>NC_088297.1:18107220-18435344 GCF_032854445.1 Liolophura sinensis
CAGACACGCCCGGCGAGGGGAGAAGTCAGTGTATCGAACGTGGGAACACAGACCTCTCGACGGCGTATCAGCACCCGGAAGATGCGACTCCACAAAAGGGACAGGCCCCAACGTCAGTGTCCTCACTGCCCCGTTGATGGTGGTTAATGTACCAAGGCATCGGCACAAGGAACATTTTTTGTTCTTACATGAACAGAAGCACAAACGCCAGATTCCTGGCCGCCGTTGGAGACAACCGAAATTGACGTGCTTTATCTGCACAATGCCTTTTAGGAGGCTCGACAGACACCTGGAGAGAATACATAAGGTACCTAGCACTGGCACTAGCACTTTAGGAATGCTCAGTGACGAGACGGCCAAGACATTAGGAGATGAATGGGATGGAGCCCCAACAGTGCGAGTGAGTCAGTAAGTGTGATTTATTTTTTATTACTTAAGTTATTTGCTTGGTATTTTACACCGTTCTCAATACGGCACTCAATCATTCTTTAAGCTTCTTCTCCTCCCTGGAGGCGAAACATTACATTCTGAATGAATGAAAGATTATGGCTTAACACCCAATATGGGCAATATATCAGCCGTTGAGGTTTCCGATATAGTGGTCAGAACGTCAAAAACAAAACATAAATGTTTGGACTTGTTTAAAATAAACGCAGTCGACATGGATTGACCAGATTGCGGACACACACCTCTTGACACAGATTCCGTCAGCATAACATCGCCTGAACAGGGAGAAAACATGGCCAACATCACCCTTGATGGCACCAATTTCTGGCAACAAATGCAGCCAAAAGCTGTGAACTCACAACAAGAGTGGGACATAGCACAGACCCTTGGAGCACTCACCAGAGGTGAAATAGTCAGCTTGGACAGCATCCTTCAAAAGGTGTGTGACACCATTGAGATAACAGTTAAAAAGAATCGAGAGCCAAAAAGACAAGATCGACCACCTAAAAAGCCAAGAGATATGGATATTGCCAGTACAGGTATGCCAATGATAGGAAAGGGATGGCCAAAGAGATCATCGACAACAAAACACAACAGGAATGCCCCTCCTTAAAGTCAACAGCAGTGCACCAGAGCTACGTTGAGCGATTTCAGGAGGCTGGAGGCCATCCTGAGCAGTTATCCCGCAGCAACACCAGCAGATAAGTGGCAAATCCTCGATCAAATCACACCGGAGGAAGTCTGCAGGTTCTTAACGAAAAGTAAAACACAACTACAAGCCCTTAGGAAATCTGATCAAAAGGGCATCAAGTTGTCAATGTTATACAACATCCGGTGAAATCCCCAAAATCACTAAAACAGAAACGCTCCATCCTCCTACCAAACGCTGAAGACAACTTGGAGGATATTGGTATGTGGCGGCCGCTTATTATCAGTTCGTTGCGGCTACGTATCTATACCAATATCCTTACACATAGATTACAAAGAGCCATTGACCTCAGCCCAAGGCAACGTGGGTTCGTCCCGGCGAAAAGCTGCGCAGACAACCTATTTCTGGCTCGATCAGTTATCGAGCATGCCAAGACCTCTGCACTGGCATAATATGCTGCATTCCTGGGCCTGGCCAAAGCCTTCGATCCAGTGTCACACGACCTGCTCAAAAAAGGGGATACAGCCGTTCAAGGTTCATCCCCACTTCATTGATATCGTCTCCGATATGTACAAGGGTGCCAACACCAAGTTTAAAATGGGATCGAGCTATACTGAGAGCATAGCCATTAATAGAGGAGTTAAGCAAGGTGATCCTTTATCACCCTTATTGTTTAACATCTCGCTGGACACTGTTCGCCGCAGTGCAGGTGCATGGCCCAGGGATATAACTTCGGGAAGACGTCCCTCAAGCCTTTGGCATACTACACCGTTCCACCTCAAACCACTTCCTCTACACATCTACTCGAGATGGCGGTCAGAACCTTGTCAAACTTGAACAGCCCATTACTTGGATACGCCCAAACAATCTCGAAGCAGTGACTGAATCCTCGGACATAGCTGTTCAACACATTGGCGAAGTAATGGCTATGGACGAGCCGATTGCTTATCTAACGGCCCAGTTCCAGCTAGAAGCAATTTGCATTTCTGTTACCTCCACGGCTTCCAGTAGCCTGCTACAGTTTGTTCCCTCAATGGATAGGTGCAATAAATAGCCCGTGCAAATGCCCATGCATGTGTATCTATTATAAATATACAGGCTCTTCTAATTATCCATTCCCCAATTCTGATTTCAAGTACATGTTTATTTATTTATTTATTGGTGTTTTACGCCGTCCTCATGAATATTTCACGTATACGACGGCGGCCAGCATTATGGTGGGTTGAAACCGGGCATACGACGAAAACCCACGACGATCCGGAGGTAAGACCTTCCCAAGTACGGCCGGAGAGGAAGCCAGCATAAGCTGGACTTGAACTCTCAGCAACCGCATTGGTGAGAGGCTCCTGGGTTTTTACAATGAGCAAGCGCGCTAACCAACTGAGCCAGGGAGGCCTCTCAAGTACATGTATATCGGTACAGTTGTGTTTATTTATTTATTTGATTGGTGTTTTACACCGTTCTCAAGAATATTTCACTTATACGACGGCGGCCAGCATTATGGTGGGTGGAAACCGGGCACAGCCCGGGGGAAACCCACGACCATCCGCAGGTGCTGGCAGACCTTCCCACTTACGGCCGGAGAGGAAGCCAGCATGAGCTGGAGGTACAGTTGTGTGCTGTGTTCATATACTCTACGACTATTTTTCGTAGTGTATAGATAGAACAGAATTTATGTATATGTGGTCACCAACTTGTATCTATTCATCATTGTAAACAGCGATGACATTAACCAATTGGTGCCTGATCACGGTTCTGATAAGCTAAACACTAGAGTTAAATGAATGAATAAACGATTATGGTTTTACGCCACAGCAGCAATATTTCAGCGATATCGGAACATATATTTGTTGTACTTACATGAACAGAAGCGCCAACGCCAGACTCCTGGCCGCCGTCAAACACAACCGAAATCGACGTGCTTTATCTGTACAATACCTTTCAGGAGGCTCGACAGACACCTGAAGAGGATACATAAGGTACAAAACATGAGGCGGCACCGCTAGCTGATCCTAAAACCGAAGAAGCTAGAAGACACGGCGTTGTGTAAAATAGCAGAAAAAGAGCAGGTAGAGGAGAGGGTAGTGCAGGAGGCAATGGTGCAGATGAGAACGAAGGACACGATGAAAAGAAAGCGACGTGTCAGGTGGCCAGTGACAGAAGAGACAGACGAAACCAGTGAAGATGATGAGAGACCTAGCACTTTAGGAATGCTCAATGACGAGACGGCCAAGACATTAGGAGATGAATGGGATAAAGAGTTGGAGCCCCAACAGTGCAAGTGAGTCAGTAAGTGGGATTTTTTATTACTTAACTTATTTGCTTGGTAGTTTACGCCCTTCTCAATACGGCACTCAGTCATTCTTTAAGCTTCTTCTCATCCCTAGAGGCGAAACATTACATTTTGAATGAATGAATGAAAGATTATGCCTTAACACCACATGGGCAATATATCGGCAGTTGAGGTTTCCAATACAGTGGTGAGAACGTCAAATACCAAACATAAGTGTTCGGACATGTTTAAAATCAGATAAGAACAACCAACAACAGTTCAAACTCGAAAACCAGCATATTTTAAAAATAGTATATGAAGAAATCTACATGTATATAACGTTTTATCTATAAATATTTATGTTCATTCAGATTCGATACTGTGAAACATACTATATATAGAGTTGACTATAGAATCTGTGGCGGACATGGGCAAAGTCTACACAGTCAACCTGGACATGTTTGATGCTATGTTGGGCACTATATCCAACACACTCGGGAGCACTGCTCCCATCCAGGATGAAATTGTGTGTTAGACGAGAGTGGCCAATACGGCACCTCGTTAAGACTACTTCGTCTCGACGAGACATTCGACAAGTATAGGAATTGTAGCGAATGGCAGGATGAATACAATGCAGTTTACAATGGACCTGAAAGTCCCATTCGCCGTGCCACGAATATATTTAAGAATATTAGACTTCACATAAGTATACGGGGATTTTCACCCGAGATACAGCTTTACATAGGGCAGTTTTCTCTTCTTTGTCCACTTCTGTGTTTCCATGGATACCAGTGTGACTTGGTATCAAACAGAATATAATATCTTATCCTGTTTTAATTAGTTTTTGCTATGTTTGGCTATTTGTTTCAGGAATTAATGGATTTTTAAATTTATTATCCTCAATTGCTTAAAGGCAAGACAGGGAATCGCTGCATATCACTGCCCTCTGGGCGTACATATGATAAGGCCTGGAGTATAGTCCTGGCCTCTGCAGGGTCCTTTGACCTGTTAGTGTATATAAATCAATAATCCATATAATTAGCCTTAATTTTAGCAAAACTTGGCTGAATTATAGGAGCACTTGTATGAGATTTATTATATTGACGTAGATCAAATATCAGTTTAGGCTGTGGAAGAAGCCAGGGAGGTGATTCCGGAAAAGACACCGGAACTATTTCCTCTAGCTTGATGTTAACTTCTACAATATTGTCCCGTATACCAAGACCGAACGAAGGTATCTCATGGGGGCATTTATTGAATTTATCTTTATATGATGAATTGAAAACACAGACTCCGTGTCATACGTCTGTTATATAATGTAGGCTCATTTGCTAACACGTATTAACTTTTTACTGGTGAAGCCCTAAAAGCATCAAGGCTGAGCCTCAAACCTTGGTGATGAACAGGATCCAACATTTTAATATACGAATTCCTTGCAGAAGCGTAAATGATGGACCCATAGTCCAATTTAGACCTCAGCAGAGACTGAACGATATATATTGGATGTCAGGATTGTATTCTCCCCCCATATTTTTTCCCCGGGTTGCAATAACTCCACCACGTCTCCTTTTACCTCTTATTGTATGAGTGTGCGGATGCTAAAATACATCCATGTGGAGTTAAATAACACAGTTTAATCATATCAGAGTTTCAGAAATAGAGATTATGATACGTAAATATGTGATGTTGCAAATGAGCAATGTTCATGTGGAGCGTGTTGTCATATCAACGATGGATAACCATTATATACGTTGTTTACAATCGTATGGTTGTTAGTAACATCAGCAGAACACGTTTAATTAGCACGTTAATTTTACAAGGTATATTCGTTATCAATGTACTTTTGCCTCTTTTTTTTATATTAGGATCGGTATTTAAGAACAGGCTGTACTTGGCAATAGCGGATCAAATTGGTTGGGAAATCATGGGCTGTCTGACAAACACAGCTGACCGCAAGGGAGGAAGGGAAAGGGGTGAACAAAGGAGGGGCCAGTGAAGCAAACCATTCAAAATAACAAATTACACGACATAAACTAGAATGGAATAATAATCCATCGTCTCATTTTAATTCACATTTTTGGGCACGAGTTCATCCTTTAACATTGGTAACGGTGCACTGGTCAGTTTTTATAACTTCAGTATATGTTATTTCGGGTTAAAAAAAAAAAACATGTATTTGCATTATAAAGTTATAGAAACTGTTTCGACGCTTCCTTCTTATCTGCTTTCATATTATATTGTGAAACACATATACAGATTTACAAAAGGGTGACCAAACCCATTGCATATTTAAACGCAAATTTAGTATCGGTATTCGCTAATTACTATATTCACCCGAACTAATCGGTGATTTGTGAAGTATAGCCAGTGAATGTTCTTTGTGTACATGATCGATTGACCTTGGTTTTCCTTTCTTCCCCGTTTGCCAACAGTCGATCTATTCGAGCAGTTTTATTCATGATAGATATTCAGATTTGATAATTTGATAATGGATTGTACTGGGTTAGTTCTCCTGCGCCATATGGGCCCAGTACCGAAACATTGTTGGTACAATAACCCCAGTAACGATAGGATTAGGGCTGTTTGTACAGGCCCAATTCGAAGCCACTGTGCACGCCGGTATGCCGCCGTACCGGCTAGCCAGAACTGGACCAGTACCGGCCCAGTTTGTAAATGTTATCTGGGAACCGCATGGATTGCACAGGCTGTTATGATAATTGTCACCTTACATCAATGAGTATCATAAAAATTGCATGTCAAGATAGAAGTAAGGTGTGCTGAGGAAATTCGCGGTGTTTAAGGCTACAGTGTTCAGCGTGGCTGGAAGAGTTGTGGGGATATTACAGGCCAACTAGGTCATTTTCCTTTAACACTTGATATTTCCGGCCCTGGTCAGTCTTGAGGTCCAAATATTAAGTCCCCACTTAAAGAATCTACACGGCATGTAGGCTACACACACACATTATGTAAGTGCGTGTGAAAATGTCGCACAGTGATAAGGTTGCCACATCCAACAGGTAAACGTTACCGTAGTAAGGAGTGACGCAGTGTCAACTGACGAAGAAAGCTATTCCCAAACTTTGGGAACTACTAAGATATCAGTTTTCGTTACATGGAATAGGATGTGAACTGCTGATGATTCTCCCCTTATATGGCATATTCTATCCTCGAAAACCTTAACATACTGATATTTTCAGTTCTGCTGACGTTGTTCTACATACACATTGGTAACAACCGGAGTAATAAAGCTTTTAAGCCTGAAGAACACATTATTGTCACAACTTGGCAACACAGACGACGCTACCTTTCCCGTTATTTATTTGAACGATCTCAAATAGGCTAAAAATAAACGTAATACAGTCTCAATGAGGTGGAGTAACACAGAGCTGTGAGGCCATCGTGATCGTAGTTATGACGTGAAATTCGGCCTGTCGTCTGTTTGTCTTCAGAATATGTTTAAGCTGTGTATGAAAATTCTTGGAAGATGTAATACAGTAACTCTGCGACAAACATCAAATTCCTTACATGGGCGAGGTGTGCAACACTGCTGAAGGAGTGCCTAGCAGCGCACCTCTCTGTTGGAACCAACATCAGAGGTCTGTGCCACGCAAGCCCAACAAACATGACCCCAGTGGGCCGATTTCGGTTTTGAAGCCGCGTATTAAGGCAGTACCGGCAAGTGACATCCTTAACGCGGCCAGTACCACGCCATTGCTGGCTAGCCAGTATTCAACTACAATTCATATTGCCCTAAATGTGCCAGTACCGGCTCAGTAACGTTCAGTAAAGTCATGCCGCTATAGTTCAAAAGGTTGACACCATGTACTCAGCCCTCATCGAACCAATGATTTATCAAAACTAGACCATCATCGGTTCAGTTCCCGCGGGAACAAATTTAACTACCAGTATAAAATACGTAATACCCCTGAATCGGGCCAATGTTGGAAAATCATTCTTTTGCTGCCTCGATCAGATCTCTGTTATTAAAACCTTTGCCTGGAATCACTTCAGTCTTGAGACTGACACTCGTATAACTTAAATGCATTAACCTGATGTTGTGCTGAGATCATGACTTATTCGTGTAACTGACCACGTTTTTACAATATCTTTTAAGAGCAAATTATAGAGTTATCAATCTTGGGCCAGTTATCTGCCCTTGGCAGAATAGTAAGTTTACAACTTCCGCAACGGACAGCCAAAGATTTAAAGATAATGTGCTTGCACAAAGTCGGCCCAGATCTGGACGAGTCCAGACAGTGTATTTCGGGACGAGGAATTGGGGAATAGGCCGCCCAGCTCATTGTCGGCTGCTTCTGAAAACTCTGATAAGATCCATCAAAGTTCTTTCTCAAAATATTTGCCTGAAGTGGTTTAAACGTTCATTCTTTGACAGAATTTTGGTGTATTTTCACTTCCATAACACGCTCAAGCAACCTTCCTCCGTTATTTTGGCGTTTACACGTAAAGAGCGCAGAGGATAGTTAAAAACGTGCAGACACGAATTTTACAACTGTACAACAACGACAACATATTCTATAGTTAGTGATACAGTAAAAATAGTATGTCGTATTGGACTAAAAGAGGGCGAATTCACAGCCAAGTAAGCAAACACCTCACAAACATCACATTTTCACAAAATCACAATGGTGAGAAACCTTGTCCATCAAAATGTACAAAGAGCCAGGAGAGTGCATCTCTGGAGAACTTTCAGTCTACACCTGATTGTGTTGACAACGTCACATTTTTGGCTCAAACAACATTGTCCACAATCCACTTGAAACCAGTGGTACAATATTTGACAATGACAGTTCATTACTAATCAGCAATGAAATTGATGAATTAAACAAAAGTACTAGTGATAACAATACTGATTGTGATTCAGATGACAAAAGTAGTCCACACTCTGACATGGGCTGTTGAAAAAAATAGCAATGGGTAGGTTATCTTTATTTAAGAGTAGTAACAGCTGTGGCCCATTCCAGGAATGATACAGAATGAATCTAAGCCCGGGCCATTTGTCATTGGATTGTTTTTGAGAGAAGAAAAACCTAGAGATCCTGCTGAATTTTTGGTAATGAGGTATAAAGATCGACATTACAAGATCAGAATAACCTCATTTATCTGTGATGCGCCTGCTAGGTCTTTTGTCAAGCAAATGAAATCTCACTCAGGTCTCATCACCAGGCCAAGAACACAAGTCTGAGGCGGCAGCCTTTCTCAAGACATCGTCACAATAGCGCCTTGGGACGGGGAGTACCAGAATATCACAAGCTCCGCTGAAAAGGGGCCGGATGGAGCGGTCACCGACGTCAAACAACAAAGTGCCTCACCAGCTTCATTTGTGGAAGAGCTATCCATAAATGCGCCAATCCCCAACCAGACACGCCCGGCGAGGGGAGAAGTCAGTGTATCGAACGTGGGAACACAGACCTCTCGACGGCGTATCAGCACCCGGAAGATGCGACTCCACAAAAGGGACAGGCCCCAACGTCAGTGTCCTCACTGCCCCCTTGATGGTGGTTAATGTACCAAGGCATCGGCACAAGGAACATTTTTTGTTCTTACATGAACAGAAGCACAAACGCCAGATTCCTGGCCGCCGTTGGAGACAACCGAAATTGACGTGCTTTATCTGCACAATGCCTTTTAGGAGGCTCGACAGACACCTGGAGAGAATACATAAGGTACCTAGCACTGGCACTAGCACTTTAGGAATGCTCAGTGACGAGACGGCCAAGACATTAGGAGATGAATGGGATGGAGCCCCAACAGTGCGAGTGAGTCAGTAAGTGTGATTTATTTTTTATTACTTAAGTTATTTGCTTGGTATTTTACACCGTTCTCAATACGGCACTCAATCATTCTTTAAGCTTCTTCTCCTCCCTGGAGGCGAAACATTACATTCTGAATGAATGAAAGATTATGGCTTAACACCCAATATGGGCAATATATCAGCCGTTGAGGTTTCCGATATAGTGGTCAGAACGTCAAAAACAAAACATAAATGTTTGGACTTGTTTAAAATAAACGCAGTCGACATGGATTGACCAGATTGCGGACACACACCTCTTGACACAGATTCCGTCAGCATAACATCGCCTGAACAGGGAGAAAACATGGCCAACATCACCCTTGATGGCACCAATTTCTGGCAACAAATGCAGCCAAAAGCTGTGAACTCACAACAAGAGTGGGACATAGCACAGACCCTTGGAGCACTCACCAGAGGTGAAATAGTCAGCTTGGACAGCATCCTTCAAAAGGTGTGTGACACCATTGAGATAACAGTTAAAAAGAATCGAGAGCCAAAAAGACAAGATCGACCACCTAAAAAGCCAAGAGATATGGATATTGCCAGTATAGGTATGCCAATGATAGGAAAGGGATGGCCAAAGAGATCATCGACAACAAAACACAACAGGAATGCCCCTCCTTAAAGTCAACAGCAGTGCACCAGAGCTACGCTGAGCGATTTCAGGAGGCTGGAGGCCGTCCTGAGCAGTTATCCCGCAGCAACACCAGCAGATAAGTGGCAAATCCTCGATCAAATCACACCGGAGGAAGTCTGCAGGTTCTTAACGAAAAGTAAAACACAACTACAAGCCCTTGGGAAATCTGATCAAAAGGGCATCAAGTTGTCAATGTTATACAACATCCGGTGAAATCCCCAAAATCACTAAAACAGAAACGCTCCATCCTCCTACCAAACGCTGAAGACAACTTGGAGGATATTGGTATGTGGCGGCCGCTTATTATCAGTTCGTTGCGGCTACGTATCTATACCAATATCCTTACACATAGATTACAAAGAGCCATTGACCTCAGCCCAAGGCAACGTGGGTTCGTCCCGGCGAAAAGCTGCGCAGACAACCTATTTCTGGCTCGATCAGTTATCGAGCATGCCAAGACCTCTGCACTGGCATAATATGCTGCATTCCTGGGCCTGGCCAAAGCCTTCGATCCAGTGTCACACGACCTGCTCAAAAAAGGGGATACAGCCGTTCAAGGTTCATCCCCACTTCATTGATATCGTCTCCGATATGTACAAGGGTGCCAACACCAAGTTTAAAATGGGATCGAGCTATACTGAGAGCATAGCCATTAATAGAGGAGTTAAGCAAGGTGATCCTTTATCACCCTTATTGTTTAACATCTCGCTGGACACTGTTCGCCGCAGTGCAGGTGCATGGCCCAGGGATATAACTTCGGGAAGACGTCCCTCAAGCCTTTGGCATACTACACCGTTCCACCTCAAACCACTTCCTCTACACATCTACTCGAGATGGCGGTCAGAACCTTGTCAAACTTGAACAGCCCATTACTTGGATACGCCCAAACAATCTCGAAGCAGTGACTGAATCCTCGGACATAGCTGTTCAACACATTGGCGAAGTAATGGCTATGGACGAGCCGATTGCTTATCTAACGGCCCAGTTCCAGCTAGAAGCAATTTGCATTTCTGTTACCTCCACGGCTTCCAGTAGCCTGCTACAGTTTGTTCCCTCAATGGATAGGTGCAATAAATAGCCCGTGCAAATGCCCATGCATGTGTATCTATTATAAATATACAGGCTCTTCTAATTATCCATTCCCCAATTCTGATTTCAAGTACATGTTTATTTATTTATTTATTGGTGTTTTACGCCGTCCTCATGAATATTTCACGTATACGACGGCGGCCAGCATTATGGTGGGTTGAAACCGGGCATACGACGAAAACCCACGACGATCCGGAGGTAAGACCTTCCCAAGTACGGCCGGAGAGGAAGCCAGCATAAGCTGGACTTGAACTCTCAGCAACCGCATTGGTGAGAGGCTCCTGGGTTTTTACAATGAGCAAGCGCGCTAACCAACTGAGCCAGGGAGGCCTCTCAAGTACATGTATATCGGTACAGTTGTGTTTATTTATTTATTTGATTGGTGTTTTACACCGTTCTCAAGAATATTTCACTTATACGACGGCGGCCAGCATTATGGTGGGTGGAAACCGGGCACAGCCCGGGGGAAACCCACGACCATCCGCAGGTGCTGGCAGACCTTCCCACTTACGGCCGGAGAGGAAGCCAGCATGAGCTGGAGGTACAGTTGTGTGCTGTGTTCATATACTCTACGACTATTTTTCGTAGTGTATAGATAGAACAGAATTTATGTATATGTGGTCACCAACTTGTATCTATTCATCATTGTAAACAGCGATGACATTAACCAATTGGTGCCTGATCACGGTTCTGATAAGCTAAACACTAGAGTTAAATGAATGAATAAACGATTATGGTTTTACGCCACAGCAGCAATATTTCAGCGATATCGGAACATATATTTGTTGTACTTACATGAACAGAAGCGCCAACGCCAGACTCCTGGCCGCCGTCAAACACAACCGAAATCGACGTGCTTTATCTGTACAATACCTTTCAGGAGGCTCGACAGACACCTGAAGAGGATACATAAGGTACAAAACATGAGGCGGCACCGCTAGCTGATCCTAAAACCGAAGAAGCTAGAAGACACGGCGTTGTGTAAAATAGCAGAAAAAGAGCAGGTAGAGGAGAGGGTAGTGCAGGAGGCAATGGTGCAGATGAGAACGAAGGACACGATGAAAAGAAAGCGACGTGTCAGGTGGCCAGTGACAGAAGAGACAGACGAAACCAGTGAAGATGATGAGAGACCTAGCACTTTAGGAATGCTCAATGACGAGACGGCCAAGACATTAGGAGATGAATGGGATAAAGAGTTGGAGCCCCAACAGTGCAAGTGAGTCAGTAAGTGGGATTTTTTATTACTTAACTTATTTGCTTGGTAGTTTACGCCCTTCTCAATACGGCACTCAGTCATTCTTTAAGCTTCTTCTCATCCCTAGAGGCGAAACATTACATTTTGAATGAATGAATGAAAGATTATGCCTTAACACCACATGGGCAATATATCGGCAGTTGAGGTTTCCAATACAGTGGTGAGAACGTCAAATACCAAACATAAGTGTTCGGACATGTTTAAAATCAGATAAGAACAACCAACAACAGTTCAAACTCGAAAACCAGCATATTTTAAAAATAGTATATGAAGAAATCTACATGTATATAACGTTTTATCTATAAATATTTATGTTCATTCAGATTCGATACTGTGAAACATACTATATATAGAGTTGACTATAGAATCTGTGGCGGACATGGGCAAAGTCTACACAGTCAACCTGGACATGTTTGATGCTATGTTGGGCACTATATCCAACACACTCGGGAGCACTGCTCCCATCCAGGATGAAATTGTGTGTTAGACGAGAGTGGCCAATACGGCACCTCGTTAAGACTACTTCGTCTCGACGAGACATTCGACAAGTATAGGAATTGTAGCGAATGGCAGGATGAATACAATGCAGTTTACAATGGACCTGAAAGTCCCATTCGCCGTGCCACGAATATATTTAAGAATATTAGACTTCACATAAGTATACGGGGATTTTCACCCGAGATACAGCTTTACATAGGGCAGTTTTCTCTTCTTTGTCCACTTCTGTGTTTCCATGGATACCAGTGTGACTTGGTATCAAACAGAATATAATATCTTATCCTGTTTTAATTAGTTTTTGCTATGTTTGGCTATTTGTTTCAGGAATTAATGGATTTTTAAATTTATTATCCTCAATTGCTTAAAGGCAAGACAGGGAATCGCTGCATATCACTGCCCTCTGGGCGTACATATGATAAGGCCTGGAGTATAGTCCTGGCCTCTGCAGGGTCCTTTGACCTGTTAGTGTATATAAATCAATAATCCATATAATTAGCCTTAATTTTAGCAAAACTTGGCTGAATTATAGGAGCACTTGTATGAGATTTATTATATTGACGTAGATCAAATATCAGTTTAGGCTGTGGAAGAAGCCAGGGAGGTGATTCCGGAAAAGACACCGGAACTATTTCCTCTAGCTTGATGTTAACTTCTACAATATTGTCCCGTATACCAAGACCGAACGAAGGTATCTCATGGGGGCATTTATTGAATTTATCTTTATATGATGAATTGAAAACACAGACTCCGTGTCATACGTCTGTTATATAATGTAGGCTCATTTGCTAACACGTATTAACTTTTTACTGGTGAAGCCCTAAAAGCATCAAGGCTGAGCCTCAAACCTTGGTGATGAACAGGATCCAACATTTTAATATACGAATTCCTTGCAGAAGCGTAAATGATGGACCCATAGTCCAATTTAGACCTCAGCAGAGACTGAACGATATATATTGGATGTCAGGATTGTATTCTCCCCCCATATTTTTTCCCCGGGTTGCAATAACTCCACCACGTCTCCTTTTACCTCTTATTGTATGAGTGTGCGGATGCTAAAATACATCCATGTGGAGTTAAATAACACAGTTTAATCATATCAGAGTTTCAGAAATAGAGATTATGATACGTAAATATGTGATGTTGCAAATGAGCAATGTTCATGTGGAGCGTGTTGTCATATCAACGATGGATAACCATTATATACGTTGTTTACAATCGTATGGTTGTTAGTAACATCAGCAGAACACGTTTAATTAGCACGTTAATTTTACAAGGTATATTCGTTATCAATGTACTTTTGCCTCTTTTTTTTATATTAGGATCGGTATTTAAGAACAGGCTGTACTTGGCAATAGCGGATCAAATTGGTTGGGAAATCATGGGCTGTCTGACAAACACAGCTGACCGCAAGGGAGGAAGGGAAAGGGGTGAACAAAGGAGGGGCCAGTGAAGCAAACCATTCAAAATAACAAATTACACGACATAAACTAGAATGGAATAATAATCCATCGTCTCATTTTAATTCACATTTTTGGGCACGAGTTCATCCTTTAACATTGGTAACGGTGCACTGGTCAGTTTTTATAACTTCAGTATATGTTATTTCGGGTTAAAAAAAAAAAACATGTATTTGCATTATAAAGTTATAGAAACTGTTTCGACGCTTCCTTCTTATCTGCTTTCATATTATATTGTGAAACACATATACAGATTTACAAAAGGGTGACCAAACCCATTGCATATTTAAACGCAAATTTAGTATCGGTATTCGCTAATTACTATATTCACCCGAACTAATCGGTGATTTGTGAAGTATAGCCAGTGAATGTTCTTTGTGTACATGATCGATTGACCTTGGTTTTCCTTTCTTCCCCGTTTGCCAACAGTCGATCTATTCGAGCAGTTTTATTCATGATAGATATTCAGATTTGATAATTTGATAATGGATTGTACTGGGTTAGTTCTCCTGCGCCATATGGGCCCAGTACCGAAACATTGTTGGTACAATAACCCCAGTAACGATAGGATTAGGGCTGTTTGTACAGGCCCAATTCGAAGCCACTGTGCACGCCGGTATGCCGCCGTACCGGCTAGCCAGAACTGGACCAGTACCGGCCCAGTTTGTAAATGTTATCTGGGAACCGCATGGATTGCACAGGCTGTTATGATAATTGTCACCTTACATCAATGAGTATCATAAAAATTGCATGTCAAGATAGAAGTAAGGTGTGCTGAGGAAATTCGCGGTGTTTAAGGCTACAGTGTTCAGCGTGGCTGGAAGAGTTGTGGGGATATTACAGGCCAACTAGGTCATTTTCCTTTAACACTTGATATTTCCGGCCCTGGTCAGTCTTGAGGTCCAAATATTAAGTCCCCACTTAAAGAATCTACACGGCATGTAGGCTACACACACACATTATGTAAGTGCGTGTGAAAATGTCGCACAGTGATAAGGTTGCCACATCCAACAGGTAAACGTTACCGTAGTAAGGAGTGACGCAGTGTCAACTGACGAAGAAAGCTATTCCCAAACTTTGGGAACTACTAAGATATCAGTTTTCGTTACATGGAATAGGATGTGAACTGCTGATGATTCTCCCCTTATATGGCATATTCTATCCTCGAAAACCTTAACATACTGATATTTTCAGTTCTGCTGACGTTGTTCTACATACACATTGGTAACAACCGGAGTAATAAAGCTTTTAAGCCTGAAGAACACATTATTGTCACAACTTGGCAACACAGACGACGCTACCTTTCCCGTTATTTATTTGAACGATCTCAAATAGGCTAAAAATAAACGTAATACAGTCTCAATGAGGTGGAGTAACACAGAGCTGTGAGGCCATCGTGATCGTAGTTATGACGTGAAATTCGGCCTGTCGTCTGTTTGTCTTCAGAATATGTTTAAGCTGTGTATGAAAATTCTTGGAAGATGTAATACAGTAACTCTGCGACAAACATCAAATTCCTTACATGGGCGAGGTGTGCAACACTGCTGAAGGAGTGCCTAGCAGCGCACCTCTCTGTTGGAACCAACATCAGAGGTCTGTGCCACGCAAGCCCAACAAACATGACCCCAGTGGGCCGATTTCGGTTTTGAAGCCGCGTATTAAGGCAGTACCGGCAAGTGACATCCTTAACGCGGCCAGTACCACGCCATTGCTGGCTAGCCAGTATTCAACTACAATTCATATTGCCCTAAATGTGCCAGTACCGGCTCAGTAACGTTCAGTAAAGTCATGCCGCTATAGTTCAAAAGGTTGACACCATGTACTCAGCCCTCATCGAACCAATGATTTATCAAAACTAGACCATCATCGGTTCAGTTCCCGCGGGAACAAATTTAACTACCAGTATAAAATACGTAATACCCCTGAATCGGGCCAATGTTGGAAAATCATTCTTTTGCTGCCTCGATCAGATCTCTGTTATTAAAACCTTTGCCTGGAATCACTTCAGTCTTGAGACTGACACTCGTATAACTTAAATGCATTAACCTGATGTTGTGCTGAGATCATGACTTATTCGTGTAACTGACCACGTTTTTACAATATCTTTTAAGAGCAAATTATAGAGTTATCAATCTTGGGCCAGTTATCTGCCCTTGGCAGAATAGTAAGTTTACAACTTCCGCAACGGACAGCCAAAGATTTAAAGATAATGTGCTTGCACAAAGTCGGCCCAGATCTGGACGAGTCCAGACAGTGTATTTCGGGACGAGGAATTGGGGAATAGGCCGCCCAGCTCATTGTCGGCTGCTTCTGAAAACTCTGATAAGATCCATCAAAGTTCTTTCTCAAAATATTTGCCTGAAGTGGTTTAAACGTTCATTCTTTGACAGAATTTTGGTGTATTTTCACTTCCATAACACGCTCAAGCAACCTTCCTCCGTTATTTTGGCGTTTACACGTAAAGAGCGCAGAGGATAGTTAAAAACGTGCAGACACGAATTTTACAACTGTACAACAACGACAACATATTCTATAGTTAGTGATACAGTAAAAATAGTATGTCGTATTGGACTAAAAGAGGGCGAATTCACAGCCAAGTAAGCAAACACCTCACAAACATCACATTTTCACAAAATCACAATGGTGAGAAACCTTGTCCATCAAAATGTACAAAGAGCCAGGAGAGTGCATCTCTGGAGAACTTTCAGTCTACACCTGATTGTGTTGACAACGTCACATTTTTGGCTCAAACAACATTGTCCACAATCCACTTGAAACCAGTGGTACAATATTTGACAATGACAGTTCATTACTAATCAGCAATGAAATTGATGAATTAAACAAAAGTACTAGTGATAACAATACTGATTGTGATTCAGATGACAAAAGTAGTCCACACTCTGACATGGGCTGTTGAAAAAAATAGCAATGGGTAGGTTATCTTTATTTAAGAGTAGTAACAGCTGTGGCCCATTCCAGGAATGATACAGAATGAATCTAAGCCCGGGCCATTTGTCATTGGATTGTTTTTGAGAGAAGAAAAACCTAGAGATCCTGCTGAATTTTTGGTAATGAGGTATAAAGATCGACATTACAAGATCAGAATAACCTCATTTATCTGTGATGCGCCTGCTAGGTCTTTTGTCAAGCAAATGAAATCTCACTCAGGTCTCATCACCAGGCCAAGAACACAAGTCTGAGGCGGCAGCCTTTCTCAAGACATCGTCACAATAGCGCCTTGGGACGGGGAGTACCAGAATATCACAAGCTCCGCTGAAAAGGGGCCGGATGGAGCGGTCACCGACGTCAAACAACAAAGTGCCTCACCAGCTTCATTTGTGGAAGAGCTATCCATAAATGCGCCAATCCCCAACCAGACACGCCCGGCGAGGGGAGAAGTCAGTGTATCGAACGTGGGAACACAGACCTCTCGACGGCGTATCAGCACCCGGAAGATGCGACTCCACAAAAGGGACAGGCCCCAACGTCAGTGTCCTCACTGCCCCCTTGATGGTGGTTAATGTACCAAGGCATCGGCACAAGGAACATTTTTTGTTCTTACATGAACAGAAGCACAAACGCCAGATTCCTGGCCGCCGTTGGAGACAACCGAAATTGACGTGCTTTATCTGCACAATGCCTTTTAGGAGGCTCGACAGACACCTGGAGAGAATACATAAGGTACCTAGCACTGGCACTAGCACTTTAGGAATGCTCAGTGACGAGACGGCCAAGACATTAGGAGATGAATGGGATGGAGCCCCAACAGTGCGAGTGAGTCAGTAAGTGTGATTTATTTTTTATTACTTAAGTTATTTGCTTGGTATTTTACATCGTTCTCAATACGGCACTCAATCATTCTTTAAGCTTCTTCTCCTCCCTGGAGGCGAAACATTACATTCTGAATGAATGAAAGATTATGGCTTAACACCCAATATGGGCAATATATCAGCCGTTGAGGTTTCCGATATAGTGGTCAGAACGTCAAAAACAAAACATAAATGTTTGGACTTGTTTAAAATAAACGCAGTCGACATGGATTGACCAGATTGCGGACACACACCTCTTGACACAGATTCCGTCAGCATAACATCGCCTGAACAGGGAGAAAACATGGCCAACATCACCCTTGATGGCACCAATTTCTGGCAACAAATGCAGCCAAAAGCTGTGAACTCACAACAAGAGTGGGACATAGCACAGACCCTTGGAGCACTCACCAGAGGTGAAATAGTCAGCTTGGACAGCATCCTTCAAAAGGTGTGTGACACCATTGAGATAACAGTTAAAAAGAATCGAGAGCCAAAAAGACAAGATCGACCACCTAAAAAGCCAAGAGATATGGATATTGCCAGTACAGGTATGCCAATGATAGGAAAGGGATGGCCAAAGAGATCATCGACAACAAAACACAACAGGAATGCCCCTCCTTAAAGTCAACAGCAGTGCACCAGAGCTACGTTGAGCGATTTCAGGAGGCTGGAGGCCATCCTGAGCAGTTATCCCGCAGCAACACCAGCAGATAAGTGGCAAATCCTCGATCAAATCACACCGGAGGAAGTCTGCAGGTTCTTAACGAAAAGTAAAACACAACTACAAGCCCTTGGGAAATCTGATCAAAAGGGCATCAAGTTGTCAATGTTATACAACATCCGGTGAAATCCCCAAAATCACTAAAACAGAAACGCTCCATCCTCCTACAAAACGCTGAAGACAACTTGGAGGATATTGGTATGTGGCGGCCGCTTATTATCAGTTCGTTGCGGCTACGTATCTATACCAATATCCTTACACATAGATTACAAAGAGCCATTGACCTCAGCCCAAGGCAACGTGGGTTCGTCCCGGCGAAAAGCTGCGCAGACAACCTATTTCTGGCTCGATCAGTTATCGAGCATGCCAAGACCTCTGCACTGGCATAATATGCTGCATTCCTGGGCCTGGCCAAAGCCTTCGATCCAGTGTCACACGACCTGCTCAAAAAAGGGGATACAGCCGTTCAAGGTTCATCCCCACTTCATTGATATCGTCTCCGATATGTACAAGGGTGCCAACACCAAGTTTAAAATGGGATCGAGCTATACTGAGAGCATAGCCATTAATAGAGGAGTTAAGCAAGGTGATCCTTTATCACCCTTATTGTTTAACATCTCGCTGGACACTGTTCGCCGCAGTGCAGGTGCATGGCCCAGGGATATAACTTCGGGAAGACGTCCCTCAAGCCTTTGGCATACTACACCGTTCCACCTCAAACCACTTCCTCTACACATCTACTCGAGATGGCGGTCAGAACCTTGTCAAACTTGAACAGCCCATTACTTGGATACGCCCAAACAATCTCGAAGCAGTGACTGAATCCTCGGACATAGCTGTTCAACACATTGGCGAAGTAATGGCTATGGACGAGCCGATTGCTTATCTAACGGCCCAGTTCCAGCTAGAAGCAATTTGCATTTCTGTTACCTCCACGGCTTCCAGTAGCCTGCTACAGTTTGTTCCCTCAATGGATAGGTGCAATAAATAGCCCGTGCAAATGCCCATGCATGTGTATCTATTATAAATATACAGGCTCTTCTAATTATCCATTCCCCAATTCTGATTTCAAGTACATGTTTATTTATTTATTTATTGGTGTTTTACGCCGTCCTCATGAATATTTCACGTATACGACGGCGGCCAGCATTATGGTGGGTTGAAACCGGGCATACGACGAAAACCCACGACGATCCGGAGGTAAGACCTTCCCAAGTACGGCCGGAGAGGAAGCCAGCATAAGCTGGACTTGAACTCTCAGCAACCGCATTGGTGAGAGGCTCCTGGGTTTTTACAATGAGCAAGCGCGCTAACCAACTGAGCCAGGGAGGCCTCTCAAGTACATGTATATCGGTACAGTTGTGTTTATTTATTTATTTGATTGGTGTTTTACACCGTTCTCAAGAATATTTCACTTATACGACGGCGGCCAGCATTATGGTGGGTGGAAACCGGGCACAGCCCGGGGGAAACCCACGACCATCCGCAGGTGCTGGCAGACCTTCCCACTTACGGCCGGAGAGGAAGCCAGCATGAGCTGGAGGTACAGTTGTGTGCTGTGTTCATATACTCTACGACTATTTTTCGTAGTGTATAGATAGAACAGAATTTATGTATATGTGGTCACCAACTTGTATCTATTCATCATTGTAAACAGCGATGACATTAACCAATTGGTGCCTGATCACGGTTCTGATAAGCTAAACACTAGAGTTAAATGAATGAATAAACGATTATGGTTTTACGCCACAGCAGCAATATTTCAGCGATATCGGAACATATATTTGTTGTACTTACATGAACAGAAGCGCCAACGCCAGACTCCTGGCCGCCGTCAAACACAACCGAAATCGACGTGCTTTATCTGTACAATACCTTTCAGGAGGCTCGACAGACACCTGAAGAGGATACATAAGGTACAAAACATGAGGCGGCACCGCTAGCTGATCCTAAAACCGAAGAAGCTAGAAGACACGGCGTTGTGTAAAATAGCAGAAAAAGAGCAGGTAGAGGAGAGGGTAGTGCAGGAGGCAATGGTGCAGATGAGAACGAAGGACACGATGAAAAGAAAGCGACGTGTCAGGTGGCCAGTGACAGAAGAGACAGACGAAACCAGTGAAGATGATGAGAGACCTAGCACTTTAGGAATGCTCAATGACGAGACGGCCAAGACATTAGGAGATGAATGGGATAAAGAGTTGGAGCCCCAACAGTGCAAGTGAGTCAGTAAGTGGGATTTTTTATTACTTAACTTATTTGCTTGGTAGTTTACGCCCTTCTCAATACGGCACTCAGTCATTCTTTAAGCTTCTTCTCATCCCTAGAGGCGAAACATTACATTTTGAATGAATGAATGAAAGATTATGCCTTAACACCACATGGGCAATATATCGGCAGTTGAGGTTTCCAATACAGTGGTGAGAACGTCAAATACCAAACATAAGTGTTCGGACATGTTTAAAATCAGATAAGAACAACCAACAACAGTTCAAACTCGAAAACCAGCATATTTTAAAAATAGTATATGAAGAAATCTACATGTATATAACGTTTTATCTATAAATATTTATGTTCATTCAGATTCGATACTGTGAAACATACTATATATAGAGTTGACTATAGAATCTGTGGCGGACATGGGCAAAGTCTACACAGTCAACCTGGACATGTTTGATGCTATGTTGGGCACTATATCCAACACACTCGGGAGCACTGCTCCCATCCAGGATGAAATTGTGTGTTAGACGAGAGTGGCCAATACGGCACCTCGTTAAGACTACTTCGTCTCGACGAGACATTCGACAAGTATAGGAATTGTAGCGAATGGCAGGATGAATACAATGCAGTTTACAATGGACCTGAAAGTCCCATTCGCCGTGCCACGAATATATTTAAGAATATTAGACTTCACATAAGTATACGGGGATTTTCACCCGAGATACAGCTTTACATAGGGCAGTTTTCTCTTCTTTGTCCACTTCTGTGTTTCCATGGATACCAGTGTGACTTGGTATCAAACAGAATATAATATCTTATCCTGTTTTAATTAGTTTTTGCTATGTTTGGCTATTTGTTTCAGGAATTAATGGATTTTTAAATTTATTATCCTCAATTGCTTAAAGGCAAGACAGGGAATCGCTGCATATCACTGCCCTCTGGGCGTACATATGATAAGGCCTGGAGAATAGCCCTGGCCTCTGCAGGGTCCTTTGACCTGTTAGTGTATATAAATCAATAATCTATATAATTAGCCTTAATTTTAGCAAAACTTGGCTGAATTATAGGAGCACTTGTATGAGATTTATTATATTGACGTAGATCAAATATCAGTTTAGGCTGTGGAAGAAGCCAGGGAGGTGATTCCGGAAAAGACACCGGAACTATTTCCTCTAGCTTGATGTTAACTTCTACAATATTGTCCCGTATACCAAGACCGAACGAAGGTATCTCATGGGGGCATTTATTGAATTTATCTTTATATGATGAATTGAAAACACAGACTCCGTTTCATACGTCTGTTATATAATGTAGGCTCATTTGCTAACACGTATTAACTTTTTACTGGTGAAGCCCTAAAAGCATCAAGGCTGAGCCTCAAACCTTGGTGATGAACAGGATCCAACATTTTAATATACGAATTCCTTGCAGAAGCGTAAATGATGGACCCATAGTCCAATTTAGACCTCAGCAGAGACTGAACGATATATATTGGATGTCAGGATTGTATTCTCCCCCCATATTTTTTCCCCGGGTTGCAATAACTCCACCACGTCTCCTTTTACCTCTTATTGTATGAGTGTGCGGATGCTAAAATACATCCATGTGGAGTTAAATAACACAGTTTAATCATATCAGAGTTTCAGAAATAGAGATTATGATACGTAAATATGTGATGTTGCAAATGAGCAATGTTCATGTGGAGCGTGTTGTCATATCAACGATGGATAACCATTATATACGTTGTTTACAATCGTATGGTTGTTAGTAACATCAGCAGAACACGTTTAATTAGCACGTTAATTTTACAAGGTATATTAGTTATCAATGTACTTTTGCCTCTTTTTTTTATATTAGGATCGGTATTTAAGAACAGGCTGTACTTGGCAATAGCGGATCAAATTGGTTGGGAAATCATGGGCTGTCTGACAAACACAGCTGACCGCAAGGGAGGAAGGGAAAGGGGTGAACAAAGGAGGGGCCAGTGAAGCAAACCATTCAAAATAACAAATTACACGACATAAACTAGAATGGAATAATAATCCATCGTCTCATTTTAATTCACATTTTTGGGCACGAGTTCATCCTTTAACATTGGTAACGGTGCACTGGTCAGTCTTTATAACTTCAGTATATGTTATTTCGGGTTAAAAAAAAAACATGTATTTGCATTATAAAGTTATAGAAACTGTTTCGACGCTTCCTTCTTATCTGCTTTCATATTACATTGTGAAACACATATACAGATTTACAAAAGGGTGACCAAACTCATTGCATATTTAAACGCAAATTTAGTATCGGTATTCGCTAATTACTATATTCACCCGAACTAATCGGTGATTTGTGAAGTATAGCCAGTGAATGTTCTTTGTGTACATGATCGATTGACCTTGGTTTTCCTTTCTTCCCCTTTTGCCAACAGTCGATCTATTCGAGCAGTTTTATTCATGATAGATATTCTTCCGATCAGTGGACACATAATCAGTGTTCGATGGTAACTGGCTTTTATATTTTTTATCACCAACTGTGTTTTTTTAAATTTTTTTTTATTTCTTTAATTCGCTCAGGATCAGACAGATTTATACATCTGTTGTGTGTACTGGCTCAATTCAGGCGTCAACTGGTTACTAAATGGGTATTAACCGGTAGGTATGACTGGGCCGGTGATGTACAACCGGCTCTGGCCCTGTACAGATTTGATAATGGATTGTACTGGGTTAGTTCTCCTGCGCCATATGGGCCCAGTACCGAAACATTGTTGGTACAATAACCCCAGTAACGATCCGATGAGGGCTGTTTGTACAGGCCCAATTCGAAGCCACTGTGCACGCCGGTATGCCGCCGTACCGGCTAGCCAGAACTGGACCAGTACCGGCCCAGTTTGTAAATGTTATCTGGGAACCGCATGGATTGCACAGGCTGTTATGATAATTGTCACCTTACATCAATGAGTATCACAAAATTGCATGTCAAGATAGAAGTAAGGTGTGCTGAGGAAATTCGCGGTGTTTAAGGCTACAGTGTTCAGCGTGGCTGGAAGAGTTGTGGGGATATTACAGGCCAACTAGGTCATTTTCCTTTAACACTTGATATTTCCGGCCCTGGTCAGTCTTGAGGTCCAAATATTAAGTCCCCACTTAAAGAATCTTCACGGCATGTAGGCTACACACACACATTATGTAAGTGCGTGTGAAAATGTCGCACAGTGATAAGGTTGCCACATCCAACAGGTAAACGTTACCGTAGTAAGGAGTGACGCAGTGTCAACTGACGAAGAAAGCTATTCCCAAACTTTGGGAACTACTAAGATATCAGTTTTCGTTACATGGAATAGGATGTGAACTGCTGATGATTCTCCCCTTATATGGCATATTCTATCCTCGAAAACCTTAACATACTGATATTTTCAGTTCTGCTGATGTTTTTCTACATACACATTGGTAATAACCGGAGTAATAAAGCTTTTAAGCCTGAAGAACACATTATTGTCACAACTTGGCAACACAGACGGCGCTACCTTTCCCGTTATTTATTTGAACGATCTCAAATAGGCTAAAAATAAACGTAATACAGTCTCAATGAGGTGGAGTAACACAGAGCTGTGAGGCCATCGTGATCGTAGTTATGACGTGAAATTCGGCCTGTCGTCTGTTTGTCTTCAGAATATGTTTAAGCTGTGTATGAAAATTCTTGGAAGATGTAATACAGTAACTCTGCGACAAACATCAAATTCCTTACATGGGCGAGGTGTGCAACACTGCTGAAGTGTTGGAACCAACATCAGAGGTCTGTGCCACGCAAGCCCAACAAACATGACCCCAGTGGGCCGATTTCGGTTTTGAAGCCGCGTATTAAGGCAGTACCGGCAAGTGACATCCTTAACGCGGCCAGTACCACGCCATTGCTGGCTAGCCAGTATTCAACTACAATTCATATTGCCCTAAATGTGCCAGTACCGGCTCAGTAACGTTCAGTAAAGTCATGCCGCTATAGTTCAAAAGGTTGACACCATGTACTCAGCCCTCATCGAACCAATGATTTATCAAAACTAGACCATCATCGGTTCAGTTCCCGCGGGAACAAATTTAACTACCAGTATAAAATACGTAATACCCCTGAATCGGGCCAATGTTGGAAAATCATTCTTTTGCTGCCTCGATCAGATCTCTGTTATTAAAACCTTTGCCTGGAATCACTTCAGTCTTGAGACTGACACTCGTATAACTTAAATGCATTAACCTGATGTTGTGCTGAGATCATGACTTATTCGTGTAACTGACCACGTTTTTACAATATCTTTTAAGAGCAAATTATAGAGTTATCAATCTTGGGCCAGTTATCTGCCCTTGGCAGAATAGTAAGTTTACAACTTCCGCAACGGACAGCCAAAGATTTAAAGATAATGTGCTTGCACAAAGTCGGCCCAGATCTGGACGAGTCCAGACAGTGTATTTCGGGACGAGGAATTGGGGAATAGGCCGCCCAGCTCATTGTCGGCTGCTTCTGAAAACTCTGATAAGATCCATCAAAGTTCTTTCTCAAAATATTTGCCTGAAGTGGTTTAAACGTTCATTCTTTGACAGAATTTTGGTGTATTTTCACTTCCATAACACGCTCAAGCAACCTTCCTCCGTTATTTTGGCGTTTACACGTAAAGAGCGCAGAGGATAGTTAAAAACGTGCAGACACGAATTTTACAACTGTACAACAACGACAACATATTCTATAGTTAGTGATACAGTAAAAATAGTATGTCGTATTGGACTAAAAGAGGGCGAATTCACAGCCAAGTAAGCAAACACCTCACAAACATCACATTTTCACAAAATCACAATGGTGAGAAACCTTGTCCATCAAAATGTACAAAGAGCCAGGAGAGTGCATCTCTGGAGAACTTTCAGTCTACACCTGATTGTGTTGACAACGTCACATTTTTGGCTCAAACAACATTGTCCACAATCCACTTGAAACCAGTGGTACAATATTTGACAATGACAGTTCATTACTAATCAGCAATGAAATTGATGAATTAAACAAAAGTACTAGTGATAACAATACTGATTGTGATTCAGATGACAAAAGTAGTCCACACTCTGACATGGGCTGTTGAAAAAAATAGCAATGGGTAGGTTATCTTTATTTAAGAGTAGTAACAGCTGTGGCCCATTCCAGGAATGATACAGAATGAATCTAAGCCCGGGCCATTTGTCATTGGATTGTTTTTGAGAGAAGAAAAACCTAGAGATCCTGCTGAATTTTTGGTAATGAGGTATAAAGATCGACATTACAAGATCAGAATAACCTCATTTATCTGTGATGCGCCTGCTAGGTCTTTTGTCAAGCAAATGAAATCTCACTCAGGTCTCATCACCAGGCCAAGAACACAAGTCTGAGGCGGCAGCCTTTCTCAAGACATCGTCACAATAGCGCCTTGGGACGGGGAGTACCAGAATATCACAAGCTCCGCTGAAAAGGGGCCGGATGGAGCGGTCACCGACGTCAAACAACAAAGTGCCTCACCAGCTTCATTTGTGGAAGAGCTATCCATAAATGCGCCAATCCCCAACCAGACACGCCCGGCGAGGGGAGAAGTCAGTGTATCGAACGTGGGAACACAGACCTCTCGACGGCGTATCAGCACCCGGAAGATGCGACTCCACAAAAGGGACAGGCCCCAACGTCAGTGTCCTCACTGCCCCCTTGATGGTGGTTAATGTACCAAGGCATCGGCACAAGGAACATTTTTTGTTCTTACATGAACAGAAGCACAAACGCCAGATTCCTGGCCGCCGTTGGAGACAACCGAAATTGACGTGCTTTATCTGCACAATGCCTTTTAGGAGGCTCGACAGACACCTGGAGAGAATACATAAGGTACCTAGCACTGGCACTAGCACTTTAGGAATGCTCAGTGACGAGACGGCCAAGACATTAGGAGATGAATGGGATGGAGCCCCAACAGTGCGAGTGAGTCAGTAAGTGTGATTTATTTTTTATTACTTAAGTTATTTGCTTGGTATTTTACACCGTTCTCAATACGGCACTCAATCATTCTTTAAGCTTCTTCTCCTCCCTGGAGGCGAAACATTACATTCTGAATGAATGAAAGATTATGGCTTAACACCCAATATGGGCAATATATCAGCCGTTGAGGTTTCCGATATAGTGGTCAGAACGTCAAAAACAAAACATAAATGTTTGGACTTGTTTAAAATAAACGCAGTCGACATGGATTGACCAGATTGCGGACACACACCTCTTGACACAGATTCCGTCAGCATAACATCGCCTGAACAGGGAGAAAACATGGCCAACATCACCCTTGATGGCACCAATTTCTGGCAACAAATGCAGCCAAAAGCTGTGAACTCACAACAAGAGTGGGACATAGCACAGACCCTTGGAGCACTCACCAGAGGTGAAATAGTCAGCTTGGACAGCATCCTTCAAAAGGTGTGTGACACCATTGAGATAACAGTTAAAAAGAATCGAGAGCCAAAAAGACAAGATCGACCACCTAAAAAGCCAAGAGATATGGATATTGCCAGTATAGGTATGCCAATGATAGGAAAGGGATGGCCAAAGAGATCATCGACAACAAAACACAACAGGAATGCCCCTCCTTAAAGTCAACAGCAGTGCACCAGAGCTACGCTGAGCGATTTCAGGAGGCTGGAGGCCGTCCTGAGCAGTTATCCCGCAGCAACACCAGCAGATAAGTGGCAAATCCTCGATCAAATCACACCGGAGGAAGTCTGCAGGTTCTTAACGAAAAGTAAAACACAACTACAAGCCCTTGGGAAATCTGATCAAAAGGGCATCAAGTTGTCAATGTTATACAACATCCGGTGAAATCCCCAAAATCACTAAAACAGAAACGCTCCATCCTCCTACCAAACGCTGAAGACAACTTGGAGGATATTGGTATGTGGCGGCCGCTTATTATCAGTTCGTTGCGGCTACGTATCTATACCAATATCCTTACACATAGATTACAAAGAGCCATTGACCTCAGCCCAAGGCAACGTGGGTTCGTCCCGGCGAAAAGCTGCGCAGACAACCTATTTCTGGCTCGATCAGTTATCGAGCATGCCAAGACCTCTGCACTGGCATAATATGCTGCATTCCTGGGCCTGGCCAAAGCCTTCGATCCAGTGTCACACGACCTGCTCAAAAAAGGGGATACAGCCGTTCAAGGTTCATCCCCACTTCATTGATATCGTCTCCGATATGTACAAGGGTGCCAACACCAAGTTTAAAATGGGATCGAGCTATACTGAGAGCATAGCCATTAATAGAGGAGTTAAGCAAGGTGATCCTTTATCACCCTTATTGTTTAACATCTCGCTGGACACTGTTCGCCGCAGTGCAGGTGCATGGCCCAGGGATATAACTTCGGGAAGACGTCCCTCAAGCCTTTGGCATACTACACCGTTCCACCTCAAACCACTTCCTCTACACATCTACTCGAGATGGCGGTCAGAACCTTGTCAAACTTGAACAGCCCATTACTTGGATACGCCCAAACAATCTCGAAGCAGTGACTGAATCCTCGGACATAGCTGTTCAACACATTGGCGAAGTAATGGCTATGGACGAGCCGATTGCTTATCTAACGGCCCAGTTCCAGCTAGAAGCAATTTGCATTTCTGTTACCTCCACGGCTTCCAGTAGCCTGCTACAGTTTGTTCCCTCAATGGATAGGTGCAATAAATAGCCCGTGCAAATGCCCATGCATGTGTATCTATTATAAATATACAGGCTCTTCTAATTATCCATTCCCCAATTCTGATTTCAAGTACATGTTTATTTATTTATTTATTGGTGTTTTACGCCGTCCTCATGAATATTTCACGTATACGACGGCGGCCAGCATTATGGTGGGTTGAAACCGGGCATACGACGAAAACCCACGACGATCCGGAGGTAAGACCTTCCCAAGTACGGCCGGAGAGGAAGCCAGCATAAGCTGGACTTGAACTCTCAGCAACCGCATTGGTGAGAGGCTCCTGGGTTTTTACAATGAGCAAGCGCGCTAACCAACTGAGCCAGGGAGGCCTCTCAAGTACATGTATATCGGTACAGTTGTGTTTATTTATTTATTTGATTGGTGTTTTACACCGTTCTCAAGAATATTTCACTTATACGACGGCGGCCAGCATTATGGTGGGTGGAAACCGGGCACAGCCCGGGGGAAACCCACGACCATCCGCAGGTGCTGGCAGACCTTCCCACTTACGGCCGGAGAGGAAGCCAGCATGAGCTGGAGGTACAGTTGTGTGCTGTGTTCATATACTCTACGACTATTTTTCGTAGTGTATAGATAGAACAGAATTTATGTATATGTGGTCACCAACTTGTATCTATTCATCATTGTAAACAGCGATGACATTAACCAATTGGTGCCTGATCACGGTTCTGATAAGCTAAACACTAGAGTTAAATGAATGAATAAACGATTATGGTTTTACGCCACAGCAGCAATATTTCAGCGATATCGGAACATATATTTGTTGTACTTACATGAACAGAAGCGCCAACGCCAGACTCCTGGCCGCCGTCAAACACAACCGAAATCGACGTGCTTTATCTGTACAATACCTTTCAGGAGGCTCGACAGACACCTGAAGAGGATACATAAGGTACAAAACATGAGGCGGCACCGCTAGCTGATCCTAAAACCGAAGAAGCTAGAAGACACGGCGTTGTGTAAAATAGCAGAAAAAGAGCAGGTAGAGGAGAGGGTAGTGCAGGAGGCAATGGTGCAGATGAGAACGAAGGACACGATGAAAAGAAAGCGACGTGTCAGGTGGCCAGTGACAGAAGAGACAGACGAAACCAGTGAAGATGATGAGAGACCTAGCACTTTAGGAATGCTCAATGACGAGACGGCCAAGACATTAGGAGATGAATGGGATAAAGAGTTGGAGCCCCAACAGTGCAAGTGAGTCAGTAAGTGGGATTTTTTATTACTTAACTTATTTGCTTGGTAGTTTACGCCCTTCTCAATACGGCACTCAGTCATTCTTTAAGCTTCTTCTCATCCCTAGAGGCGAAACATTACATTTTGAATGAATGAATGAAAGATTATGCCTTAACACCACATGGGCAATATATCGGCAGTTGAGGTTTCCAATACAGTGGTGAGAACGTCAAATACCAAACATAAGTGTTCGGACATGTTTAAAATCAGATAAGAACAACCAACAACAGTTCAAACTCGAAAACCAGCATATTTTAAAAATAGTATATGAAGAAATCTACATGTATATAACGTTTTATCTATAAATATTTATGTTCATTCAGATTCGATACTGTGAAACATACTATATATAGAGTTGACTATAGAATCTGTGGCGGACATGGGCAAAGTCTACACAGTCAACCTGGACATGTTTGATGCTATGTTGGGCACAATATCCAACACACTCGGGAGCACTGCTCCCATCCAGGATGAAATTGTGTGTTAGACGAGAGTGGCCAATACGGCACCTCGTTAAGACTACTTCGTCTCGACGAGACATTCGACAAGTATAGGAATTGTAGCGAATGGCAGGATGAATACAATGCAGTTTACAATGGACCTGAAAGTCCCATTCGCCGTGCCACGAATATATTTAAGAATATTAGACTTCACATAAGTATACGGGGATTTTCACCCGAGATACAGCTTTACATAGGGCAGTTTTCTCTTCTTTGTCCACTTCTGTGTTTCCATGGATACCAGTGTGACTTGGTATCAAACAGAATATAATATCTTATCCTGTTTTAATTAGTTTTTGCTATGTTTGGCTATTTGTTTCAGGAATTAATGGATTTTTAAATTTATTATCCTCAATTGCTTAAAGGCAAGACAGGGAATCGCTGCATATCACTGCCCTCTGGGCGTACATATGATAAGGCCTGGAGTATAGTCCTGGCCTCTGCAGGGTCCTTTGACCTGTTAGTGTATATAAATCAATAATCCATATAATTAGCCTTAATTTTAGCAAAACTTGGCTGAATTATAGGAGCACTTGTATGAGATTTATTATATTGACGTAGATCAAATATCAGTTTAGGCTGTGGAAGAAGCCAGGGAGGTGATTCCGGAAAAGACACCGGAACTATTTCCTCTAGCTTGATGTTAACTTCTACAATATTGTCCCGTATACCAAGACCGAACGAAGGTATCTCATGGGGGCATTTATTGAATTTATCTTTATATGATGAATTGAAAACACAGACTCCGTGTCATACGTCTGTTATATAATGTAGGCTCATTTGCTAACACGTATTAACTTTTTACTGGTGAAGCCCTAAAAGCATCAAGGCTGAGCCTCAAACCTTGGTGATGAACAGGATCCAACATTTTAATATACGAATTCCTTGCAGAAGCGTAAATGATGGACCCATAGTCCAATTTAGACCTCAGCAGAGACTGAACGATATATATTGGATGTCAGGATTGTATTCTCCCCCCATATTTTTTCCCCGGGTTGCAATAACTCCACCACGTCTCCTTTTACCTCTTATTGTATGAGTGTGCGGATGCTAAAATACATCCATGTGGAGTTAAATAACACAGTTTAATCATATCAGAGTTTCAGAAATAGAGATTATGATACGTAAATATGTGATGTTGCAAATGAGCAATGTTCATGTGGAGCGTGTTGTCATATCAACGATGGATAACCATTATATACGTTGTTTACAATCGTATGGTTGTTAGTAACATCAGCAGAACACGTTTAATTAGCACGTTAATTTTACAAGGTATATTCGTTATCAATGTACTTTTGCCTCTTTTTTTTATATTAGGATCGGTATTTAAGAACAGGCTGTACTTGGCAATAGCGGATCAAATTGGTTGGGAAATCATGGGCTGTCTGACAAACACAGCTGACCGCAAGGGAGGAAGGGAAAGGGGTGAACAAAGGAGGGGCCAGTGAAGCAAACCATTCAAAATAACAAATTACACGACATAAACTAGAATGGAATAATAATCCATCGTCTCATTTTAATTCACATTTTTGGGCACGAGTTCATCCTTTAACATTGGTAACGGTGCACTGGTCAGTTTTTATAACTTCAGTATATGTTATTTCGGGTTAAAAAAAAAAAACATGTATTTGCATTATAAAGTTATAGAAACTGTTTCGACGCTTCCTTCTTATCTGCTTTCATATTATATTGTGAAACACATATACAGATTTACAAAAGGGTGACCAAACCCATTGCATATTTAAACGCAAATTTAGTATCGGTATTCGCTAATTACTATATTCACCCGAACTAATCGGTGATTTGTGAAGTATAGCCAGTGAATGTTCTTTGTGTACATGATCGATTGACCTTGGTTTTCCTTTCTTCCCCGTTTGCCAACAGTCGATCTATTCGAGCAGTTTTATTCATGATAGATATTCAGATTTGATAATTTGATAATGGATTGTACTGGGTTAGTTCTCCTGCGCCATATGGGCCCAGTACCGAAACATTGTTGGTACAATAACCCCAGTAACGATAGGATTAGGGCTGTTTGTACAGGCCCAATTCGAAGCCACTGTGCACGCCGGTATGCCGCCGTACCGGCTAGCCAGAACTGGACCAGTACCGGCCCAGTTTGTAAATGTTATCTGGGAACCGCATGGATTGCACAGGCTGTTATGATAATTGTCACCTTACATCAATGAGTATCATAAAAATTGCATGTCAAGATAGAAGTAAGGTGTGCTGAGGAAATTCGCGGTGTTTAAGGCTACAGTGTTCAGCGTGGCTGGAAGAGTTGTGGGGATATTACAGGCCAACTAGGTCATTTTCCTTTAACACTTGATATTTCCGGCCCTGGTCAGTCTTGAGGTCCAAATATTAAGTCCCCACTTAAAGAATCTACACGGCATGTAGGCTACACACACACATTATGTAAGTGCGTGTGAAAATGTCGCACAGTGATAAGGTTGCCACATCCAACAGGTAAACGTTACCGTAGTAAGGAGTGACGCAGTGTCAACTGACGAAGAAAGCTATTCCCAAACTTTGGGAACTACTAAGATATCAGTTTTCGTTACATGGAATAGGATGTGAACTGCTGATGATTCTCCCCTTATATGGCATATTCTATCCTCGAAAACCTTAACATACTGATATTTTCAGTTCTGCTGACGTTGTTCTACATACACATTGGTAACAACCGGAGTAATAAAGCTTTTAAGCCTGAAGAACACATTATTGTCACAACTTGGCAACACAGACGACGCTACCTTTCCCGTTATTTATTTGAACGATCTCAAATAGGCTAAAAATAAACGTAATACAGTCTCAATGAGGTGGAGTAACACAGAGCTGTGAGGCCATCGTGATCGTAGTTATGACGTGAAATTCGGCCTGTCGTCTGTTTGTCTTCAGAATATGTTTAAGCTGTGTATGAAAATTCTTGGAAGATGTAATACAGTAACTCTGCGACAAACATCAAATTCCTTACATGGGCGAGGTGTGCAACACTGCTGAAGGAGTGCCTAGCAGCGCACCTCTCTGTTGGAACCAACATCAGAGGTCTGTGCCACGCAAGCCCAACAAACATGACCCCAGTGGGCCGATTTCGGTTTTGAAGCCGCGTATTAAGGCAGTACCGGCAAGTGACATCCTTAACGCGGCCAGTACCACGCCATTGCTGGCTAGCCAGTATTCAACTACAATTCATATTGCCCTAAATGTGCCAGTACCGGCTCAGTAACGTTCAGTAAAGTCATGCCGCTATAGTTCAAAAGGTTGACACCATGTACTCAGCCCTCATCGAACCAATGATTTATCAAAACTAGACCATCATCGGTTCAGTTCCCGCGGGAACAAATTTAACTACCAGTATAAAATACGTAATACCCCTGAATCGGGCCAATGTTGGAAAATCATTCTTTTGCTGCCTCGATCAGATCTCTGTTATTAAAACCTTTGCCTGGAATCACTTCAGTCTTGAGACTGACACTCGTATAACTTAAATGCATTAACCTGATGTTGTGCTGAGATCATGACTTATTCGTGTAACTGACCACGTTTTTACAATATCTTTTAAGAGCAAATTATAGAGTTATCAATCTTGGGCCAGTTATCTGCCCTTGGCAGAATAGTAAGTTTACAACTTCCGCAACGGACAGCCAAAGATTTAAAGATAATGTGCTTGCACAAAGTCGGCCCAGATCTGGACGAGTCCAGACAGTGTATTTCGGGACGAGGAATTGGGGAATAGGCCGCCCAGCTCATTGTCGGCTGCTTCTGAAAACTCTGATAAGATCCATCAAAGTTCTTTCTCAAAATATTTGCCTGAAGTGGTTTAAACGTTCATTCTTTGACAGAATTTTGGTGTATTTTCACTTCCATAACACGCTCAAGCAACCTTCCTCCGTTATTTTGGCGTTTACACGTAAAGAGCGCAGAGGATAGTTAAAAACGTGCAGACACGAATTTTACAACTGTACAACAACGACAACATATTCTATAGTTAGTGATACAGTAAAAATAGTATGTCGTATTGGACTAAAAGAGGGCGAATTCACAGCCAAGTAAGCAAACACCTCACAAACATCACATTTTCACAAAATCACAATGGTGAGAAACCTTGTCCATCAAAATGTACAAAGAGCCAGGAGAGTGCATCTCTGGAGAACTTTCAGTCTACACCTGATTGTGTTGACAACGTCACATTTTTGGCTCAAACAACATTGTCCACAATCCACTTGAAACCAGTGGTACAATATTTGACAATGACAGTTCATTACTAATCAGCAATGAAATTGATGAATTAAACAAAAGTACTAGTGATAACAATACTGATTGTGATTCAGATGACAAAAGTAGTCCACACTCTGACATGGGCTGTTGAAAAAAATAGCAATGGGTAGGTTATCTTTATTTAAGAGTAGTAACAGCTGTGGCCCATTCCAGGAATGATACAGAATGAATCTAAGCCCGGGCCATTTGTCATTGGATTGTTTTTGAGAGAAGAAAAACCTAGAGATCCTGCTGAATTTTTGGTAATGAGGTATAAAGATCGACATTACAAGATCAGAATAACCTCATTTATCTGTGATGCGCCTGCTAGGTCTTTTGTCAAGCAAATGAAATCTCACTCAGGTCTCATCACCAGGCCAAGAACACAAGTCTGAGGCGGCAGCCTTTCTCAAGACATCGTCACAATAGCGCCTTGGGACGGGGAGTACCAGAATATCACAAGCTCCGCTGAAAAGGGGCCGGATGGAGCGGTCACCGACGTCAAACAACAAAGTGCCTCACCAGCTTCATTTGTGGAAGAGCTATCCATAAATGCGCCAATCCCCAACCAGACACGCCCGGCGAGGGGAGAAGTCAGTGTATCGAACGTGGGAACACAGACCTCTCGACGGCGTATCAGCACCCGGAAGATGCGACTCCACAAAAGGGACAGGCCCCAACGTCAGTGTCCTCACTGCCCCCTTGATGGTGGTTAATGTACCAAGGCATCGGCACAAGGAACATTTTTTGTTCTTACATGAACAGAAGCACAAACGCCAGATTCCTGGCCGCCGTTGGAGACAACCGAAATTGACGTGCTTTATCTGCACAATGCCTTTTAGGAGGCTCGACAGACACCTGGAGAGAATACATAAGGTACCTAGCACTGGCACTAGCACTTTAGGAATGCTCAGTGACGAGACGGCCAAGACATTAGGAGATGAATGGGATGGAGCCCCAACAGTGCGAGTGAGTCAGTAAGTGTGATTTATTTTTTATTACTTAAGTTATTTGCTTGGTATTTTACACCGTTCTCAATACGGCACTCAATCATTCTTTAAGCTTCTTCTCCTCCCTGGAGGCGAAACATTACATTCTGAATGAATGAAAGATTATGGCTTAACACCCAATATGGGCAATATATCAGCCGTTGAGGTTTCCGATATAGTGGTCAGAACGTCAAAAACAAAACATAAATGTTTGGACTTGTTTAAAATAAACGCAGTCGACATGGATTGACCAGATTGCGGACACACACCTCTTGACACAGATTCCGTCAGCATAACATCGCCTGAACAGGGAGAAAACATGGCCAACATCACCCTTGATGGCACCAATTTCTGGCAACAAATGCAGCCAAAAGCTGTGAACTCACAACAAGAGTGGGACATAGCACAGACCCTTGGAGCACTCACCAGAGGTGAAATAGTCAGCTTGGACAGCATCCTTCAAAAGGTGTGTGACACCATTGAGATAACAGTTAAAAAGAATCGAGAGCCAAAAAGACAAGATCGACCACCTAAAAAGCCAAGAGATATGGATATTGCCAGTATAGGTATGCCAGTGATAGGAAAGGGATGGCCAAAGAGATCATCGACAACAAAACACAACAGGAATGCCCCTCCTTAAAGTCAACAGCAGTGCACCAGAGCTACGCTGAGCGATTTCAGGAGGCTGGAGGCCGTCCTGAGCAGTTATCCCGCAGCAACACCAGCAGATAAGTGGCAAATCCTCGATCAAATCACACCGGAGGAAGTCTGCAGGTTCTTAACGAAAAGTAAAACACAACTACAAGCCCTTGGGAAATCTGATCAAAAGGGCATCAAGTTGTCAATGTTATACAACATCCGGTGAAATCCCCAAAATCACTAAAACAGAAACGCTCCATCCTCCTACCAAACGCTGAAGACAACTTGGAGGATATTGGTATGTGGCGGCCGCTTATTATCAGTTCGTTGCGGCTACGTATCTATACCAATATCCTTACACATAGATTACAAAGAGCCATTGACCTCAGCCCAAGGCAACGTGGGTTCGTCCCGGCGAAAAGCTGCGCAGACAACCTATTTCTGGCTCGATCAGTTATCGAGCATGCCAAGACCTCTGCACTGGCATAATATGCTGCATTCCTGGGCCTGGCCAAAGCCTTCGATCCAGTGTCACACGACCTGCTCAAAAAAGGGGATACAGCCGTTCAAGGTTCATCCCCACTTCATTGATATCGTCTCCGATATGTACAAGGGTGCCAACACCAAGTTTAAAATGGGATCGAGCTATACTGAGAGCATAGCCATTAATAGAGGAGTTAAGCAAGGTGATCCTTTATCACCCTTATTGTTTAACATCTCGCTGGACACTGTTCGCCGCAGTGCAGGTGCATGGCCCAGGGATATAACTTCGGGAAGACGTCCCTCAAGCCTTTGGCATACTACACCGTTCCACCTCAAACCACTTCCTCTACACATCTACTCGAGATGGCGGTCAGAACCTTGTCAAACTTGAACAGCCCATTACTTGGATACGCCCAAACAATCTCGAAGCAGTGACTGAATCCTCGGACATAGCTGTTCAACACATTGGCGAAGTAATGGCTATGGACGAGCCGATTGCTTATCTAACGGCCCAGTTCCAGCTAGAAGCAATTTGCATTTCTGTTACCTCCACGGCTTCCAGTAGCCTGCTACAGTTTGTTCCCTCAATGGATAGGTGCAATAAATAGCCCGTGCAAATGCCCATGCATGTGTATCTATTATAAATATACAGGCTCTTCTAATTATCCATTCCCCAATTCTGATTTCAAGTACATGTTTATTTATTTATTTATTGGTGTTTTACGCCGTCCTCATGAATATTTCACGTATACGACGGCGGCCAGCATTATGGTGGGTTGAAACCGGGCATACGACGAAAACCCACGACGATCCGGAGGTAAGACCTTCCCAAGTACGGCCGGAGAGGAAGCCAGCATAAGCTGGACTTGAACTCTCAGCAACCGCATTGGTGAGAGGCTCCTGGGTTTTTACAATGAGCAAGCGCGCTAACCAACTGAGCCAGGGAGGCCTCTCAAGTACATGTATATCGGTACAGTTGTGTTTATTTATTTATTTGATTGGTGTTTTACACCGTTCTCAAGAATATTTCACTTATACGACGGCGGCCAGCATTATGGTGGGTGGAAACCGGGCACAGCCCGGGGGAAACCCACGACCATCCGCAGGTGCTGGCAGACCTTCCCACTTACGGCCGGAGAGGAAGCCAGCATGAGCTGGAGGTACAGTTGTGTGCTGTGTTCATATACTCTACGACTATTTTTCGTAGTGTATAGATAGAACAGAATTTATGTATATGTGGTCACCAACTTGTATCTATTCATCATTGTAAACAGCGATGACATTAACCAATTGGTGCCTGATCACGGTTCTGATAAGCTAAACACTAGAGTTAAATGAATGAATAAACGATTATGGTTTTACGCCACAGCAGCAATATTTCAGCGATATCGGAACATATATTTGTTGTACTTACATGAACAGAAGCGCCAACGCCAGACTCCTGGCCGCCGTCAAACACAACCGAAATCGACGTGCTTTATCTGTACAATACCTTTCAGGAGGCTCGACAGACACCTGAAGAGGATACATAAGGTACAAAACATGAGGCGGCACCGCTAGCTGATCCTAAAACCGAAGAAGCTAGAAGACACGGCGTTGTGTAAAATAGCAGAAAAAGAGCAGGTAGAGGAGAGGGTAGTGCAGGAGGCAATGGTGCAGATGAGAACGAAGGACACGATGAAAAGAAAGCGACGTGTCAGGTGGCCAGTGACAGAAGAGACAGACGAAACCAGTGAAGATGATGAGAGACCTAGCACTTTAGGAATGCTCAATGACGAGACGGCCAAGACATTAGGAGATGAATGGGATAAAGAGTTGGAGCCCCAACAGTGCAAGTGAGTCAGTAAGTGGGATTTTTTATTACTTAACTTATTTGCTTGGTAGTTTACGCCCTTCTCAATACGGCACTCAGTCATTCTTTAAGCTTCTTCTCATCCCTAGAGGCGAAACATTACATTTTGAATGAATGAATGAAAGATTATGCCTTAACACCACATGGGCAATATATCGGCAGTTGAGGTTTCCAATACAGTGGTGAGAACGTCAAATACCAAACATAAGTGTTCGGACATGTTTAAAATCAGATAAGAACAACCAACAACAGTTCAAACTCGAAAACCAGCATATTTTAAAAATAGTATATGAAGAAATCTACATGTATATAACGTTTTATCTATAAATATTTATGTTCATTCAGATTCGATACTGTGAAACATACTATATATAGAGTTGACTATAGAATCTGTGGCGGACATGGGCAAAGTCTACACAGTCAACCTGGACATGTTTGATGCTATGTTGGGCACTATATCCAACACACTCGGGAGCACTGCTCCCATCCAGGATGAAATTGTGTGTTAGACGAGAGTGGCCAATACGGCACCTCGTTAAGACTACTTCGTCTCGACGAGACATTCGACAAGTATAGGAATTGTAGCGAATGGCAGGATGAATACAATGCAGTTTACAATGGACCTGAAAGTCCCATTCGCCGTGCCACGAATATATTTAAGAATATTAGACTTCACATAAGTATACGGGGATTTTCACCCGAGATACAGCTTTACATAGGGCAGTTTTCTCTTCTTTGTCCACTTCTGTGTTTCCATGGATACCAGTGTGACTTGGTATCAAACAGAATATAATATCTTATCCTGTTTTAATTAGTTTTTGCTATGTTTGGCTATTTGTTTCAGGAATTAATGGATTTTTAAATTTATTATCCTCAATTGCTTAAAGGCAAGACAGGGAATCGCTGCATATCACTGCCCTCTGGGCGTACATATGATAAGGCCTGGAGTATAGCCCTGGCCTCTGCAGGGTCCTTTGACCTGTTAGTGTATATAAATCAATAATCCATATAATTAGCCTTAATTTTAGCAAAACTTGGCTGAATTATAGGAGCACTTGTATGAGATTTATTATATTGACGTAGATCAAATATCAGTTTAGGCTGTGGAAGAAGCCAGGGAGGTGATTCCGGAAAAGACACCGGAACTATTTCCTCTAGCTTGATGTTAACTTCTACAATATTGTCCCGTATACCAAGACCGAACGAAGGTATCTCATGGGGGCATTTATTGAATTTATCTTTATATGATGAATTGAAAACACAGACTCCGTTTCATACGTCTGTTATATAATGTAGGCTCATTTGCTAACACGTATTAACTTTTTACTGGTGAAGCCCTAAAAGCATCAAGGCTGAGCCTCAAACCTTGGTGATGAACAGGATCCAACATTTTAATATACGAATTCCTTGCAGAAGCGTAAATGATGGACCCATAGTCCAATTTAGACCTCAGCAGAGACTGAACGATATATATTGGATGTCAGGATTGTATTCTCCCCCCATATTTTTTCCCCGGGTTGCAATAACTCCACCACGTCTCCTTTTACCTCTTATTGTATGAGTGTGCGGATGCTAAAATACATCCATGTGGAGTTAAATAACACAGTTTAATCATATCAGAGTTTCAGAAATAGAGATTATGATACGTAAATATGTGATGTTGCAAATGAGCAATGTTCATGTGGAGCGTGTTGTCATATCAACGATGGATAACCATTATATACGTTGTTTACAATCGTATGGTTGTTAGTAACATCAGCAGAGCACGTTTAATTAGCACGTTAATTTTACAAGGTATATTAGTTATCAATGTACTTTTGCCTCTTTTTTTTATATTAGGATCGGTATTTAAGAACAGGCTGTACTTGGCAATAGCGGATCAAATTGGTTGGGAAATCATGGGCTGTCTGACAAACACAGCTGACCGCAAGGGAGGAAGGGAAAGGGGTGAACAAAGGAGGGGCCAGTGAAGCAAACCATTCAAAATAACAAATTACACGACATAAACTAGAATGGAATAATAATCCATCGTCTCATTTTAATTCACATTTTTGGGCACGAGTTCATCCTTTAACATTGGTAACGGTGCACTGGTCAGTCTTTATAACTTCAGTATATGTTATTTCGGGTTAAAAAAAAAAACATGTATTTGCATTATAAAGTTATAGAAACTGTTTCGACGCTTCCTTCTTATCTGCTTTCATATTATATTGTGAAACACATATACAGATTTACAAAAGGGTGACCAAACCCATTGCATATTTAAACGCAAATTTAGTATCGGTATTCGCTAATTACTATATTCACCCGAACTAATCGGTGATTTGTGAAGTATAGCCAGTGAATGTTCTTTGTGTACATGATCGATTGACCTTGGTTTTCCTTTCTTCCCCGTTTGCCAACAGTCGATCTATTCGAGCAGTTTTATTCATGATAGATATTCAGATTTGATAATTTGATAATGGATTGTACTGGGTTAGTTCTCCTGCGCCATATGGGCCCAGTACCGAAACATTGTTGGTACAATAACCCCAGTAACGATAGGATTAGGGCTGTTTGTACAGGCCCAATTCGAAGCCACTGTGCACGCCGGTATGCCGCCGTACCGGCTAGCCAGAACTGGACCAGTACCGGCCCAGTTTGTAAATGTTATCTGGGAACCGCATGGATTGCACAGGCTGTTATGATAATTGTCACCTTACATCAATGAGTATCATAAAAATTGCATGTCAAGATAGAAGTAAGGTGTGCTGAGGAAATTCGCGGTGTTTAAGGCTACAGTGTTCAGCGTGGCTGGAAGAGTTGTGGGGATATTACAGGCCAACTAGGTCATTTTCCTTTAACACTTGATATTTCCGGCCCTGGTCAGTCTTGAGGTCCAAATATTAAGTCCCCACTTAAAGAATCTACACGGCATGTAGGCTACACACACACATTATGTAAGTGCGTGTGAAAATGTCGCACAGTGATAAGGTTGCCACATCCAACAGGTAAACGTTACCGTAGTAAGGAGTGACGCAGTGTCAACTGACGAAGAAAGCTATTCCCAAACTTTGGGAACTACTAAGATATCAGTTTTCGTTACATGGAATAGGATGTGAACTGCTGATGATTCTCCCCTTATATGGCATATTCTATCCTCGAAAACCTTAACATACTGATATTTTCAGTTCTGCTGACGTTGTTCTACATACACATTGGTAACAACCGGAGTAATAAAGCTTTTAAGCCTGAAGAACACATTATTGTCACAACTTGGCAACACAGACGACGCTACCTTTCCCGTTATTTATTTGAACGATCTCAAATAGGCTAAAAATAAACGTAATACAGTCTCAATGAGGTGGAGTAACACAGAGCTGTGAGGCCATCGTGATCGTAGTTATGACGTGAAATTCGGCCTGTCGTCTGTTTGTCTTCAGAATATGTTTAAGCTGTGTATGAAAATTCTTGGAAGATGTAATACAGTAACTCTGCGACAAACATCAAATTCCTTACATGGGCGAGGTGTGCAACACTGCTGAAGGAGTGCCTAGCAGCGCACCTCTCTGTTGGAACCAACATCAGAGGTCTGTGCCACGCAAGCCCAACAAACATGACCCCAGTGGGCCGATTTCGGTTTTGAAGCCGCGTATTAAGGCAGTACCGGCAAGTGACATCCTTAACGCGGCCAGTACCACGCCATTGCTGGCTAGCCAGTATTCAACTACAATTCATATTGCCCTAAATGTGCCAGTACCGGCTCAGTAACGTTCAGTAAAGTCATGCCGCTATAGTTCAAAAGGTTGACACCATGTACTCAGCCCTCATCGAACCAATGATTTATCAAAACTAGACCATCATCGGTTCAGTTCCCGCGGGAACAAATTTAACTACCAGTATAAAATACGTAATACCCCTGAATCGGGCCAATGTTGGAAAATCATTCTTTTGCTGCCTCGATCAGATCTCTGTTATTAAAACCTTTGCCTGGAATCACTTCAGTCTTGAGACTGACACTCGTATAACTTAAATGCATTAACCTGATGTTGTGCTGAGATCATGACTTATTCGTGTAACTGACCACGTTTTTACAATATCTTTTAAGAGCAAATTATAGAGTTATCAATCTTGGGCCAGTTATCTGCCCTTGGCAGAATAGTAAGTTTACAACTTCCGCAACGGACAGCCAAAGATTTAAAGATAATGTGCTTGCACAAAGTCGGCCCAGATCTGGACGAGTCCAGACAGTGTATTTCGGGACGAGGAATTGGGGAATAGGCCGCCCAGCTCATTGTCGGCTGCTTCTGAAAACTCTGATAAGATCCATCAAAGTTCTTTCTCAAAATATTTGCCTGAAGTGGTTTAAACGTTCATTCTTTGACAGAATTTTGGTGTATTTTCACTTCCATAACACGCTCAAGCAACCTTCCTCCGTTATTTTGGCGTTTACACGTAAAGAGCGCAGAGGATAGTTAAAAACGTGCAGACACGAATTTTACAACTGTACAACAACGACAACATATTCTATAGTTAGTGATACAGTAAAAATAGTATGTCGTATTGGACTAAAAGAGGGCGAATTCACAGCCAAGTAAGCAAACACCTCACAAACATCACATTTTCACAAAATCACAATGGTGAGAAACCTTGTCCATCAAAATGTACAAAGAGCCAGGAGAGTGCATCTCTGGAGAACTTTCAGTCTACACCTGATTGTGTTGACAACGTCACATTTTTGGCTCAAACAACATTGTCCACAATCCACTTGAAACCAGTGGTACAATATTTGACAATGACAGTTCATTACTAATCAGCAATGAAATTGATGAATTAAACAAAAGTACTAGTGATAACAATACTGATTGTGATTCAGATGACAAAAGTAGTCCACACTCTGACATGGGCTGTTGAAAAAAATAGCAATGGGTAGGTTATCTTTATTTAAGAGTAGTAACAGCTGTGGCCCATTCCAGGAATGATACAGAATGAATCTAAGCCCGGGCCATTTGTCATTGGATTGTTTTTGAGAGAAGAAAAACCTAGAGATCCTGCTGAATTTTTGGTAATGAGGTATAAAGATCGACATTACAAGATCAGAATAACCTCATTTATCTGTGATGCGCCTGCTAGGTCTTTTGTCAAGCAAATGAAATCTCACTCAGGTCTCATCACCAGGCCAAGAACACAAGTCTGAGGCGGCAGCCTTTCTCAAGACATCGTCACAATAGCGCCTTGGGACGGGGAGTACCAGAATATCACAAGCTCCGCTGAAAAGGGGCCGGATGGAGCGGTCACCGACGTCAAACAACAAAGTGCCTCACCAGCTTCATTTGTGGAAGAGCTATCCATAAATGCGCCAATCCCCAACCAGACACGCCCGGCGAGGGGAGAAGTCAGTGTATCGAACGTGGGAACACAGACCTCTCGACGGCGTATCAGCACCCGGAAGATGCGACTCCACAAAAGGGACAGGCCCCAACGTCAGTGTCCTCACTGCCCCCTTGATGGTGGTTAATGTACCAAGGCATCGGCACAAGGAACATTTTTTGTTCTTACATGAACAGAAGCACAAACGCCAGATTCCTGGCCGCCGTTGGAGACAACCGAAATTGACGTGCTTTATCTGCACAATGCCTTTTAGGAGGCTCGACAGACACCTGGAGAGAATACATAAGGTACCTAGCACTGGCACTAGCACTTTAGGAATGCTCAGTGACGAGACGGCCAAGACATTAGGAGATGAATGGGATGGAGCCCCAACAGTGCGAGTGAGTCAGTAAGTGTGATTTATTTTTTATTACTTAAGTTATTTGCTTGGTATTTTACACCGTTCTCAATACGGCACTCAATCATTCTTTAAGCTTCTTCTCCTCCCTGGAGGCGAAACATTACATTCTGAATGAATGAAAGATTATGGCTTAACACCCAATATGGGCAATATATCAGCCGTTGAGGTTTCCGATATAGTGGTCAGAACGTCAAAAACAAAACATAAATGTTTGGACTTGTTTAAAATAAACGCAGTCGACATGGATTGACCAGATTGCGGACACACACCTCTTGACACAGATTCCGTCAGCATAACATCGCCTGAACAGGGAGAAAACATGGCCAACATCACCCTTGATGGCACCAATTTCTGGCAACAAATGCAGCCAAAAGCTGTGAACTCACAACAAGAGTGGGACATAGCACAGACCCTTGGAGCACTCACCAGAGGTGAAATAGTCAGCTTGGACAGCATCCTTCAAAAGGTGTGTGACACCATTGAGATAACAGTTAAAAAGAATCGAGAGCCAAAAAGACAAGATCGACCACCTAAAAAGCCAAGAGATATGGATATTGCCAGTATAGGTATGCCAATGATAGGAAAGGGATGGCCAAAGAGATCATCGACAACAAAACACAACAGGAATGCCCCTCCTTAAAGTCAACAGCAGTGCACCAGAGCTACGCTGAGCGATTTCAGGAGGCTGGAGGCCGTCCTGAGCAGTTATCCCGCAGCAACACCAGCAGATAAGTGGCAAATCCTCGATCAAATCACACCGGAGGAAGTCTGCAGGTTCTTAACGAAAAGTAAAACACAACTACAAGCCCTTGGGAAATTTGATCAAAAGGGCATCAAGTTGTCAATGTTATACAACATCCGGTGAAATCCCCAAAATCACTAAAACAGAAACGCTCCATTCTCCTACCAAACGCTGAAGACAACTTGGAGGATATTGGTATGTGGCGGCCGCTTATTATCAGTTCGTTGCGGCTACGTATCTATACCAATATCCTTACACATAGATTACAAAGAGCCATTGACCTCAGCCCAAGGCAACGTGGGTTCGTCCCGGCGAAAAGCTGCGCAGACAACCTATTTCTGGCTCGATCAGTTATCGAGCATGCCAAGACCTCTGCACTGGCATAATATGCTGCATTCCTGGGCCTGGCCAAAGCCTTCGATCCAGTGTCACACGACCTGCTCAAAAAAGGGGATACAGCCGTTCAAGGTTCATCCCCACTTCATTGATATCGTCTCCGATATGTACAAGGGTGCCAACACCAAGTTTAAAATGGGATCGAGCTATACTGAGAGCAAAGCCATTAATAGAGGAGTTAAGCAAGGTGATCCTTTATCACCCTTATTGTTTAACATCTCGCTGGACACTGTTCGCCGCAGTGCAGGTGCATGGCCCAGGGATATAACTTCGGGAAGACGTCCCTCAAGCCTTTGGCATACTACACCGTTCCACCTCAAACCACTTCCTCTACACATCTACTCGAGATGGCGGTCAGAACCTTGTCAAACTTGAACAGCCCATTACTTGGATACGCCCAAACAATCTCGAAGCAGTGACTGAATCCTCGGACATAGCTGTTCAACACATTGGCGAAGTAATGGCTATGGACGAGCCGATTGCTTATCTAACGGCCCAGTTCCAGCTAGAAGCAATTTGCATTTCTGTTACCTCCACGGCTTCCAGTAGCCTGCTACAGTTTGTTCCCTCAATGGATAGGTGCAATAAATAGCCCGTGCAAATGCCCATGCATGTGTATCTATTATAAATATACAGGCTCTTCTAATTATCCATTCCCCAATTCTGATTTCAAGTACATGTTTATTTATTTATTTATTGGTGTTTTACGCCGTCCTCATGAATATTTCACGTATACGACGGCGGCCAGCATTATGGTGGGTTGAAACCGGGCATACGACGAAAACCCACGACGATCCGGAGGTAAGACCTTCCCAAGTACGGCCGGAGAGGAAGCCAGCATAAGCTGGACTTGAACTCTCAGCAACCGCATTGGTGAGAGGCTCCTGGGTTTTTACAATGAGCAAGCGCGCTAACCAACTGAGCCAGGGAGGCCTCTCAAGTACATGTATATCGGTACAGTTGTGTTTATTTATTTATTTGATTGGTGTTTTACACCGTTCTCAAGAATATTTCACTTATACGACGGCGGCCAGCATTATGGTGGGTGGAAACCGGGCACAGCCCGGGGGAAACCCACGACCATCCGCAGGTGCTGGCAGACCTTCCCACTTACGGCCGGAGAGGAAGCCAGCATGAGCTGGAGGTACAGTTGTGTGCTGTGTTCATATACTCTACGACTATTTTTCGTAGTGTATAGATAGAACAGAATTTATGTATATGTGGTCACCAACTTGTATCTATTCATCATTGTAAACAGCGATGACATTAACCAATTGGTGCCTGATCACGGTTCTGATAAGCTAAACACTAGAGTTAAATGAATGAATAAACGATTATGGTTTTACGCCACAGCAGCAATATTTCAGCGATATCGGAACATATATTTGTTGTACTTACATGAACAGAAGCGCCAACGCCAGACTCCTGGCCGCCGTCAAACACAACCGAAATCGACGTGCTTTATCTGTACAATACCTTTCAGGAGGCTCGACAGACACCTGAAGAGGATACATAAGGTACAAAACATGAGGCGGCACCGCTAGCTGATCCTAAAACCGAAGAAGCTAGAAGACACGGCGTTGTGTAAAATAGCAGAAAAAGAGCAGGTAGAGGAGAGGGTAGTGCAGGAGGCACTGGTGCAGATGAGAACGAAGGACACGATGAAAAGAAAGCGACGTGTCAGGTGGCCAGTGACAGAAGAGACAGACGAAACCAGTGAAGATGATGAGAGACCTAGCACTTTAGGAATGCTCAATGACGAGACGGCCAAGACATTAGGAGATGAATGGGATAAAGAGTTGGAGCCCCAACAGTGCAAGTGAGTCAGTAAGTGGGATTTTTTATTACTTAACTTATTTGCTTGGTAGTTTACGCCCTTCTCAATACGGCACTCAGTCATTCTTTAAGCTTCTTCTCATCCCTAGAGGCGAAACATTACATTTTGAATGAATGAATGAAAGATTATGCCTTAACACCACATGGGCAATATATCGGCAGTTGAGGTTTCCAATACAGTGGTGAGAACGTCAAATACCAAACATAAGTGTTCGGACATGTTTAAAATCAGATAAGAACAACCAACAACAGTTCAAACTCGAAAACCAGCATATTTTAAAAATAGTATATGAAGAAATCTACATGTATATAACGTTTTATCTATAAATATTTATGTTCATTCAGATTCGATACTGTGAAACATACTATATATAGAGTTGACTATAGAATCTGTGGCGGACATGGGCAAAGTCTACACAGTCAACCTGGACATGTTTGATGCTATGTTGGGCACTATATCCAACACACTCGGGAGCACTGCTCCCATCCAGGATGAAATTGTGTGTTAGACGAGAGTGGCCAATACGGCACCTCGTTAAGACTACTTCGTCTCGACGAGACATTCGACAAGTATAGGAATTGTAGCGAATGGCAGGATGAATACAATGCAGTTTACAATGGACCTGAAAGTCCCATTCGCCGTGCCACGAATATATTTAAGAATATTAGACTTCACATAAGTATACGGGGATTTTCACCCGAGATACAGCTTTACATAGGGCAGTTTTCTCTTCTTTGTCCACTTCTGTGTTTCCATGGATACCAGTGTGACTTGGTATCAAACAGAATATAATATCTTATCCTGTTTTAATTAGTTTTTGCTATGTTTGGCTATTTGTTTCAGGAATTAATGGATTTTTAAATTTATTATCCTCAATTGCTTAAAGGCAAGACAGGGAATCGCTGCATATCACTGCCCTCTGGGCGTACATATGATAAGGCCTGGAGTATAGCCCTGGCCTCTGCAGGGTCCTTTGACCTGTTAGTGTATATAAATCAATAATCCATACAATTAGCCTTAATTTTAGCAAAACTTGGCTGAATTATAGGAGCACTTGTATGAGATTTATTATATTGACGTAGATCAAATATCAGTTTAGGCTGTGGAAGAAGCCAGGGAGGTGATTCCGGAAAAGACACCGGAACTATTTCCTCTAGCTTGATGTTAACTTCTACAATATTGTCCCGTATACCAAGACCGAACGAAGGTATCTCATGGGGGCATTTATTGAATTTATCTTTATATGATGAATTGAAAACACAGACTCCGTTTCATACGTCTGTTATATAATGTAGGCTCATTTGCTAACACGTATTAACTTTTTACTGGTGAAGCCCTAAAAGCATCAAGGCTGAGCCTCAAACCTTGGTGATGAACAGGATCCAACATTTTAATATACGAATTCCTTGCAGAAGCGTAAATGATGGACCCATAGTCCAATTTAGACCTCAGCAGAGACTGAACGATATATATTGGATGTCAGGATTGTATTCTCCCCCCATATTTTTTCCCCGGGTTGCAATAACTCCACCACGTCTCCTTTTACCTCTTATTGTATGAGTGTGCGGATGCTAAAATACATCCATGTGGAGTTAAATAACACAGTTTAATCATATCAGAGTTTCAGAAATAGAGATTATGATACGTAAATATGTGATGTTGCAAATGAGCAATGTTCATGTGGAGCGTGTTGTCATATCAACGATGGATAACCATTATATACGTTGTTTACAATCGTATGGTTGTTAGTAACATCAGCAGAGCACGTTTAATTAGCACGTTAATTTTACAAGGTATATTAGTTATCAATGTACTTTTGCCTCTTTTTTTTATATTAGGATCGGTATTTAAGAACAGGCTGTACTTGGCAATAGCGGATCAAATTGGTTGGGAAATCATGGGCTGTCTGACAAACACAGCTGACCGCAAGGGAGGAAGGGAAAGGGGTGAACAAAGGAGGGGCCAGTGAAGCAAACCATTCAAAATAACAAATTACACGACATAAACTAGAATGGAATAATAATCCATCGTCTCATTTTAATTCACATTTTTGGGCACGAGTTCATCCTTTAACATTGGTAACGGTGCACTGGTCAGTCTTTATAACTTCAGTATATGTTATTTCGGGTTAAAAAAAAAAACATGTATTTGCATTATAAAGTTATAGAAACTGTTTCGACGCTTCCTTCTTATCTGCTTTCATATTATATTGTGAAACACATATACAGATTTACAAAAGGGTGACCAAACCCATTGCATATTTAAACGCAAATTTAGTATCGGTATTCGCTAATTACTATATTCACCCGAACTAATCGGTGATTTGTGAAGTATAGCCAGTGAATGTTCTTTGTGTACATGATCGATTGACCTTGGTTTTCCTTTCTTCCCCGTTTGCCAACAGTCGATCTATTCGAGCAGTTTTATTCATGATAGATATTCAGATTTGATAATTTGATAATGGATTGTACTGGGTTAGTTCTCCTGCGCCATATGGGCCCAGTACCGAAACATTGTTGGTACAATAACCCCAGTAACGATAGGATTAGGGCTGTTTGTACAGGCCCAATTCGAAGCCACTGTGCACGCCGGTATGCCGCCGTACCGGCTAGCCAGAACTGGACCAGTACCGGCCCAGTTTGTAAATGTTATCTGGGAACCGCATGGATTGCACAGGCTGTTATGATAATTGTCACCTTACATCAATGAGTATCATAAAAATTGCATGTCAAGATAGAAGTAAGGTGTGCTGAGGAAATTCGCGGTGTTTAAGGCTACAGTGTTCAGCGTGGCTGGAAGAGTTGTGGGGATATTACAGGCCAACTAGGTCATTTTCCTTTAACACTTGATATTTCCGGCCCTGGTCAGTCTTGAGGTCCAAATATTAAGTCCCCACTTAAAGAATCTACACGGCATGTAGGCTACACACACACATTATGTAAGTGCGTGTGAAAATGTCGCACAGTGATAAGGTTGCCACATCCAACAGGTAAACGTTACCGTAGTAAGGAGTGACGCAGTGTCAACTGACGAAGAAAGCTATTCCCAAACTTTGGGAACTACTAAGATATCAGTTTTCGTTACATGGAATAGGATGTGAACTGCTGATGATTCTCCCCTTATATGGCATATTCTATCCTCGAAAACCTTAACATACTGATATTTTCAGTTCTGCTGACGTTGTTCTACATACACATTGGTAACAACCGGAGTAATAAAGCTTTTAAGCCTGAAGAACACATTATTGTCACAACTTGGCAACACAGACGACGCTACCTTTCCCGTTATTTATTTGAACGATCTCAAATAGGCTAAAAATAAACGTAATACAGTCTCAATGAGGTGGAGTAACACAGAGCTGTGAGGCCATCGTGATCGTAGTTATGACGTGAAATTCGGCCTGTCGTCTGTTTGTCTTCAGAATATGTTTAAGCTGTGTATGAAAATTCTTGGAAGATGTAATACAGTAACTCTGCGACAAACATCAAATTCCTTACATGGGCGAGGTGTGCAACACTGCTGAAGGAGTGCCTAGCAGCGCACCTCTCTGTTGGAACCAACATCAGAGGTCTGTGCCACGCAAGCCCAACAAACATGACCCCAGTGGGCCGATTTCGGTTTTGAAGCCGCGTATTAAGGCAGTACCGGCAAGTGACATCCTTAACGCGGCCAGTACCACGCCATTGCTGGCTAGCCAGTATTCAACTACAATTCATATTGCCCTAAATGTGCCAGTACCGGCTCAGTAACGTTCAGTAAAGTCATGCCGCTATAGTTCAAAAGGTTGACACCATGTACTCAGCCCTCATCGAACCAATGATTTATCAAAACTAGACCATCATCGGTTCAGTTCCCGCGGGAACAAATTTAACTACCAGTATAAAATACGTAATACCCCTGAATCGGGCCAATGTTGGAAAATCATTCTTTTGCTGCCTCGATCAGATCTCTGTTATTAAAACCTTTGCCTGGAATCACTTCAGTCTTGAGACTGACACTCGTATAACTTAAATGCATTAACCTGATGTTGTGCTGAGATCATGACTTATTCGTGTAACTGACCACGTTTTTACAATATCTTTTAAGAGCAAATTATAGAGTTATCAATCTTGGGCCAGTTATCTGCCCTTGGCAGAATAGTAAGTTTACAACTTCCGCAACGGACAGCCAAAGATTTAAAGATAATGTGCTTGCACAAAGTCGGCCCAGATCTGGACGAGTCCAGACAGTGTATTTCGGGACGAGGAATTGGGGAATAGGCCGCCCAGCTCATTGTCGGCTGCTTCTGAAAACTCTGATAAGATCCATCAAAGTTCTTTCTCAAAATATTTGCCTGAAGTGGTTTAAACGTTCATTCTTTGACAGAATTTTGGTGTATTTTCACTTCCATAACACGCTCAAGCAACCTTCCTCCGTTATTTTGGCGTTTACACGTAAAGAGCGCAGAGGATAGTTAAAAACGTGCAGACACGAATTTTACAACTGTACAACAACGACAACATATTCTATAGTTAGTGATACAGTAAAAATAGTATGTCGTATTGGACTAAAAGAGGGCGAATTCACAGCCAAGTAAGCAAACACCTCACAAACATCACATTTTCACAAAATCACAATGGTGAGAAACCTTGTCCATCAAAATGTACAAAGAGCCAGGAGAGTGCATCTCTGGAGAACTTTCAGTCTACACCTGATTGTGTTGACAACGTCACATTTTTGGCTCAAACAACATTGTCCACAATCCACTTGAAACCAGTGGTACAATATTTGACAATGACAGTTCATTACTAATCAGCAATGAAATTGATGAATTAAACAAAAGTACTAGTGATAACAATACTGATTGTGATTCAGATGACAAAAGTAGTCCACACTCTGACATGGGCTGTTGAAAAAAATAGCAATGGGTAGGTTATCTTTATTTAAGAGTAGTAACAGCTGTGGCCCATTCCAGGAATGATACAGAATGAATCTAAGCCCGGGCCATTTGTCATTGGATTGTTTTTGAGAGAAGAAAAACCTAGAGATCCTGCTGAATTTTTGGTAATGAGGTATAAAGATCGACATTACAAGATCAGAATAACCTCATTTATCTGTGATGCGCCTGCTAGGTCTTTTGTCAAGCAAATGAAATCTCACTCAGGTCTCATCACCAGGCCAAGAACACAAGTCTGAGGCGGCAGCCTTTCTCAAGACATCGTCACAATAGCGCCTTGGGACGGGGAGTACCAGAATATCACAAGCTCCGCTGAAAAGGGGCCGGATGGAGCGGTCACCGACGTCAAACAACAAAGTGCCTCACCAGCTTCATTTGTGGAAGAGCTATCCATAAATGCGCCAATCCCCAACCAGACACGCCCGGCGAGGGGAGAAGTCAGTGTATCGAACGTGGGAACACAGACCTCTCGACGGCGTATCAGCACCCGGAAGATGCGACTCCACAAAAGGGACAGGCCCCAACGTCAGTGTCCTCACTGCCCCCTTGATGGTGGTTAATGTACCAAGGCATCGGCACAAGGAACATTTTTTGTTCTTACATGAACAGAAGCACAAACGCCAGATTCCTGGCCGCCGTTGGAGACAACCGAAATTGACGTGCTTTATCTGCACAATGCCTTTTAGGAGGCTCGACAGACACCTGGAGAGAATACATAAGGTACCTAGCACTGGCACTAGCACTTTAGGAATGCTCAGTGACGAGACGGCCAAGACATTAGGAGATGAATGGGATGGAGCCCCAACAGTGCGAGTGAGTCAGTAAGTGTGATTTATTTTTTATTACTTAAGTTATTTGCTTGGTATTTTACACCGTTCTCAATACGGCACTCAATCATTCTTTAAGCTTCTTCTCCTCCCTGGAGGCGAAACATTACATTCTGAATGAATGAAAGATTATGGCTTAACACCCAATATGGGCAATATATCAGCCGTTGAGGTTTCCGATATAGTGGTCAGAACGTCAAAAACAAAACATAAATGTTTGGACTTGTTTAAAATAAACGCAGTCGACATGGATTGACCAGATTGCGGACACACACCTCTTGACACAGATTCCGTCAGCATAACATCGCCTGAACAGGGAGAAAACATGGCCAACATCACCCTTGATGGCACCAATTTCTGGCAACAAATGCAGCCAAAAGCTGTGAACTCACAACAAGAGTGGGACATAGCACAGACCCTTGGAGCACTCACCAGAGGTGAAATAGTCAGCTTGGACAGCATCCTTCAAAAGGTGTGTGACACCATTGAGATAACAGTTAAAAAGAATCGAGAGCCAAAAAGACAAGATCGACCACCTAAAAAGCCAAGAGATATGGATATTGCCAGTATAGGTATGCCAATGATAGGAAAGGGATGGCCAAAGAGATCATCGACAACAAAACACAACAGGAATGCCCCTCCTTAAAGTCAACAGCAGTGCACCAGAGCTACGCTGAGCGATTTCAGGAGGCTGGAGGCCGTCCTGAGCAGTTATCCCGCAGCAACACCAGCAGATAAGTGGCAAATCCTCGATCAAATCACACCGGAGGAAGTCTGCAGGTTCTTAACGAAAAGTAAAACACAACTACAAGCCCTTGGGAAATCTGATCAAAAGGGCATCAAGTTGTCAATGTTATACAACATCCGGTGAAATCCCCAAAATCACTAAAACAGAAACGCTCCATCCTCCTACCAAACGCTGAAGACAACTTGGAGGATATTGGTATGTGGCGGCCGCTTATTATCAGTTCGTTGCGGCTACGTATCTATACCAATATCCTTACACATAGATTACAAAGAGCCATTGACCTCAGCCCAAGGCAACGTGGGTTCGTCCCGGCGAAAAGCTGCGCAGACAACCTATTTCTGGCTCGATCAGTTATCGAGCATGCCAAGACCTCTGCACTGGCATAATATGCTGCATTCCTGGGCCTGGCCAAAGCCTTCGATCCAGTGTCACACGACCTGCTCAAAAAAGGGGATACAGCCGTTCAAGGTTCATCCCCACTTCATTGATATCGTCTCCGATATGTACAAGGGTGCCAACACCAAGTTTAAAATGGGATCGAGCTATACTGAGAGCATAGCCATTAATAGAGGAGTTAAGCAAGGTGATCCTTTATCACCCTTATTGTTTAACATCTCGCTGGACACTGTTCGCCGCAGTGCAGGTGCATGGCCCAGGGATATAACTTCGGGAAGACGTCCCTCAAGCCTTTGGCATACTACACCGTTCCACCTCAAACCACTTCCTCTACACATCTACTCGAGATGGCGGTCAGAACCTTGTCAAACTTGAACAGCCCATTACTTGGATACGCCCAAACAATCTCGAAGCAGTGACTGAATCCTCGGACATAGCTGTTCAACACATTGGCGAAGTAATGGCTATGGACGAGCCGATTGCTTATCTAACGGCCCAGTTCCAGCTAGAAGCAATTTGCATTTCTGTTACCTCCACGGCTTCCAGTAGCCTGCTACAGTTTGTTCCCTCAATGGATAGGTGCAATAAATAGCCCGTGCAAATGCCCATGCATGTGTATCTATTATAAATATACAGGCTCTTCTAATTATCCATTCCCCAATTCTGATTTCAAGTACATGTTTATTTATTTATTTATTGGTGTTTTACGCCGTCCTCATGAATATTTCACGTATACGACGGCGGCCAGCATTATGGTGGGTTGAAACCGGGCATACGACGAAAACCCACGACGATCCGGAGGTAAGACCTTCCCAAGTACGGCCGGAGAGGAAGCCAGCATAAGCTGGACTTGAACTCTCAGCAACCGCATTGGTGAGAGGCTCCTGGGTTTTTACAATGAGCAAGCGCGCTAACCAACTGAGCCAGGGAGGCCTCTCAAGTACATGTATATCGGTACAGTTGTGTTTATTTATTTATTTGATTGGTGTTTTACACCGTTCTCAAGAATATTTCACTTATACGACGGCGGCCAGCATTATGGTGGGTGGAAACCGGGCACAGCCCGGGGGAAACCCACGACCATCCGCAGGTGCTGGCAGACCTTCCCACTTACGGCCGGAGAGGAAGCCAGCATGAGCTGGAGGTACAGTTGTGTGCTGTGTTCATATACTCTACGACTATTTTTCGTAGTGTATAGATAGAACAGAATTTATGTATATGTGGTCACCAACTTGTATCTATTCATCATTGTAAACAGCGATGACATTAACCAATTGGTGCCTGATCACGGTTCTGATAAGCTAAACACTAGAGTTAAATGAATGAATAAACGATTATGGTTTTACGCCACAGCAGCAATATTTCAGCGATATCGGAACATATATTTGTTGTACTTACATGAACAGAAGCGCCAACGCCAGACTCCTGGCCGCCGTCAAACACAACCGAAATCGACGTGCTTTATCTGTACAATACCTTTCAGGAGGCTCGACAGACACCTGAAGAGGATACATAAGGTACAAAACATGAGGCGGCACCGCTAGCTGATCCTAAAACCGAAGAAGCTAGAAGACACGGCGTTGTGTAAAATAGCAGAAAAAGAGCAGGTAGAGGAGAGGGTAGTGCAGGAGGCAATGGTGCAGATGAGAACGAAGGACACGATGAAAAGAAAGCGACGTGTCAGGTGGCCAGTGACAGAAGAGACAGACGAAACCAGTGAAGATGATGAGAGACCTAGCACTTTAGGAATGCTCAATGACGAGACGGCCAAGACATTAGGAGATGAATGGGATAAAGAGTTGGAGCCCCAACAGTGCAAGTGAGTCAGTAAGTGGGATTTTTTATTACTTAACTTATTTGCTTGGTAGTTTACGCCCTTCTCAATACGGCACTCAGTCATTCTTTAAGCTTCTTCTCATCCCTAGAGGCGAAACATTACATTTTGAATGAATGAATGAAAGATTATGCCTTAACACCACATGGGCAATATATCGGCAGTTGAGGTTTCCAATACAGTGGTGAGAACGTCAAATACCAAACATAAGTGTTCGGACATGTTTAAAATCAGATAAGAACAACCAACAACAGTTCAAACTCGAAAACCAGCATATTTTAAAAATAGTATATGAAGAAATCTACATGTATATAACGTTTTATCTATAAATATTTATGTTCATTCAGATTCGATACTGTGAAACATACTATATATAGAGTTGACTATAGAATCTGTGGCGGACATGGGCAAAGTCTACACAGTCAACCTGGACATGTTTGATGCTATGTTGGGCACTATATCCAACACACTCGGGAGCACTGCTCCCATCCAGGATGAAATTGTGTGTTAGACGAGAGTGGCCAATACGGCACCTCGTTAAGACTACTTCGTCTCGACGAGACATTCGACAAGTATAGGAATTGTAGCGAATGGCAGGATGAATACAATGCAGTTTACAATGGACCTGAAAGTCCCATTCGCCGTGCCACGAATATATTTAAGAATATTAGACTTCACATAAGTATACGGGGATTTTCACCCGAGATACAGCTTTACATAGGGCAGTTTTCTCTTCTTTGTCCACTTCTGTGTTTCCATGGATACCAGTGTGACTTGGTATCAAACAGAATATAATATCTTATCCTGTTTTAATTAGTTTTTGCTATGTTTGGCTATTTGTTTCAGGAATTAATGGATTTTTAAATTTATTATCCTCAATTGCTTAAAGGCAAGACAGGGAATCGCTGCATATCACTGCCCTCTGGGCGTACATATGATAAGGCCTGGAGTATAGTCCTGGCCTCTGCAGGGTCCTTTGACCTGTTAGTGTATATAAATCAATAATCCATATAATTAGCCTTAATTTTAGCAAAACTTGGCTGAATTATAGGAGCACTTGTATGAGATTTATTATATTGACGTAGATCAAATATCAGTTTAGGCTGTGGAAGAAGCCAGGGAGGTGATTCCGGAAAAGACACCGGAACTATTTCCTCTAGCTTGATGTTAACTTCTACAATATTGTCCCGTATACCAAGACCGAACGAAGGTATCTCATGGGGGCATTTATTGAATTTATCTTTATATGATGAATTGAAAACACAGACTCCGTGTCATACGTCTGTTATATAATGTAGGCTCATTTGCTAACACGTATTAACTTTTTACTGGTGAAGCCCTAAAAGCATCAAGGCTGAGCCTCAAACCTTGGTGATGAACAGGATCCAACATTTTAATATACGAATTCCTTGCAGAAGCGTAAATGATGGACCCATAGTCCAATTTAGACCTCAGCAGAGACTGAACGATATATATTGGATGTCAGGATTGTATTCTCCCCCCATATTTTTTCCCCGGGTTGCAATAACTCCACCACGTCTCCTTTTACCTCTTATTGTATGAGTGTGCGGATGCTAAAATACATCCATGTGGAGTTAAATAACACAGTTTAATCATATCAGAGTTTCAGAAATAGAGATTATGATACGTAAATATGTGATGTTGCAAATGAGCAATGTTCATGTGGAGCGTGTTGTCATATCAACGATGGATAACCATTATATACGTTGTTTACAATCGTATGGTTGTTAGTAACATCAGCAGAACACGTTTAATTAGCACGTTAATTTTACAAGGTATATTCGTTATCAATGTACTTTTGCCTCTTTTTTTTATATTAGGATCGGTATTTAAGAACAGGCTGTACTTGGCAATAGCGGATCAAATTGGTTGGGAAATCATGGGCTGTCTGACAAACACAGCTGACCGCAAGGGAGGAAGGGAAAGGGGTGAACAAAGGAGGGGCCAGTGAAGCAAACCATTCAAAATAACAAATTACACGACATAAACTAGAATGGAATAATAATCCATCGTCTCATTTTAATTCACATTTTTGGGCACGAGTTCATCCTTTAACATTGGTAACGGTGCACTGGTCAGTTTTTATAACTTCAGTATATGTTATTTCGGGTTAAAAAAAAAAAACATGTATTTGCATTATAAAGTTATAGAAACTGTTTCGACGCTTCCTTCTTATCTGCTTTCATATTATATTGTGAAACACATATACAGATTTACAAAAGGGTGACCAAACCCATTGCATATTTAAACGCAAATTTAGTATCGGTATTCGCTAATTACTATATTCACCCGAACTAATCGGTGATTTGTGAAGTATAGCCAGTGAATGTTCTTTGTGTACATGATCGATTGACCTTGGTTTTCCTTTCTTCCCCGTTTGCCAACAGTCGATCTATTCGAGCAGTTTTATTCATGATAGATATTCAGATTTGATAATTTGATAATGGATTGTACTGGGTTAGTTCTCCTGCGCCATATGGGCCCAGTACCGAAACATTGTTGGTACAATAACCCCAGTAACGATAGGATTAGGGCTGTTTGTACAGGCCCAATTCGAAGCCACTGTGCACGCCGGTATGCCGCCGTACCGGCTAGCCAGAACTGGACCAGTACCGGCCCAGTTTGTAAATGTTATCTGGGAACCGCATGGATTGCACAGGCTGTTATGATAATTGTCACCTTACATCAATGAGTATCATAAAAATTGCATGTCAAGATAGAAGTAAGGTGTGCTGAGGAAATTCGCGGTGTTTAAGGCTACAGTGTTCAGCGTGGCTGGAAGAGTTGTGGGGATATTACAGGCCAACTAGGTCATTTTCCTTTAACACTTGATATTTCCGGCCCTGGTCAGTCTTGAGGTCCAAATATTAAGTCCCCACTTAAAGAATCTACACGGCATGTAGGCTACACACACACATTATGTAAGTGCGTGTGAAAATGTCGCACAGTGATAAGGTTGCCACATCCAACAGGTAAACGTTACCGTAGTAAGGAGTGACGCAGTGTCAACTGACGAAGAAAGCTATTCCCAAACTTTGGGAACTACTAAGATATCAGTTTTCGTTACATGGAATAGGATGTGAACTGCTGATGATTCTCCCCTTATATGGCATATTCTATCCTCGAAAACCTTAACATACTGATATTTTCAGTTCTGCTGACGTTGTTCTACATACACATTGGTAACAACCGGAGTAATAAAGCTTTTAAGCCTGAAGAACACATTATTGTCACAACTTGGCAACACAGACGACGCTACCTTTCCCGTTATTTATTTGAACGATCTCAAATAGGCTAAAAATAAACGTAATACAGTCTCAATGAGGTGGAGTAACACAGAGCTGTGAGGCCATCGTGATCGTAGTTATGACGTGAAATTCGGCCTGTCGTCTGTTTGTCTTCAGAATATGTTTAAGCTGTGTATGAAAATTCTTGGAAGATGTAATACAGTAACTCTGCGACAAACATCAAATTCCTTACATGGGCGAGGTGTGCAACACTGCTGAAGGAGTGCCTAGCAGCGCACCTCTCTGTTGGAACCAACATCAGAGGTCTGTGCCACGCAAGCCCAACAAACATGACCCCAGTGGGCCGATTTCGGTTTTGAAGCCGCGTATTAAGGCAGTACCGGCAAGTGACATCCTTAACGCGGCCAGTACCACGCCATTGCTGGCTAGCCAGTATTCAACTACAATTCATATTGCCCTAAATGTGCCAGTACCGGCTCAGTAACGTTCAGTAAAGTCATGCCGCTATAGTTCAAAAGGTTGACACCATGTACTCAGCCCTCATCGAACCAATGATTTATCAAAACTAGACCATCATCGGTTCAGTTCCCGCGGGAACAAATTTAACTACCAGTATAAAATACGTAATACCCCTGAATCGGGCCAATGTTGGAAAATCATTCTTTTGCTGCCTCGATCAGATCTCTGTTATTAAAACCTTTGCCTGGAATCACTTCAGTCTTGAGACTGACACTCGTATAACTTAAATGCATTAACCTGATGTTGTGCTGAGATCATGACTTATTCGTGTAACTGACCACGTTTTTACAATATCTTTTAAGAGCAAATTATAGAGTTATCAATCTTGGGCCAGTTATCTGCCCTTGGCAGAATAGTAAGTTTACAACTTCCGCAACGGACAGCCAAAGATTTAAAGATAATGTGCTTGCACAAAGTCGGCCCAGATCTGGACGAGTCCAGACAGTGTATTTCGGGACGAGGAATTGGGGAATAGGCCGCCCAGCTCATTGTCGGCTGCTTCTGAAAACTCTGATAAGATCCATCAAAGTTCTTTCTCAAAATATTTGCCTGAAGTGGTTTAAACGTTCATTCTTTGACAGAATTTTGGTGTATTTTCACTTCCATAACACGCTCAAGCAACCTTCCTCCGTTATTTTGGCGTTTACACGTAAAGAGCGCAGAGGATAGTTAAAAACGTGCAGACACGAATTTTACAACTGTACAACAACGACAACATATTCTATAGTTAGTGATACAGTAAAAATAGTATGTCGTATTGGACTAAAAGAGGGCGAATTCACAGCCAAGTAAGCAAACACCTCACAAACATCACATTTTCACAAAATCACAATGGTGAGAAACCTTGTCCATCAAAATGTACAAAGAGCCAGGAGAGTGCATCTCTGGAGAACTTTCAGTCTACACCTGATTGTGTTGACAACGTCACATTTTTGGCTCAAACAACATTGTCCACAATCCACTTGAAACCAGTGGTACAATATTTGACAATGACAGTTCATTACTAATCAGCAATGAAATTGATGAATTAAACAAAAGTACTAGTGATAACAATACTGATTGTGATTCAGATGACAAAAGTAGTCCACACTCTGACATGGGCTGTTGAAAAAAATAGCAATGGGTAGGTTATCTTTATTTAAGAGTAGTAACAGCTGTGGCCCATTCCAGGAATGATACAGAATGAATCTAAGCCCGGGCCATTTGTCATTGGATTGTTTTTGAGAGAAGAAAAACCTAGAGATCCTGCTGAATTTTTGGTAATGAGGTATAAAGATCGACATTACAAGATCAGAATAACCTCATTTATCTGTGATGCGCCTGCTAGGTCTTTTGTCAAGCAAATGAAATCTCACTCAGGTCTCATCACCAGGCCAAGAACACAAGTCTGAGGCGGCAGCCTTTCTCAAGACATCGTCACAATAGCGCCTTGGGACGGGGAGTACCAGAATATCACAAGCTCCGCTGAAAAGGGGCCGGATGGAGCGGTCACCGACGTCAAACAACAAAGTGCCTCACCAGCTTCATTTGTGGAAGAGCTATCCATAAATGCGCCAATCCCCAACCAGACACGCCCGGCGAGGGGAGAAGTCAGTGTATCGAACGTGGGAACACAGACCTCTCGACGGCGTATCAGCACCCGGAAGATGCGACTCCACAAAAGGGACAGGCCCCAACGTCAGTGTCCTCACTGCCCCCTTGATGGTGGTTAATGTACCAAGGCATCGGCACAAGGAACATTTTTTGTTCTTACATGAACAGAAGCACAAACGCCAGATTCCTGGCCGCCGTTGGAGACAACCGAAATTGACGTGCTTTATCTGCACAATGCCTTTTAGGAGGCTCGACAGACACCTGGAGAGAATACATAAGGTACCTAGCACTGGCACTAGCACTTTAGGAATGCTCAGTGACGAGACGGCCAAGACATTAGGAGATGAATGGGATGGAGCCCCAACAGTGCGAGTGAGTCAGTAAGTGTGATTTATTTTTTATTACTTAAGTTATTTGCTTGGTATTTTACACCGTTCTCAATACGGCACTCAATCATTCTTTAAGCTTCTTCTCCTCCCTGGAGGCGAAACATTACATTCTGAATGAATGAAAGATTATGGCTTAACACCCAATATGGGCAATATATCAGCCGTTGAGGTTTCCGATATAGTGGTCAGAACGTCAAAAACAAAACATAAATGTTTGGACTTGTTTAAAATAAACGCAGTCGACATGGATTGACCAGATTGCGGACACACACCTCTTGACACAGATTCCGTCAGCATAACATCGCCTGAACAGGGAGAAAACATGGCCAACATCACCCTTGATGGCACCAATTTCTGGCAACAAATGCAGCCAAAAGCTGTGAACTCACAACAAGAGTGGGACATAGCACAGACCCTTGGAGCACTCACCAGAGGTGAAATAGTCAGCTTGGACAGCATCCTTCAAAAGGTGTGTGACACCATTGAGATAACAGTTAAAAAGAATCGAGAGCCAAAAAGACAAGATCGACCACCTAAAAAGCCAAGAGATATGGATATTGCCAGTATAGGTATGCCAATGATAGGAAAGGGATGGCCAAAGAGATCATCGACAACAAAACACAACAGGAATGCCCCTCCTTAAAGTCAACAGCAGTGCACCAGAGCTACGCTGAGCGATTTCAGGAGGCTGGAGGCCGTCCTGAGCAGTTATCCCGCAGCAACACCAGCAGATAAGTGGCAAATCCTCGATCAAATCACACCGGAGGAAGTCTGCAGGTTCTTAACGAAAAGTAAAACACAACTACAAGCCCTTGGGAAATTTGATCAAAAGGGCATCAAGTTGTCAATGTTATACAACATCCGGTGAAATCCCCAAAATCACTAAAAGAGAAACGCTCCATTCTCCTACCAAACGCTGAAGACAACTTGGAGGATATTGGTATGTGGCGGCCGCTTATTATCAGTTCGTTGCGGCTACGTATCTATACCAATATCCTTACACATAGATTACAAAGAGCCATTGACCTCAGCCCAAGGCAACGTGGGTTCGTCCCGGCGAAAAGCTGCGCAGACAACCTATTTCTGGCTCGATCAGTTATCGAGCATGCCAAGACCTCTGCACTGGCATAATATGCTGCATTCCTGGGCCTGGCCAAGCCTTCGATCCAGTGTCACACGACCTGCTCAAAAAAGGGGATACAGCCGTTCAAGGTTCATCCCCACTTCATTGATATCGTCTCCGATATGTACAAGGGTGCCAACACCAAGTTTAAAATGGGATCGAGCTATACTGAGAGCAAAGCCATTAATAGAGGAGTTAAGCAAGGTGATCCTTTATCACCCTTATTGTTTAACATCTCGCTGGACACTGTTCGCCGCAGTGCAGGTGCATGGCCCAGGGATATAACTTCGGGAAGACGTCCCTCAAGCCTTTGGCATACTACACCGTTCCACCTCAAACCACTTCCTCTACACATCTACTCGAGATGGCGGTCAGAACCTTGTCAAACTTGAACAGCCCATTACTTGGATACGCCCAAACAATCTCGAAGCAGTGACTGAATCCTCGGACATAGCTGTTCAACACATTGGCGAAGTAATGGCTATGGACGAGCCGATTGCTTATCTAACGGCCCAGTTCCAGCTAGAAGCAATTTGCATTTCTGTTACCTCCACGGCTTCCAGTAGCCTGCTACAGTTTGTTCCCTCAATGGATAGGTGCAATAAATAGCCCGTGCAAATGCCCATGCATGTGTATCTATTATAAATATACAGGCTCTTCTAATTATCCATTCCCCAATTCTGATTTCAAGTACATGTTTATTTATTTATTTATTGGTGTTTTACGCCGTCCTCATGAATATTTCACGTATACGACGGCGGCCAGCATTATGGTGGGTTGAAACCGGGCATACGACGAAAACCCACGACGATCCGGAGGTAAGACCTTCCCAAGTACGGCCGGAGAGGAAGCCAGCATAAGCTGGACTTGAACTCTCAGCAACCGCATTGGTGAGAGGCTCCTGGGTTTTTACAATGAGCAAGCGCGCTAACCAACTGAGCCAGGGAGGCCTCTCAAGTACATGTATATCGGTACAGTTGTGTTTATTTATTTATTTGATTGGTGTTTTACACCGTTCTCAAGAATATTTCACTTATACGACGGCGGCCAGCATTATGGTGGGTGGAAACCGGGCACAGCCCGGGGGAAACCCACGACCATCCGCAGGTGCTGGCAGACCTTCCCACTTACGGCCGGAGAGGAAGCCAGCATGAGCTGGAGGTACAGTTGTGTGCTGTGTTCATATACTCTACGACTATTTTTCGTAGTGTATAGATAGAACAGAATTTATGTATATGTGGTCACCAACTTGTATCTATTCATCATTGTAAACAGCGATGACATTAACCAATTGGTGCCTGATCACGGTTCTGATAAGCTAAACACTAGAGTTAAATGAATGAATAAACGATTATGGTTTTACGCCACAGCAGCAATATTTCAGCGATATCGGAACATATATTTGTTGTACTTACATGAACAGAAGCGCCAACGCCAGACTCCTGGCCGCCGTCAAACACAACCGAAATCGACGTGCTTTATCTGTACAATACCTTTCAGGAGGCTCGACAGACACCTGAAGAGGATACATAAGGTACAAAACATGAGGCGGCACCGCTAGCTGATCCTAAAACCGAAGAAGCTAGAAGACACGGCGTTGTGTAAAATAGCAGAAAAAGAGCAGGTAGAGGAGAGGGTAGTGCAGGAGGCAATGGTGCAGATGAGAACGAAGGACACGATGAAAAGAAAGCGACGTGTCAGGTGGCCAGTGACAGAAGAGACAGACGAAACCAGTGAAGATGATGAGAGACCTAGCACTTTAGGAATGCTCAATGACGAGACGGCCAAGACATTAGGAGATGAATGGGATAAAGAGTTGGAGCCCCAACAGTGCAAGTGAGTCAGTAAGTGGGATTTTTTATTACTTAACTTATTTGCTTGGTAGTTTACGCCCTTCTCAATACGGCACTCAGTCATTCTTTAAGCTTCTTCTCATCCCTAGAGGCGAAACATTACATTTTGAATGAATGAATGAAAGATTATGCCTTAACACCACATGGGCAATATATCGGCAGTTGAGGTTTCCAATACAGTGGTGAGAACGTCAAATACCAAACATAAGTGTTCGGACATGTTTAAAATCAGATAAGAACAACCAACAACAGTTCAAACTCGAAAACCAGCATATTTTAAAAATAGTATATGAAGAAATCTACATGTATATAACGTTTTATCTATAAATATTTATGTTCATTCAGATTCGATACTGTGAAACATACTATATATAGAGTTGACTATAGAATCTGTGGCGGACATGGGCAAAGTCTACACAGTCAACCTGGACATGTTTGATGCTATGTTGGGCACTATATCCAACACACTCGGGAGCACTGCTCCCATCCAGGATGAAATTGTGTGTTAGACGAGAGTGGCCAATACGGCACCTCGTTAAGACTACTTCGTCTCGACGAGACATTCGACAAGTATAGGAATTGTAGCGAATGGCAGGATGAATACAATGCAGTTTACAATGGACCTGAAAGTCCCATTCGCCGTGCCACGAATATATTTAAGAATATTAGACTTCACATAAGTATACGGGGATTTTCACCCGAGATACAGCTTTACATAGGGCAGTTTTCTCTTCTTTGTCCACTTCTGTGTTTCCATGGATACCAGTGTGACTTGGTATCAAACAGAATATAATATCTTATCCTGTTTTAATTAGTTTTTGCTATGTTTGGCTATTTGTTTCAGGAATTAATGGATTTTTAAATTTATTATCCTCAATTGCTTAAAGGCAAGACAGGGAATCGCTGCATATCACTGCCCTCTGGGCGTACATATGATAAGGCCTGGAGAATAGCCCTGGCCTCTGCAGGGTCCTTTGACCTGTTAGTGTATATAAATCAATAATCTATATAATTAGCCTTAATTTGAGCAAAACTTGGCTGAATTATAGGAGCACTTGTATGAGATTTATTATATTGACGTAGATCAAATATCAGTTTAGGCTGTGGAAGAAGCCAGGGAGGTGATTCCGGAAAAGACACCGGAACTATTTCCTCTAGCTTGATGTTAACTTCTACAATATTGTCCCGTATACCAAGACCGAACGAAGGTATCTCATGGGGGCATTTATTGAATTTATCTTTATATGATGAATTGAAAACACAGACTCCGTTTCATACGTCTGTTATATAATGTAGGCTCATTTGCTAACACGTATTAACTTTTTACTGGTGAAGCCCTAAAAGCATCAAGGCTGAGCCTCAAACCTTGGTGATGAACAGGATCCAACATTTTAATATACGAATTCCTTGCAGAAGCGTAAATGATGGACCCATAGTCCAATTTAGACCTCAGCAGAGACTGAACGATATATATTGGATGTCAGGATTGTATTCTCCCCCCATATTTTTTCCCCGGGTTGCAATAACTCCACCACGTCTCCTTTTACCTCTTATTGTATGAGTGTGCGGATGCTAAAATACATCCATGTGGAGTTAAATAACACAGTTTAATCATATCAGAGTTTCAGAAATAGAGATTATGATACGTAAATATGTGATGTTGCAAATGAGCAATGTTCATGTGGAGCGTGTTGTCATATCAACGATGGATAACCATTATATACGTTGTTTACAATCGTATGGTTGTTAGTAACATCAGCAGAACACGTTTAATTAGCACGTTAATTTTACAAGGTATATTAGTTATCAATGTACTTTTGCCTCTTTTTTTTATATTAGGATCGGTATTTAAGAACAGGCTGTACTTGGCAATAGCGGATCAAATTGGTTGGGAAATCATGGGCTGTCTGACAAACACAGCTGACCGCAAGGGAGGAAGGGAAAGGGGTGAACAAAGGAGGGGCCAGTGAAGCAAACCATTCAAAATAACAAATTACACGACATAAACTAGAATGGAATAATAATCCATCGTCTCATTTTAATTCACATTTTTGGGCACGAGTTCATCCTTTAACATTGGTAACGGTGCACTGGTCAGTCTTTATAACTTCAGTATATGTTATTTCGGGTTAAAAAAAAAACATGTATTTGCATTATAAAGTTATAGAAACTGTTTCGACGCTTCCTTCTTATCTGCTTTCATATTACATTGTGAAACACATATACAGATTTACAAAAGGGTGACCAAACTCATTGCATATTTAAACGCAAATTTAGTATCGGTATTCGCTAATTACTATATTCACCCGAACTAATCGGTGATTTGTGAAGTATAGCCAGTGAATGTTCTTTGTGTACATGATCGATTGACCTTGGTTTTCCTTTCTTCCCCTTTTGCCAACAGTCGATCTATTCGAGCAGTTTTATTCATGATAGATATTCTTCCGATCAGTGGACACATAATCAGTGTTCGATGGTAACTGGCTTTTATATTTTTTATCACCAACTGTGTTTTTTAAAATTTTTTTTTATTTCTTTAATTCGCTCAGGATCAGACAGATTTATACATCTGTTGTGTGTACTGGCTCAATTCAGGCGTCAACTGGTTACTAAATGGGTATTAACCGGTAGGTATGACTGGGCCGGTGATGTACAACCGGCTCTGGCCCTGTACAGATTTGATAATGGATTGTACTGGGTTAGTTCTCCTGCGCCATATGGGCCCAGTACCGAAACATTGTTGGTACAATAACCCCAGTAACGATCCGATGAGGGCTGTTTGTACAGGCCCAATTCGAAGCCACTGTGCACGCCGGTATGCCGCCGTACCGGCTAGCCAGAACTGGACCAGTACCGGCCCAGTTTGTAAATGTTATCTGGGAACCGCATGGATTGCACAGGCTGTTATGATAATTGTCACCTTACATCAATGAGTATCACAAAATTGCATGTCAAGATAGAAGTAAGGTGTGCTGAGGAAATTCGCGGTGTTTAAGGCTACAGTGTTCAGCGTGGCTGGAAGAGTTGTGGGGATATTACAGGCCAACTAGGTCATTTTCCTTTAACACTTGATATTTCCGGCCCTGGTCAGTCTTGAGGTCCAAATATTAAGTCCCCACTTAAAGAATCTACACGGCATGTAGGCTACACACACACATTATGTAAGTGCGTGTGAAAATGTCGCACAGTGATAAGGTTGCCACATCCAACAGGTAAACGTTACCGTAGTAAGGAGTGACGCAGTGTCAACTGACGAAGAAAGCTATTCCCAAACTTTGGGAACTACTAAGATATCAGTTTTCGTTACATGGAATAGGATGTGAACTGCTGATGATTCTCCCCTTATATGGCATATTCTATCCTCGAAAACCTTAACATACTGATATTTTCAGTTCTGCTGATGTTTTTCTACATACACATTGGTAATAACCGGAGTAATAAAGCTTTTAAGCCTGAAGAACACATTATTGTCACAACTTGGCAACACAGACGGCGCTACCTTTCCCGTTATTTATTTGAACGATCTCAAATAGGCTAAAAATAAACGTAATACAGTTTCAATGAGGTGGAGTAACACACAGCTGTGAGGCCATCGTGATCGTAGTTATGATGTGAAATTCGGCCTGTCGTCTGTTTGTCTTCAGAATATGTTTAAGCTGTGTATGAAAATTCTTGGAAGATGTAATACAGTAACTCTGCGACAAACATCAAATTCCTTACATGGGCGAGGTGTGCAACACTGCTGAAGGAGTGCCTAGCAGCGCACCTCTCTGTTGGAACCAACATCAGAGGTCTGTGCCACGCAAGCCCAACAAACATGACCCCAGTGGGCCGATTCCGGTTTTGAAGCCGCGTATTAAGGCAGTACCGGCAAGTGACATTCTTAACGCGGCCAGTACCACGCCAATGCTGGCTAGCCAGTATTCAACTACAATTCATATTGCCCTAAATGTGCCAGTACCGGCTCAGTAACGTTCAGTAAAGTCATGCCGCTATGGTTCAAAAGGTTGACACCATGTACTCAGCCCTCATCGAACCAATGATTTATCAAAACTAGACCATCATCGGTTCAGTTCCCGCGGTAACAAATTTAACTACCAGTATAAAATATGTAATACCCCTGAATCGGGCGAATGTTGGAAAATCATTCTTTTGCTGCCTCGATCAGATCTCTGTTATTAAAACCTTTGCCTGGAATCACTTCAGTCTTGAGACTGACACTCGTATAACTTAAATGCATTAACCTGATGTTGTGCTGAGATCATGACTTATATTCGTGTAACTGACCACGTTTTTACAATATCTTTTAAGAGCAAATTATAGAGTTATCAATCTTGGGCCAGTTATCTGCCCTTGGCAGAATAGTAAGTTTACAACTTCCGCAACGGACAGCCAAAGATTTAAAGATAATGTGCTTGCATAAAGTCGGCCCAGTTCTGGACGAGACCAGACAGTGTATTTCGGGACGAGGAATTGGGGAATAGGCCGCCCAGCTTATGGTCGGCTGCTTCTGAAAACTCTGATAAGATCCATCAAAGTTCTTTCTCAAAATATTTGCCTGAAATAAAGAAGTGTACGGAGGTATATACACCGAACATAATGTGACTCCTTTACACAATGAAACACGAACAGCCACAGCCTGAAGCTTTGTATGCAGAGCAACAGGGCTGTGGATAATACTATTATTTATGAATATCGAGGAGCCGCCTGCAGCTCGCTCTTCTTTATTTGAATAAGTACTGTATAATGAATAATTTTTAAGAGTGATTTTATCTTTGTCAAATATCTTCAGGTGAGTTTCCTGACGACACAGGGCAATAGGATTTAAAGATTGAACTAGCTGTGTTATTTCAATAAAATTTCCCTTAAGACCTCGACAATTCCATTGTATAATTTTGCCTAAAAAAGACATTATGGAGGAAGGCGTATGTGGGATTTCTCTTTATGTTTGGACCGAGGACGACCATTCCTTGGAGATCGGCTGTTAGATCTCCCTGGTGCGGGTGATGTATCTATCACTTCCGCATGTGATGTTGAAGGACCAACGTCCTCCAACGATCCAAACCTATTAAAAGTTTGGACAGGGTCCCTTGTGGCTTTAGACGGACGCTCTGGGGGGCCACTAGATTTATCATTTTTTTATTACGAGATTTATTTGCAGACTTAGTTCTGGCAGGTTTGTTTTTGCTTTGATCAGGTTCAGGGTTGTCAGTTTGTTCTGTAATATTTACTGGGGGTTTTTGAGTTACTGTAGTCGTCTGGGTTGAACAGGAATTACGTGCGGGTTGAGCAGCAGGTTGTAAAGAACTAGGTTTGTCGTTTCCAATTGGCCAAGTCAAGGAGGTTTGAGTAGCAACAGATGCTACTCGCTTGACCGCATTGGCAAATGAAGTCTGCAGTGAAGTATTAGGAGGCGAGACTAGTTTGCGGGCCTCCTGATACGATATATTCTTTTTAGTTTTTCTTTTACGAAAAGTGGGCAGTCCCTAGAGGAGGTCACGTGATCTCCACTGCAATTGCAGCACTTAACTGTGCTGCTACAGTCGAAAGCATCATGACCTTCACTGCCGCACCGAAAAGAAACCAGTTTATTTTTGCATTGGCCCTTGCCATGACCAAACTTTTGACAGTTAAAACAACGTGTCGGGTTAGGGATATATAAATCCATCCTAGCCCTATACGGGCCAATGTAGATATACGACGGAATAGATTTACTGTTGAAGGTTAGAAGATATGTATTTAGTTTAATGATGTTAGCAGATTTCTTCATAGTGAAGCGTTTCACACTAGTAACACCCTGCGATTTCAGTTCTGTGCAGATTTTCTCTTGTGATAAATCAATGATATCCTGATCCCTGTCACGTATAATTCCCTGACAGCTGTTCAGGGAATTATGAGGGGATGTATACACAGGAATATCTGTTATTTTATTCAAAGCTAATAAATTGATGGATTGTTGTTTCCGGAAACATTCAATGAGAATGTCTCCGGATCGTAATTTTTTGACGTTTTTTTAAAGTACCTGCTGATCCCTGCAAGGCGCTTTTAAGTACAAATGGATGAATTTTTGAGGCCGGCTTCTGTTCACTCTTTGTTGAGAGAACGATGAAAGCCGGCGAACTGTCCTGTCCGTTATCAACTGAGTCAGCCAAAACATCTAATTTTCTCTTCTTATCAGCACTTGAAATAGGCTGAGAGGAAGGCCAGTTAGTTATACTGGAGACAATAATTGAAAGGTTTGAGGATGACATGGGATATATATATAAATTTCACCCCATATGTTCCCCACCCACAACGAAGTGCCAACAAGGGCGATGCCTGAACCTGGGAATACCCGGCAGGAAAGACACCAAGGATTCCATATGGGGCATACTCGAACAGATTGATTTATACCCAAGGTTAAATTTAATCTACTCGATTGACCCATGAGCCATCGCCTCAAAGCGTAGTCCTGTAAACAAAGTTTTAGAAATAACATTTTCTTTAAGGAATGGTGTTATGGAGAAATTCTGGGACAACGCAGAGGCAAGACATGACCAAGCCGATTGATCGGACCGGGTCCATCCGACCTCCCGTCTTACTCCAAGTTCTGATAAGCTAAACACTAGATTTATGATCATATAATCACACATTACTCTCTAGAAGGCTAAGTGTAAATATTTCCGCACCTTTACAATCCTCATCTTTATATGATATATAAATGTTTCTGATAACTATACCAATTACTATTCCTTGATTCTACCTGTAGAGGTGGTCACTTATATTATACTGTTTAATATGTCAGATAATTAACCTAACACCACATTTACTTACAAGTACTTGTGAAATATCTATATCTTATATTAATTATCGTTATAGATTAGAAGTCATCTCGTGAAAAGTACAGTAAATAAGTATCACAAGGATCTTCAAGATGTGCAGTGAAATAAAATATACATGTACACTAAATGATTTCAGCTTTTTTAACACGATGTATTCACCTGCCTGTTAAAAAGATTTGAAAGGAGGTTTGAGGATACTAGTGCTACATGTATTCCCAAATGTAAGGAAAACACTTTATACACATGTATTTTTAACACGATGTATTCACCTGCCTGTTGAAGAGATTTGAAAGGAGGTTTGAAGACACTAGTGCTACATGTATTTCCAAATGTAAGGAAAACACTGTAGAAATTACGGCTGCATGTACATGCGCTTAAAAGATGGGAACTGTAAATTTCTTTAAATAGGTCTAGTAAATACTTATAATGTAATGGTATGCCCTACCACGCTTGGTGGAGTTTTCAATGTTAATGTTAAGTAAGTTACTTAAGTTTTACGAGCATCTTTGCTGTGCAAAAAAAATTATAGCACAAAGTTCATGTCTTGGTCTTTGTATTATTGCCATTCTTTCTACGCTTTGTAATCAACATTACCTTTTAACTATACATATGAATTTATCACTTAGATGTGGAGACACTTACATGTAATTTCTGGGCCGTCATTTCAGCATAATTTAAAAATTTTTCACTTTAATGCTCATAACTTACTTGCTCAAAGTAAGGACAACCTCTCCTCTTATTCTAAACTGGATGAGGCCTACATTTTATGTAACCGATATAATTATGATATTATATATGTCTCACATATACCCAATGAAATAGTGAACCTAAATGGATACCGTATAGAACGAAAAGATAGAGACCGTCGTGGGGGTGGCGTAGCGATTTATTATCGCACAATGACAATGGGACTGAGCGATCTTCGGGCAGACCATTCTAAGTATGTTATTATTGATGATACTTCATTTCGTTATATTTCGTTATCTGAAATATGTATTCCAATATTGATACGTATGTACTTCGTTAGCTACTATAGTGTTAATTGATGCTTTGAAGAGATATCCGTAGTAGTCATTAGGCCGTGAGAAATCCTCGTTAAATAAATAATTAAATTAAAATATAACTGCTTTGCATCTACGCTCTAACACTTTCCCAACACGAGAATGTGTCAATAGAGGTAGACAAGGTGTCACCATGTCTCGAGTTATTGTTTCTCACTGGATAACAGAATTAAGAGACATAACCGAGTCGCCCAAATCCTCAAACATGCCACAGTCAGATCGGGGTGGTACACCATATAAGAACCTATCATCACTGATGAAGAGGGTTACAAGTGGAAGCCCGATCTGATCATGTTCCACAAAGAAAGAAATGTGGCAAGCATCATCGACCCGACAGTGGTGTGGGAAAGTTCTCCGAACATATTGCAGGAAGCATACCACACCACACAAGTGCGGAAATATAATCATCTCAGAAACACGGTTTCAGAGATGACAATGCGAAATGGTCAACGTCTACTGCTTCGTCATTGGAACAAGAGGCACATGGTGCCCGCTCATTGGAAGAGTAATCAAGAACCAAGAAGTAATCAAGAACCTCCAGCGCAGACTTACGTATGCCGCAACCCCATTCAGACTCGTAATAGCTTGGACATATGTGAATAGTCCACACAATTCAAGCCACTGAGAAGGTGAGAACATTCTATTAGCGGAAGATCTGTTGGTCACCCCCTGCTCACAAAAAGGTCTAGGTAGAGCAGCGAGGTACAGTGTTGGCCCGATGTTCCCAACCATTCGCAACTGAACTTGTAACACATGAACGTCTTGTGCGGAAACACCACCTCAGTAAACAAGGAAACTCATGTAATGACGTGTCTTCACCTGCCACACACAGCTGATCTTGTCCACACCTGGAGGGAAGTTCTCTCAGCCAAATAGAGAAAAAGGTGCTAGTGGGATCTCTGTATACATGGCGCTCTAATATATAACAATAATTAATATAAGATGTAGATATTTCACATGTACTTGTAGGGAAATGTGGTGTTAAGTTAATTATCCGACCTAGTTAACAGTATAACATGAATGTCGAGGAATAGTAATCGGTATAGTTATCAAGAACATTTATACTGGAAATCGCGGGCGTACAGACATACAAATTACTTCTGCACAGACTATCGCACGAACACACAGGATAAAGGTGGTGAAAAGCGTGGAGCACGGAGTGCACGAGGAAAGACAGATCCCACTAGACATTACCATACTGGTTCAGTACAAGTTAATATCAGGTATGGGAAGGCTATACCGGCAGGCACAGGATCAATCGCCTGCCGCAATAACGCCGTTTGAAGGCAATTACGGGCGGGTATTGACCCAGTAACGGGCCAGCTCCGGTAAAAATGGCTTAAATTAAGGTACTGGACCAGTACCGGCCCAATTGTGACAAGCCTGTTCCGGTGAAATGCATTGTGATATACCGGTATCGGGCCAATACTAGCCCAGTTGTTGCAAGCATGTTCCCGTGAAATGCATTGTGGTATATACGGCATTGAAGAACACGTCGTCTGCAAAAGCTTCTGTGAAGAATTTTTCCACCAAATTTGCTGTAAAAGCTGTAATTTTACTCAAATAATTTCATATCAGTTCAGTACGTTATTATATAAATTTCGGTGATGGTAACTAGTACCCTTTATATCAGGTTATTTTTCGGGAAATGAGATCTTCCAACAACAGCAACGTGTACATGTTAATGTGTCCACATACAAATTTATCTGAAACAGAATCTCTTACTGGACCAAGAGGTGAAGAATAAATAGGGAAATTAAAAATCACCTTACTAATATTGGCGCATATAAGACCACATCTAGCTTAAATAAGGTCACACTTCAAGACAGCGCCTGTACTAAGCAGCCAGCTGAGGTGAGGTGAGTAGGCCTGGTGTGGGAATTTATATGTTTCGGACGAGGACCATAGCAGCGACACTAATACCTTTTATACTCTTAACAGCTCTGCCGATTATGTAGCCTCTAATTCCTAAGTAGAAAGTTCAGACACAGCAGATGAAGAAACACAAATTGAAATCCACCTTGCTTTAAAATTGGGGATGTGGGCCACACAAAATAATATTCCTCATGTAGCATTAGGGGAACTCCTAACCATTCTACGAAACGATTACCCGTCATTACCCAAGTATCCTAGGACTCTTTTAAGTAGAGGTTAAGTTTATGGTATAAAAACAATTACTGGTGGATCTTACTATTATTTTGGTATTGAAAGCTGTCTCATTCAACGACTTAAAAGGGACACAAAATTAAGAAACTCAAATCCCTAATCTGCAGATAAATACTGATGGTTTGCCACTTTGCAGCATCAGAGCAGCATCACTTTGGCCTATATTAGATATGGTTCAAAACATGACTAAGCCAAAGCCATTTACCATAGGCTTATCTTTAGGCAAGGAACAACCAACAGAAATTGATGAGTTTTTGGAGGATTTTATTCAGGAATATGAAAGGTTGCAAATGGTAGGAATACACCATGAAGGACGAACGTACATGGTATTAATTAAATCGTTTGTGTGTGATGAATCAGCGCGTGCATTTGTTAAGCGGCTCAAATCGCACTCAGGTTATTCAAGCTGTGAAAAGCTCACACAAGGGGTGTATGATGGAAAGATAACATTCCCCGAAACTAACGCTCCGCTAAGGACTAATGAACACTTAGAGAAACAGCAAGACAAGGCTTACCATACAGGAAAAAGTCCACTAACCAAAATATTTGCATGATGTCGTGTTTTCCTATCGATTATATGCACTAGTAAGTCTCGGAGTGATGCGCCGTCTGTTGATCTTGCTCGTTTGGGGATTCAAGTGAAAACTGAAATATCAAATGCCCTGATACAGTTAGTAAAACAGATACCATGGGAATTTTCAAGGAAGCCTCGTTCACTTTGGATTTATGGAAAGCTACAGAATTCCGCCTGTTCCTCTTCTATACTGGCATAGTCGTGTTGAAGGGAAATGCAGCGGGTGAAATATACATTAACTTTCTGCTACTCTCAGTTGGTGTCAGCATACGTTTGAATCCAGTCCTGTGTGAAAGCCTCACAGATTATGTGCACCAGCTTCTTGAACATTTTGTCAAGCATTTTTCACAGGTCTACGGTAACAACCAAGTAGCATATAATGTAAAGAACTTGGTTCACCTGGCAGAGGACGTAAAATTACATGGCCCGCTCGACACAATGTCTGCCTTGCCTTATGAGAACTTTCAAAATTCTCTCAAAGAGACTTGTCAGAAAGCAATCTCTGCCGTTAGAGCAGATAATATTGCGATTAAGAGAGCAGTCAAACTTTGTAAATATAAGTGAGGAATCTTCTGCTGATGGTAAACTGTTAGTCAGAGAAAAACATTCAAATGGACCTGTTCCAAAACAAACATGGCTGGAAATCTGTTCCCAATACAATGGAGTAAATATGAGTGCATTTTGCATAACTACAAACACAGGTATTGGTATAAGAATGGTATATTACATGCTATATACCAAAGTTTTATCGCCTTATCTCACACAGATACATACCAGGATGGAGACGTAAACCGAGGAAAGCTGAAGATACATCCGATTTACAGAAGGACGCTGAAGAAGATTTGGGAGAGGAAGTAGAAGGTGCAATTTCATTTATTCATATGGACACTTGCTAGCGAATTAAGGTTTCTAAGAACCTAATGGGCTGTAATAGTGTTGTACTATATCATGTGCATTCTTTACATGTGTTATGTGCACGACTGTTGTCAGTTTCTTAATTTAGCTTGCCACTGTTTACATACGCTGAGCTCAGCGTCTGCTGTCTGCCTATACCTTAGAATATTCCAGAATGCGCTCAGTTCGGTGCCTGTTTGTTTACATCAAGTGTTCAGGAATTTTCTTATTCTAAACAATTCCACCAGGCTATATAAAACCTATGAAAGCAGGTCAAAAAGGAAGAGAATAGAGAATTATTGAGAGTTTTGGATACTATCGCTGTGTATTACTTTAGTAGGCCTTTTGTGCTGAATTTTGGTGTCTTTATAGCCTCTGGCTTTGTTATATCTCCACCGAGCACTTGTTCAGTCCAAGCTTGTATATTTGATTCGTGCTCTTTTGTACACAGTCCTTATTAGTACACGGACCCTGTTTGTCAAGGATACTCCATCAAACGCCTTCATTCTAAGTTTCTCAAATTTTACAATGAATATAACACTCTCGTTGGCAGGTATGGACAGAGCGTTCAGAGTCTCTGGCGATGTGCATTGTGATCAACCACATAGACGGCGCTGTTATCCCTATGTACATATCTATCACGTACATGGTATTTAACAACATAGATGGCGCTGGTTGCCCAGTGTAACCGTCTATCTTGTATTGTTATGTGCACGACTGCCGTCAGTTTCTAAATTTAGCTTGCCACTGTTTACGTACGCTGAGTTCAGCGCCTGCTGTCTGTCTCTACCTTAGAATATTCCAGAAATCGCGCAGTTCGGTGCCTGTTTGTTTACATCAAGTGTTCAGAAATTTTCTTATTCTGGACAATTCCACCAGAACAGAGAAAGGAGAATTATTGTGAGCTTGGATGCCTTTACTGTGTATTACTTTAGTAGGCCATTTGTGCTGAATTTTGGTGTCTTTATAGCCTCTGGCTTTGTTATATCCTATCTCCACCAAGCACTTGTTCAGTCTAAACTTGTATGTTTAATTTGTGCTCTTGTACACGGACCCTGTCTGTGGAATTTTGTGTATATTTCGTCATACACCCAGTTATACTGTGGATTTTCCCTCTTGTGAATTTGCCTCTGAGCATTTATGCCTGTGTGGTATATATTGTGGAATATATGCGTCCGTTTGGACTTGACACCGTAAGTACTTTAGTATTTGTATAGATACTGCTATCCTTTCTTGTTAAACTTAAGTACTTTAGTGTTTGTAAAAGTCTTATTATCTGCTCTTGTTAAAGCTAATAAATTGTTGTAAAATAAAATCTTCTGGTTTTGGTTACTTTTTTGTGCGGGTAAACTGTCGTGTATTTCGAACAAGCCATCTCTTTATAATACAGACAGTTTGGGTTGTAACACATGTTTGTGTGATATTGATCATCAGCAAAAGATTCCCTTGCAGACGCAAACAAAAGAGATATTCCTCAAGCGAGAGTGATGACGACGAAGCTCTCATACCAACGCAGCCGAAGCAAAAACGTCTTAAACCTGCACTGACAGATTTTCCAGCAGTGGAATTGGAGTCGGCATTTGACATACTCCTCCAAGGAGAGCCAGGCACATGTTTAAACCTAACACCTTGCCTGGACATCGGCGTGTTAAAACACTTCCTTTAAAGCCGTTTTGGCCTTCATGACATTAAGATGTTATAGTGAATATCTTTCAGATATCTTAAATTTACATTCCCATGATATATTAGGAAATGATTTTAAGATGTGTGCGAATAATTTTCACAGATCAGAAAAACTGTACCAAAACGGCTCCTCGTATATGTCAGAGGACGATTATTTGTCTTCACGTACGCACACGAATGTCTGTTTCGACACCGAGATTTAAAACGGATTCAGTCTGAACTCTAACGATTAGCCACGTGTTGGACAGTTGACTAACTGAACATTGACAATATGACTTATACTAAAATCCATCAAACTTCCGCCGAGACTGAATCTCAGAATCTCCTCTTGCAATAAAGAACGAAACATCACATCCACGAACAGGTGCAAGCTTGGCAGTTTTGACATGTGAAATGTGTGTGGATTAGAAAACAAGTAGGCGCAAAAAAAAACAAAAAAACAGTGAATCCGATACAGATACTAGCACATTAGTGACCGTTTAGCAGCTGGTATTTCTTCTACGTTGATATTGTTCATTGAAATAATCACATATCATAGGTAAGTTTTGTTAATTTATTAATTTCTATTAATTTGTAGGCACCGCCGTTGAAATTCTGAAGGCAGCGATTGCCATAAAAGTTATCCTCGAGGACATCCTGAGGGAACATTCTTCTTAAAGAAAGCTTTTAATGAAAATACTGCAAAAGGACAGCCATGAACCGGACACAGCTAGCATCGCGGAGGACTTTCTGCCTGTGCAGTGCTTTGAAGATCTTGACGCAATTGAGGTCAAACTCGTTCACCGCGCTACACAAACGCCTTTTTAATTAACTTTTGTTTTATAACCGCTTTAGTCTGAAACACACATTTACTAATTGTTTGCTTGATGTTTTAATAAATTTCGTATACATGTTACTGTAACATATACAGATCTTTCTCTTCGCTCACTTGAGTTGGGCGTTCCACAAACAGGGTAACTCGCTAAGTTTTCAATTTTCCTGTCTCTAAACTAAAACTGAATATTAGCACAGATGACAAATAGTTATACATTTAAATCCTTATTTGTCTTCACCTTCAGTCCACTGAATGGTTAAAATATTTCTAATTCTGCTGAAATATACAATTGGTTAAAATATTTCTAATTCTGCTGAAATATACAATTTTTTTATCAATTCGGTTGTTTAGGTCCATTGTCTTAGCCTCATAGGTGGCTCGTCTGTAAAATCCCATGAGTGGTAACCTTTATAAATAGTAGAACTGAAGGAAGCCAAATTATGTCGCAGACGCTGGGCCATGTCGTCGCCCTTAACATGAACTTGGTGGGAAACAAAGGATGGAAAGGGACCGGTGAAGTCCCGAAGAGACCATTTGGTGGACTCTATCTCTGTCATGCTGTCAGAAGTTAGAATAATTAACATTCATATTTTCCCCCCGGGTTGCAATAACTCCACCACGTCTCCTTTTACCTCTTATTGTATGAGTGCGCGGATGCTAAAATACATCCATGTGGAGTTAAATAACACAGTTTAATCATATCACAGTTTGAGAAATTGAGAGTATGATTCGTAAATATGTGATGTTGCTAATGAGCAATGGTCATGTGGAGTGTATCATATCACCGATGGATAACCATTACATACGTTGTTTACAATCATATGGTTGTTAGTATCACCAGCAGAACACGTTTAAGTAGAACGTTAGTTTTACAAGGTATATTAGTTAACATTTTCGTCTCTGTTTTATATTAGGATCGGTATTGAAGAACAGGCTGTACTCAGCAATAGCGGATCAAATTGGTCGGGGAAATCATGGGCAGACAAACACAGCTGACAGCCAGGGAGGAAGAAGGCAGAAAGAGGTGAACAAAAGAGGGGCCAGTGAAGAAAACCATTCAAAATAACAAATTACACTGCATAAACTAGAATGGAATAATAAACCATCGTCTAATTTTAATTCACATTTTTGGGCTTTAGTTCATCCTTTAACATTGGTAACGGTGCACTGGTCAATCTTTATTACTTCTGTATATGTTATTTCGGGTTTAGAAATAAAAAACATGCATTTGCATTATAAAGTTATAGAAACTGTTTCGACGCTTCCTTCTTATCTGCTTTCATATTATATTGTAAAACACATATACAGATTTACAAAAGGGTGACCTAACTCCTTACATATTGAAACGCAAATTTAGTATCGGTATTCGCCAGTTACTATATTCACCCGAACTAATCGGTGATTTGTGAAGTATAGCCAGTGAATGTTCTTTGTGTACATGATCGATTGACCTTGGTTTTCCTTTCTTCCCCGTTTGCCAACAGTCGATCTATTCGAGCAGTTTTATTCATGATCGATATTCTGGTAACTGGCTTTAATATTTTTTTATCATCAACTGTGTTTTTCTTTGTTTAATTCGCTCAGGATCAGACAGATTTATACATCTGTTGTGTGTACTGGCTCAATTCAGGCGTCAACTGGTTACCAAAATGGGTATTAAGCGGTAGGTATGACTGGGCCGTGATGCACAACCGCCTCTGGCCCTGTACATGTTTGATTTCGGATCGTACTGGGTTAGTTCTCCTGCGCCATATGGGCTTAGTACCGAAACATTGTCGGTACAATAACCCCAGTAACGGTCCGATTAGGGCTGTTTGTACAGGCCCAATTCAAAGCCACTGTGCACGCCGGTATGCCGCCGTACCGGCTAGCCAGAACTGGACCAGTACCGGCCCAGTTTGTAAATGTTATCTGGGAACCGCATGGATTGCACAGGCTGTTATGATAATTGTCACCTTACATCACTGAGAATCACAAAATTGCATGTCAAGATAGAAGTAAGGTGTGCTGAGGAAATTCGCGGGGTTTAAGGCTACAGCGTTCAGCGTGGCTCGAAGAGTTGTGGGGATATTACAGGCCAACTAGGTCATTTTCCTTTAACACTTGATATTTCCGGCCCTGGTCAGTCCTGAGGTCCAAATATTAAGTCCCCACTTAAAGAATCTACACGGCATGTAGGCTACACACACACATTATGTAAGTGCGTGTGAAAATGTCGCACAGTGATAAGATTACCATATCCAACAGGTAAGCGTTAAGGTACTAAGGAATGGCGCAGTGTCAACTGACGAAGAAAGCTATGTTTAGGTCTGCGGGCTTAGCATAATGTCATACAACCGACGACCGAATACTGCAACACATACGACTTTAATTGACTCGTGTACTCGCTACTACATTAAGTGCGCTTGGGTCACACTGAAATTGTGGATCTAGATCATGTACATCGACATATCCATAACATCTCCCTTTTCCTAAAGAGAAGTTTAAATTAACTCATAATTCTTTGTGTTTTGCTTTAAGTTGCAATGATCATCAAATAAATCACTGTCCATGATAAACAAATAAACTGTTCGCATATCAATAAGCAAGCCTTGCTTTAAAGTCATTGACAATAAACATGAAGCCTTACATGTAACTTTAACTCAATTTTAAACCAAAAAATATAGCTTCATGCAGCCAATGTTAACTGTCTGATTCAAATTGTCAAATCACATTACAAAGTCCTGGTATTTCACCGGTAGAACACACTGACGCCCACTCCTGGTTCTTGTGGAACTGTCACGTGGTACACTTGGCTGTACTGATGCACGAGGGTTTTCTCGCTGGCTGACTACATTTGAATCCTGGCTGTTAGTTATTTCTGCATCTGGCAAATCCGAAGGCACTTCCACCAGACTTGAATCTGTCTGTGGACATCCACTCTGATCATAACGTATGAACTTCCTGTTACGTCTAAACAAGTTTCCATGTTCGGATTCCACTATGTACGAGCGGTTTTCAATCTTAGCGACACAAGAGCCTTTTTCCCAGGGACCTTTAGAGTTGATTGGCTGTAATCGAACAGGGTCTCCAATTTGGAGTTCTGGAAGAGATTTAGCATGTCCATCATATGACGCTTTAGCTTTCTGTCGTTTCAACTGTATACTGCCATCAACACCTGTGACAACTTGTGGCGATAGTAGTCCTTCAGCTGTTGGAACAATTGACCTAGTTCTACGCGACATGAGCTTCTGAACTGGACTGTAACCATCTTCGCCAGGCGTGTTTCTCCATTCCAGTAGTGCTAGCTGTAAATCCTGATTGTCCCGTTTACACTTCTTCACAAGTTTCTTCGCTATCTTCACAGCTGATTCAGCCTTACCATTGCTTTGACTGTGGTGAGGGGAACTGGTGGAGTGTTTGAATTCCCACTGACGTAAAAAGTCCTGAAACGCAGTACTAATATACTGCGGTCCGTTGTCTGTGACCATGTCTGCAATACCATGCGTTGAGAAGTGAGCTTTGGTAGCGCAGATGACTGATGCTGCTGTTGTATCCTGAAGCTGATCCAACTCAAAATAATCACTATAGTAGTCAACTGTCACAAGATAGTTTTCTCCATAAAGACTGAATAGATCTTGACCAACCTTAGTCCAAGGTACAGACGGTATTTTGTGAGTCATCAGTGGCTCTTTAGCCTGCTTGGCTAGAAAGTCACAGCATACTGTACACGATTTCACTTTATCCTTAATTTCTCCTGCCATTCCTGGCCAGTACAGAACATCTCTCGCTCTACGAATACAGGCATCTGGACCTAAGTGGCTTGAGTGTACTCGAGCGATCATCTGTGCCTTCATGGCTGTAGGTACAATAACTTTCATACCTTTGTACAAAACACCATCCTGAGCTGTAAGTTCATCACGGAAATTCCAGTATTCACGAATTGAAACTGGTACCTCATCTCGAGATTCTGGCCATCCTGTCATGACTGTAGTCATGAGAGTCTGTAATGTTGCATCCGAGTTAGTGCATGACTTGATCTGCTGATGAGTGTCGGCTGACAATCTCATATGATCAAGTTGGTTGATCATGCTTGTGACGTCATCAAATAACTGTTTCTGCTGTTTCATGTGAAAGATCTGAAAGTCTGGCATATCCTTTCCAGTAGAATAATTGCATGATTCGTGAGCTCTGCTCAGCATATCTGCAATGTACATTTGTGTGCCAGGTAAGTACTTCACCTGTAAGTTGTACTTGCGCTGTAATCTCTTGGGCGCTGAATGAATTGGTTTCAGAAATATTGGGACCAGTGGCTTGTGGTCTGACTGCACTGATATCAGATCACGTCCATGCAGATACTGATCGAATCGTACACATGCAAACAGTATCGCCAAGCACTCCTTCTCTATTTGTGCATAGCGACGTTCAGCAGGGGTAAGGGATCTGGAGGCGAATGCTACAGGCTGTCCATTCTGTAACAATGTAGCACCTAGTCTTGTTTCTGATGCATCACACTGAATAGTAGCTTGACTGTGGTGCAGAGCTAATCAGCTCTTTTACTTTTACAAATGCATTTGATTGTTCTGACTCCCAAACAAAGATTGCTTGCTTCTCTAAGTCTTCGGAGTGGTTCACACACATCAGATAATCTAGGCAGGAATCTCGACAAATGGTTCACACAACCTAGCAGGCGCTGAACTGCTTTCTTGTCCTCTGGAGCTGGCATCTTCAAAATTGCTGATATTTTTGATCAGGCTTTAATCCCTCACTGGTCAACACTTGACCCATGCATGGTAGTTCTTCCTGTCTGAGTCTGAACTTCTTCTTATTAAACTTCAGATTCTGTTCGCGAGCTCTTTGTAGAAGTTTTATGAGATTCTTATCATGATCCTGATTTGCGCTTTCAACACTATCCCCACATCCATGGCATAGTATGTCGTCTACAACAACATCAACGCCATCGAGACCATTCAGAGCTTCAATCTGTCTACGCTGAAACTCTTCTGGAGGACTACTTATACCTTGAGGCATTCTCAGGTACCTATATCTTCCAAAAGGTGTCCAAAATGTTGTGAGATAAGAACTTTCTTCATCTAGTTTCACCTGAAAGAAGCCATCTTTAGCATCAAGAAAAGTGAAAACTTTCGCTTTAGAGAGCTTTGGCAATATCTCATCTACTGTTGGCATTTGGTACTTTGGTCTCTTTATTGCTTTGTTCAAGTCTCTAGGATCTATGCACATTCTGAGTTTATCTGGCTTGTAGACTGCGACTAAACTGCTTATCCAATCAGTTGGAGTTGAAACCTTTGTGATTATACCCTGTCTTTCCATTTCATCTATTTTATTTTTCAAGGGCATTTTGAGATGTTCTGGGATGCGTCGAGGTGCATGTTGTACTGGATGTACTGCCGGATCTGTTTCAATGTGATATTCACCTGGTAGGCAACCTAATCCAGTGAATACATCATCATAAGATTGGAAAATTTCATCCTTTGTGAGGGGTGTGTGTGTACTGGCTTTTTGATTCATATAGACTGCTTTATCAGTACACAAATTTATCCATCCATTCTGTACACATGTCATTCCATCTATGATAGGCCAAGGAGCATTAGCAATAATGTCAAATGTAATGTTACGCTTTGGTCCGGCATTAAGACTTATGCATAATTTGTATGTTCCTAGTGGTGTTATCGTACTACCATCATACAACTTAATTTTGCCTTTTGGTTTGTCTAGTTTTACTTTGCGGTGGTGCACAATTTTCAGCAAATCTTTGTGTGACATAGCACTACATGTGGCACCTGAATCTAGCTGAACTTTCATTGTGCATGGGTAATCTGTGTGAAATGTCATTGGAACCATGAAACCTGAGTGTTTGTTCATATCGGTCACATCTGTGACTGCACCTATAGTCTGTATAGCAAACAACAGATCGTCAGAATCGCTGTCTGTCTCATCATAGTGAGCACTGGCTTCATGCAATTTCTTCCTTGAGTAGGTCTTTAACTTACAAACAGAAGAAAAACGGTGCAATTTTCCACATTTCTCACAGGTCATGCCATAAGCTGGGCAATTATCTTTGCCTTTGACATGATTTTGACCACAATAGCGGCAGACAATGTGTGCTGTGTGCTTGTTTGAACCTGATGAGTTTGTGTTCTTCGTGTGTGTCTTGTGATCTGGTTTCTTGTTCCGAGTTCTCTCCTTTCTGGGTTGCTTAGATGTTGCATGCACCATACTTTGTGGATCACTAACAGTTGTTGTTGCACTGCGTAGTTGTTATTTGTGAGCTTTTGACAATTCACATGCACGTAAAGCCTCAATGCAACGATTTAAGTCTGGAACTGGCCGTTCTCGAAGTAATCTATCTCTAGTTGAGCTATCATGAGTACCCATCACTAACCTGTCTCTAATCAAACTCTCACACAATGTCTCAAATTCACAGGTTTCTGCTAACTGTCTCCGTCTAACCACATATTGATCAACGGACTCTTGATCAGTCTGATTTGCATAACCAAATTTCACTCGTTCGAACAGTAAATGTTTCTGTGGCATAAAATGATCTCCAAGTGCCTTTAGAATACGACCTGGCACTTGTTTATCTTCATTTGACAATGTCACTAAACTGTTCATCACTTTTACGCATCCCATACCCATCACACTGCATAGAATTGCGGCTTGAACTGATTCATCCTTCTCAGTGAGTTCAGCAGCTTTGGCATAATAGCCCCACGATGCTCTAAAATTCTCCCAGTTGTCCGAGACATCGCCTTTCACAGACATCGGCTGTGGCGCTGGTATCTGATACGTAGCCATTTCCTTGATGGTCCTTTCACGCGTAAATTGTAATTCACAGAGTCTGTAAACGCTTGAATTCACCGTAAAAGTTCTCAAAGTATTATTGGTAATATTCTTTCTCTCACCAAAATGACAAATACACGTCGTATGTCAAGCGAAACGTTCATCAAGGAAGCTTCCGGTGTCGAAACCCAACATGGCGGCATCCACTGTAAACAGCGTTGCATGTGGTTCACTGGGCGATCGCATGAAATTCAATAACAATGCCAAATAGCTCGGTCCTGTGAGCTGCGATGAATTTCTGCCATATGCTACAATCAGTCACTTCACTTCTAACACCATGTTTAGGTCTGCGGGCTTAGCATATCGACATACAACCGACGACCGAATACTGCAACACATACGACTTTAATTGACTCGTGTACTCGCTACTACATCAAGTGCGCTTGGGTCACAATGAAATTGTGGATCTAGATCATGTACATCGACATATCCATAACAAGCTATTCCCAAACTTTGGGAACTACTAAGAGACCAGTTTTCGTTACATGGAACAGGATGCGAACCGCTAATGTTTCCCCCCTTATATAACATATTCTGTCCTCGAAAACATTAACATACTGATGTTTTCTGTTCTGCCGACGTTGTTCTACATATATATCGGTATTAACAGGAGTAATTAAGCTTTTAAGCCTGAAAAAAATACATTATTGTCACAACTTGGCAACACAGATGGCGCCACCTATCCCGCTATTTATTTGAACGATCTCAAATATGCTAAAAGTAAACGTTATACAGTCTCAATGAGGTGGAGTAACACAGAGCTGACAGGCCATCGTGATCGCCTGTCGTCTGTTTGTCTTCATAATATGTTTAAGCTGTGTATGAGAATTCTTGGAAGATTGTTACGGTATTGAAAACAGCAACAGAAAACAGACTCAGTGACTCAATATTACAATGTAAACAATGCTTTATATATATAAAATGAGACGTACAGTTTTACAGACAGTTCAACAACAACAACAAAAAAACATACACATCAGTATTACTGGTCTTTAAAAGTTTCCAGTTCACCTTTGCATCCCAAGGAACGTATTCCAGGAGATCCAACGTAAAGACCATGGGATAAACACACAATTCACACAAGTCACAAATTGTCCCAGTCAGGTACTTCGCTGCACACCCTAAGCGCAAATGGCTCTGTATCCACAACATCTCTGCTAAATGAAAAACCATTCCACACAGAGATAGCCTATAGCGTATCCTGTACGTGCCCAATGGCATATAGGTAATAGCCTTTCTTTAGGCGGTATAGAGACCTGAACATTATCAACACAAAGTGGGCGTTTTGCCTCAGGTGTTGAGGCAAAACGCCCACAAGCTGGGGCAAAATGCCCAAGGTGGGCGTTTTACCCTTCAACACCCCAGAGTGGAATAATCATTCATCATAAGCATACCACTCTTGTCGGATACAATACCAGTATTTTTGCTTTATTCAGAAATCCTCAGGCATTACAGGAAATTGTATCTAATGGCGGTCTTGTAATGACAAAACAAAAAGTACATTCAGTTCATCCAAAAAAACCCCAAAAACTTGTTGAATCGACTGAAAACATTCTGGTTAAATTGGCTGAATCTCGTTTAATCACTTGAATCTTCTGAATCCTGGTCAGATTCACAGTTCGGACATAAAAACACCTTTTCCCCGTTTGTACATTCTTCATGAGCCCATTGCAGACATGTTACACACCTCACCCAAATTTCCCTTGATTTGGAATTAGAGAAAGGCTCCCCACAAATCAAACAAGGCCATACTTCGTCTTCGTCGCTGCTGTCTTCACAGGCGTCCTTTGTCTTTTCCACAGTCCCTTTTCCCTTCACATTTCCCTTGCCATTCTTCTTTCCTGAGCTATTGACGGCAGCTCTCCTACCCCTCTTACCCTTGCCATCTTTTGAAGATTGTTTCTCTTCCAGCATTGCCTTGTACGGAGATGAGGTTAACAGTGCCGCACCTTCAGCTTTCCTCTTCCTTGCTCACGAGGTTGCTAGCTTTGGAGTCGGTGACAAGTTTCGAATTAAGTTCTGCAGTGCTGTTGAGCCTGAAATAAACAAAGGCGCCCATTCACTCTCAAGACAACAATATAACTTTCAACAATATATGAACCAGACAAATTAAGTATAGTTTAGAGTAGAAGACTCCCTGTATGTTGCAAAACACAGTCATTTAGCAGGCCTACAGACTTAGTACAAAATACGCTGTCATAGAGGTTAATTACCAGGTACATCTTGAGTGCTGGGGCCTGGTACAGATGGTGGTGGTAACTGTGTAGCTTCTTCACTCGAAGAACCAGAAGTTTCTTCCTCGCCGATGGCCGCGCTCGGCTGTTTTTCGGTAGAACGGACAGTCCCTGTCAATTCTGTAATGGGTGTATCCTGTCCATTAGCTGTCTCTCTCTGGGGTTCAGGTTCATCTGTCACTGCAGCTGCGGCGAACTCACTATCTGGAAATATGTTCTCATCAAAAGGCCATATTCCGCAACATGCGAACCCCCCAACAGCCTTTTCAGGTGTTGCCGACTTCAGGTAAGCCTTGCCAAATATAGCAGCCATTTCGAAGAATGAAATTCGCTTCCCAGGGTTGGCAACCATCCACGAGTCACATGCTGCATTATACCCACTCTTGAGGGATTTGAAGTACGTCCTGTCTAACGGCTGCATCTTGTGTGTACTGTGGGGTGGCAGAGTTAGAAGATACAAGCCATGCTCCCGTGCGTAGGTAACTGCCGCCAGTGTTTTGTGACTGTGGTGACCACCAAGAATAATTATTTGCTTAACATCTTTTGAAGCATTTGTAAAGTTCACAAAATGCTCCAACCACCTGAGAAAAAGTTCTGCGTCAGTCCACCCATTTGGGCTTGCATAACCGACTGCTTGCGGAGGTGCGCCGGCCATCAACGCATCGACCATCCTCTTTTGGGGGAAAATAAGCATAGGGGGTACATACATGCCTGCAGCATTCATTCCACAAATCACAGTCACCGTCTTGCCACGCTCTCCACTTGTCATCCGGCTCACCTGTTTCACGCCCTTGGTGGCAAGAATTTTCCCTGGCTTATGTACGCTTGTTATCCCAGTCTCATCCATATTCCAAACACGGGCAGGTGTAAATTCCTCAGATTGAAGCAACTCCTTGTACACACCGAAAAACTGTTGATTAAAATTTGCTTAACATCTGCTTGAAGCAACTCCTTGTACACACCGAAAAACTGTTGATTAAAATTTGCTTAACATCTTTTGAAGCATTTGTAAAGTTCACAAAATGCTCCATTTTGTAAATTCCTCAGATTGAAGCAACTCCTTGTACACACCGAAAAACTGTTGAACTTTAGGTTTGTTGAACCCAACCGCCCTGGAGAGATTAGTTCCTTGAGGTTCTCTAATGCTCAAATTTTGATGGCGAGTGAGAAATCCTGAAAGCCAGTCCTTCCCAGCCATTTTGCGATCATGACTGAATGGGTGTTGCAATCCAACTGCCTCAGCCAGCTCGTAGGCGAGTCTTCTAACGTCTTGTGTGGTCAGTCCGTAGAGAGACTTTTCCATATACTGAATGTGGTCATTTAGTTCTTTCTCGAGATTTTCTGTGAGGATAACACGATGTCTACCAAGACGTGAAACACCCGGATTGGCCACCAGTCGATCCCTGTGGCGTCTTATGATCCTACGGGGAATATCAAATTCCTTCGACGCTCGCAGGAGTGGCATACCCCCTTTCACTGCTTCCAAAGCCAAAGTAAGTTGTTGGTTCCCGTATTGTCCCCTAGTGGATTTACGTTTGTATTTCCTCACCATAGTGAAATCTGAAACAAGCGTGAGAAAATATTTTCCCATTATAAGCCGTATCACACATCCCAAAATATATGTTATATATATACACGTATACCATAGATAGATTTTATTAGACGGAAAAGATGCCTTTGATACCATTTCATCAAATTCAAAACAGTTTAGGCTTTTTTACCAATCCTTGCAAACTAGCTGCCCCGTTTTATCACAAATGTCATCCAACCTTAGAAATTTGTAAATATGTACATAGATGTATATCCCTAGGTAGTGGTTATACATTACAAACTACTGGTATTTACTACACATATTATTTGCGCTAACGTTAAAAACTTATTTAACTGGGAATACTGTTGATGGGGCAAAACGCACATGCACTGGGGTAAAACGCACACAGTGGGCGTTTTAGCCCCAGACACGCATGGGCGTTTTGCCCCAGCCACGTGGTTCAACATTTTTTTCAATTGCGCAAGGCCAGTCGGATATTTCTTGCTGTGGAGCAGCTGCGTACGAAGCATAATTACAAAGGTTTGTTGCACACCAAGTGTCTTGTTAATTGGACTTTTCCTTCAGTCTGTATCTCGTAATATATCATGCTATGTTTTTACAAAAAATGTGTCAATTTTCACACTCACCGTGACGAAGGAAAACTACGCCGCCTTCAAACCTGCCGCTCCATGAGACTTTCAGCCTTGACGACCTCACTTGACCTAAGCAGTTCGCGGGCTGGAGGATGACGTCATTACTTCCAAATGTGGGGTGGGCTTTTTGCCTCGCCTGGGCTTCTTGCCCCGCCCTACCCCACAGGTTACACAGAACTGGAACAGTCAAGCCTTTGAATGACGTCACACCCGCAGAGTACAACACAGGGTAAATCCAGGCATGGAGGTATAATCCACTTTAGAACAGTCACAGCTCCCGCAGAAACTCACAAACGAGCCGTTCAGAGACGTAGAGTAATGTCACCTTGTGGCAGAACGAACGTCCTTTGCAAAACTGAAAACTTCAGATTAGAGTCCGTGACGACCTTGTCGGTCAGGTGAGGTCAGCGTGTTAAACAAATTACACAGTCAACACTGTATAATCATAATAAAGATCCGAACACCAATAAACGTGACTTCCGCAGAAATTCACATAAACCAGACATCAGTACAACTGTGGTACACAAACGGTGCCGGCATAGAAATCTGTCCTCCCAAACGAAACTGGCATCACCAGCTCATATCAATATAATGGACTCGATACGAGAGCGTCGCACACTCTCCTGGCTCCCAGTGGATGCAGCAAAAATACCTCCTCTCTGCACAGAAAACACGGCTTATATACGTTCCAGGTGGATTCAACTATTCTTAAACACAGAATTAACAGCCAATGAAATAAACGAAGCATTGAACAAGGTGCTTTCGATCCGGTCCACGCTGTACACATATAACAGGGCCTGTTATGTTTTCACAAAGGTCCGCAGACTAACAGTACATGAAAACGTTAAATAGTCATACATAACAAGATGTAATACAGTAACTCTGTGACAAACATCATATCCTTACATGGGCAAGGTGTACAACACTGCTGAAGGAGTGCCTAGCAGCGCACCTCTCTGTTGGGACCAACATCAGAGGTCTGCACCACGGTAGCCTAACAAACATGACACCAGTGGGCAGATTCCGGTGTTGAAGCCGCGTATTGCGGTAGTACACCAGTCAGTTACCAAAACTAGACCAGCATCGTTTCAGATTCCGCGGGAACAAATTTAGCTACCAGTATGAAATACTTAATACCCCTGAACCGGGCCAATTGTGGAAAATCATTCCTTCGCTGCCTCGATCAGATCTCTGTTATTAAAACCTTTACGTGGAATTACTTCAGTCTTGTGGCACTTACATAACTTACATGCATTAGCCTGATGTTGTGCTGAGATCATGACTTATTCGTTTAACTGACAACGTTTTTACAATATCTATGAAAGCAAATTATCGTTAGCTATCTCGGGCCAGTTATCAGCCCCTGGCAGAATAATACGTTTACAACTTCCGCAACGGACAGCCAAAGATTTAAAGATAATGTGCTTGCGCAAAGTCGGCCCAGTTCTGGACGAGTCCAGACAGTGTATTCCGCGACGAGGAATGGTGGAATATACCACCCAGCTCATTGTCGCCTGCTTCTGAAAACTCTGGTAAGATCCATCAAAATTCTTTCTGAAAATATTTGCCTGAAATGGTTTAGACGTTCATTCTTTCAGAGAATTTTGGTGTATTTTAACTTCCATAACACTGTCAACCAACCTCCCTCCGTTATTTTGGCGTTTACACGTAAAGAGCACAGCGGATAGACACGAATTTTACAACTGTACAACAACAACAACATGTTTTATAGTTAATAGTACAGTACAAATAGTATGTCGTATTGGACTAAACGAAGGCGAATTCACAGCCAAGTAAACAAACACCTCACAAACATCACATTTTCACCCCCAGTGGGGTTTCCAGGGTGAAAAGGACCTCAGCCCTCTAGGCATGCTTGTAAAAGTCGACTCACCTAAAGCTCTCCTGTGTGAGCCCGGTGAATATAATAGGCTCACATCTTCCCGGTTGTGTGAGAGGCAACCGGGGACGACCTGTTTGCCGTGGGTTGCGACCCGTAATCTCCGAGGACGGGATCCTGGTGGCTGAGGGCGTTTTGGTCTTGCGGGATCCTCACGCCCAACACGCCACTTTGGCCCTTACTTAGAGAGAGACAGGGGGTGGGATGGGCCCGGTCCCATCAATCAGATGGTCGCGTCAAGCCCTACACTTGATCCAGTTTGGTATTCTTTCACGTATTGTGATGTAAAGCTGGGTTAACACCAGATGCTCTCGGGTCAATCGAGTAGATTGGGTTTAATCTTGTTGGTGTAACTAAATCTGTTCGCGTATATCTTGCGTGGATTCCCTGTTTCTGTTCTCTGCTGGTCATCCGCAGAGGTAGATTCGCCCTTGTTGGCACTCCGTGGCGGGTGGACACGCGTGTTCTCTTCACTTGCAGCATTCAGCTGATTATCGTTTGAGGCCTCTACTGCTAAAAAAAAACAGTAGAAAGTTATGCTGGAACTCTGAAACAAGTCAAAAAAATGAAATCTGGGAACATTTTGTTGGAATGTGCCAGAAAACAACTATATAAATTTACTAAAAATTCAAAATATAGGAGAGCAGCCCGTGTCTGTTTCTCCACATAATACATTAAACTGCTGTCATGGCATAATTCGTGACAGAGACCAGGAGCTTACTGAAATGACAGAAAAAAAAATAACTGAAGAACTAAAACATCAAGGAGTAATAAAGGTCAAACGCTTCTTAATTAAAAGAGATGGAAACCTCATAAAAACGAACACTTATATGATGACTTTTAACAAACCTTCCCTTCCGTCATCTATATTTGTCGGACCGTATAGTGTAAGAGGAGTTGTTAATACCTAACCCCACCCGATCTTTCTCCTGCCAGCGGTTTGGCCATGGCAGGAGTCAATGCCGCAGCAAACTAATCTGTTTTAGATGTGCGGAAGCAGGTCACGCGGGCTTTGACTGCAAAAAAACAATAAAATGTTTGAATTGCAGCGGAGCCAACACGGCCTCTTCCAATGACTGCCCTCTCTTCAAAAAAAAAAAGAAATTATAACTTTAAAATGTAAAAATAATATATCCTGTCCGGAAGCGAAGCGTCTGGTCTCTGTCACGCATGACCTCACTACATCTACATATGCCAATGTTGTAAGGAAAACCACTTTTTCTGTTGAGGCCCAAACGACTTTTACATTGCCCATTGGCAAAGAACAGCCACATAAACTCGTCACGAAACCCGTAAATAAGACAGCCAGCTCCTCATCTCAAACCGATATAAACCTATCTAAAATACCTAATACTTTACCTGATTATCCAGCACTTTCTTTATCTGACAACACATCATGTAATAATAAATCCAAATCTCATAAACCCGTTGATTCTTCACAGAAAGCAACGGGTCAGAAAAATAAATCTGAGAAAAATCATAAAAAGGATAAACCTAGTGGCCCCCTGGAGCGTCCCTCTATGGCCACTAGGGACCCAATCCAAATTTATAATAAGTTTGGATCGTTGCAGGACGTTTATCCTTCAACTTCATGTGCAGACCTGCACCTGGGAGATCTATTAGATAGTGATCTATTAGATCACCCAAAAAGGGTCGTCCTTGGTCCAGACATAAATCCTCAATACGTCTTCTTCCATAATGTCTTCCTTCGACAAAATTATACAATGGAATTGTCGAGGTCTTAAGGTAATTTTGATTGAAATAACACAGCTAGTTCAATCTTTAAATCCAGTTGCCTTGTGTCTTAAGGAAACTCGCCTGAAGACATCTGACAAAGACAAAATCACTCTTAAAAATTATTCATTATATAGTACTTATTCAAATGAAGAGAAGCGAGCTGCAGGCGGCTCCTCGATATTTATAAATAACAGTATTATCCACAGCCTTGTTGCTCTACATAAGAGTTTCAGGCTGTGGCCGTCCGTGTTTCATTGTCTAAAACAATCACATTATGTTCAGTGTATATTCCTCCCAACATTTGTTTGTCAGTTTTGCAGTTCTATTTAATAGAACAACTGCCAAAACTTTTCATAATAATTGGAAATTTGAATTCCCATAACCACCTATGGAGCAGTAACAACATAAATAATAAGGGCAAGATAGTAGAAGACTTCTTATCGAAGGAGGAACTGTGTTATTTCAATGATAATTCTAACACGTATTTACCTCCGGGTAATGGCACTTATTCTGCTATCCATCTCACTATCACAGATCCATCACTTCTCCTTGATTTTTCTTGGAAGGTGCATGACGATCTTTGTGGTAGTAACCATTTTCCTATAATTCTAGAGCATATCTCTTCTAATTCTTGAGAACGTGTAGCTAGGTGGAAATTCGATAAAGCAGAATGGATCACATTTGAGATGTTCTGTGAGGCTGATATCACCCCAGAGACTCTCAATGCAGCAGGTGATCCTATATTAAAATTTAACGAGCTTGTTTTACGAGCTGCCGATAGAACTATCCCTAAAACCTTGACAAATCCCAAATCCAAAAGTAAACCTTGGTACGGCAATGGCTGTCGTAAAGCCGTAAAGGACCGAAAAAAGGCTGAACGCAGATTTAATCATTGTCCTACTGATTAAAATTTAAACCAGGTTCGTAATTTTAGAGCCAAGGCTCGTCGATTACTCATGTCCAAGAGACGATCTTGTTGGCGGAACTTTGTTTCGGGCATTACGTCCAAAACACCCATGCGTAAGGTCTGGAACATGGTTCAGAAACTTAAGGGCAAAAAAAATAAAGCCGAAGTCCAGCATTTGAAAGATTGAGATAATATATTAACCTCTCCATCCGATATAGCAAATAAATTAGCTGAGACAATTTTCAAGAAATCTTCTTCTGAGAACTATACCAAAGAATTCCAGCATATTAAAACCGAGAAGGAGAAAATTAAATTGCCCTTTTAATATCGAGGAACTTAAAACTGCACTAATAAAGGCACACGATACTGCCTGTGGTCCTGATAACGTTTATTATAAGTTTCTGAACCATTTACCACCTGAGCCACTGGAGACTCTCTTAGACCTGCTTAATGATATTTGGATAACTGGTAATTTTCCACTTTCATGGAGGGAGATGTGTATTATCCCGGTCCATAGGCCGGGTAAGGATCATACTGATCCAAAAAATTACTGCCCCATAGCTCTTACCAGCTGTGTTTGTAAGACTATGGAACGGATGATTAATGATGTTTGGTTTCTTGAAACCAACAAGTTACTGTCTAATGTTCAATGCGGTTTACGACAAGGTAGATCCACTATGGATCACCTTGTTCGATTCGAAAACTTTATTCGCGATGGTTTCATCAATAATGAACATGTGGTGTCCATATTTTTTGACCTTGAAAAGGCCTACGACATTACATGGAAATATGGTATTTTAAAAGATCTCAAGGATATGGGACTTAAAGGCCGATTACCTATATTTATATCTCAATTTTTATCTGATCGTCAGTTTAAGGTACGGGTGGGGTCCACTCTTTCTGACTCTTATGAGCAGGAAATGGGTGTACGCCAAGGCAGCATTCTATCACCAACTCTGTTTAGCATAAAAATAAATAGCCTAGCCAAAACATTAACATCGGGCACAGAGGGTTCTTTATACGTTGATGATTTCCTTATATGCAAACAAGCTAAGAATATGAATAATATCGAACGGCAGTTGCAGCTTTGTCTCAATAAAATCGAGAAATGGAAACTTCATCTTGATCCCGAGCTAAATTTTTGTGGTGAACAGATTAAAATTGTTGGAAAAACTAAATTTGTAGGTATAATATTTGATAGTAAGCTATCTTTTATACCTCATATTAAAATGCTTAAAGCTAAATGTACAAAGGCTCTCGATATAATTAAGGTCGTGTCTAGCACCGACTGGGGCGCTGACCGATCAGTTTTACTTATATCGTTCTCTGGTGAGGTCTAAATTGGACTATGGATCCATCATTTACGGTTCCGCTAGGAAGTCGTATATTAAAATATTGGATCCTGTTCATCACCAAGGTTTGAGGCTCAGCCTTGGTGCTTTTAGAACCTCGCCAGTAGAAAGTTTATACGTGGAGGCTAATGAGCCTTCTTTGTACAATCGACGTATAAAAATGAGCCTTCAATACGCTACAAAGCTTAAAGCTCATCCACCAACCCTGTCTACGACTGTGTTTTCAATCCATGATATGTAGACAAATATACTAAATGTCCTAACAAGATCCCTTCGTTCAGTGTTCGTGTTAGGGACCATATCGTAGAAGCCAACATTAAACTTGGGGACATAGCTCCAGTTTGTTTTCCGGAGTCCCTACCATGGCTCTTTCCACAACTTAAATTGATATTTGATCTACGTAAATATAATAAAGCAAATACAAATTCTCTTGTAATTCAGCAAGGTTTTGCTGAAATCAAGGCTAAATATTCGGATTATAAATTTATATATACTGATGGGTCACAGGATGGGCATAGGGTTGCAGCTGTAGGTGTCTTAGAGCAGCGAGTTGCTTCTCTTCGTCTTCCATCCTCGTTTCCAATCTTTTCTGCAGAGGCCAGGGCTATACTCCTGGCCTTATCATATGTTTCTTCTGGGCATGCTCAGAAGGCTGTGATATGCAGCGACTCGCTTTCTTGCATTTTGACAATGCAGAAGAATAAATTTAAAAATCCGTTGATCCTCAAAATATTAGCCATACACGAAAAACTAACTAAAAGAGGTAAAGATATCATATTGTGTTGGATACCAAGTCATAATGGTATCCATGGAAACAGTCGTAGACAGGGAGGCAAAAGCTGCCCTTACTAAACCTTTGTCGAAAGTTAAAATACTATATAATCATTTTAAGTGTAATATTCTTAAATATATTCGTGGCCTTTGGCAGGGTGAATGGGATCTGCAGGTTTACAATAAACTGTATGCCATTCATCCTGTCATTAGCTATAATTCCTACACACTTGATATGTCTCGTAGAGACCAAGTCGTTTTAGCGAGATGCCGTATTGCCCATTCTCGTCTAGCACATAATTTCATCTTGTATGGGAGCAGTGCTCCCGAGCATGTTGGATGTGATGCTCAATATGGCATCAAACATATCCTGGTTGACTGCGTGGACTTTGCCTATGTTCGGCAAACGTTCTACACAGTTGACTCTATATATGATTTATTTGACAGCATCGCTGGCGATACTGTTATTGATTTTTTGAATGTTATTGGCTTGTATAAGAGAATATAGTGTATATATTTATTTCGATGCATAAAGTAAAAGCAATTCTGGTTTTCGACTTTTAAGTGACATTTAGGTTTTTTAAACTGTTTTTCGTTTTAAGTTTTAATTGTTCATCAGATCATGTCGAAAACTATTCACGGCTTCCTGGTTTTAACATGTTCCCGCCACAATATGGCTGAGATATTGCCGAGGTGGCGTTAAGCCATAATCATTCATTTATTCATCTTAGATGGGAGCGGTGCTCCCGAGTGTGTTGGATGTGATGCACAATATGGCACCAAACATATCTTGACTGACTGTGTAGACTTTGCCCATGTTAGGCAAAGGTTCTACACAGTCAACTCTGTATATAATTTGACAGCGATGCTGTCATAAAATATTTGATGGCCATTGGCCTATATCATAAAATATAAATTTCAATTTTCTGAAATATTTATAGAGAAACAGTTATATACATACAGCTTTCCAGATATACTATTTTTTAAATATGCTGATTTTCAACATATCTGTACATTTTGTTTTATTTTTGATGTTCTCACCATCATTTCGAAAACCTTGACCGTCTCATGTTTTCACCTTGTTCTCGCCACAATATGGCTAAAATATTGCCGACTTGGCGTTATGCCATAATCATTCATTCATTCATTCACATTTTCACAAAATCACAATGTTGAGAAACCGTGTCCATCAAAATGTACAAAGAGCCGGGAAAGTGTATCTCTGGAGTACCAGTACGCTGAGATGAAATGACAACAAAATACCAGTGATACAGCTCACCCACATTTACACTTTCAGTCTACACCTGATTGTGTTGACAACGTCACATTTGTGGCTCAAACAACATTGTCCATAATCCACTTGAAACCAGTGGTACAATATTTGACAATGGCAGTTCATTACTGATCAGCAATGAAATTGATGAATTAAACAGAAGAACTAGTGATAACAATACTGATGGTTATTCACATGATGATAAAAGTAGTCCACACTCTGACATGATAGCTGCATGGGCTGTTGAAAATAATATCACGCACACAGCCCTGAGTAGGTTATTGAGCATATTGAAAAAGTGTCACCCTTATTTACCGAAAGACCCTAGAACTCTTTTGGCCACAGGACGTCTTACTGGCATAACATCTATCGGAGGTGGCACATACTATTATTTCAGTCTTCACAGCTGTGTACTTCAAACGTTAGAATCAAACATGAAACCGGTAGAAAGTGATTCCATTTTTTTTTTCAAGTAAGCACAGATGGACTGCCTTTATTTAAGAGTAGTAGCAGCTGTGGCCAATTCTGTGAATGATATATAATGAATCTAAGCCCCGGCCGTTTGTCATTGGATATTTTCAGGACAAGAAAAGCCTAGAGATCCTGCTGAATTTTTGGCAGATTTTATGACAGAAGACTTAAAGAAAGAGGGAATGAAGTATAAAGATCGACATTACAAGATCAGACTAACCTCATTTATCTGTGATGCGCCTGCTAAGTCTTTTGACAAGCAAATTAAATCTCACTCAGGTTATTGTTCATGTGAAGTTGCTCCCAGAGAGGTGTTTATGATAGAAAAATGACATTTCCTAAAACACATGCGCCATTAAGAACAGACAAGTCTTTCGAGAATCAAGAAGATGAACGTCATCACACTGGAAGAAGTTCATTTTCTAATGTGTTTTCAATGGTATCGCAGTTTTCACAGGGCTGCATGCACCGGGTATGCCTTAGGGTAACACGCCGCCTCCTCTTTTTGTTACTGATAAGGGGTCCATTGACAGTGCTCTTAACCCACTCTGCACGTCTATATGAAAGTAATCAGGTTGTATACATTGTCCATAATTTGGTTCATCTTGGTCAGGAAGTGAAATTACATGATCACTTAATAAGATATCTGCATTTCTCTATGAGAACTATCTGCAAAAACTTAAAGCCCCTTGCTCGAAAGCAGAACTTACGATTGCAACGGCTAGTGTTAACAAGAAGGTTCTTAAATTACCGATTCTGTCCAAGATGGTGTTAACGTTACACTGAAAAGGCCTACGGTTATGGTCCATTACCATTTCGCAATACAAATCTGAGCTGTGCACAATGCACAAGTAAAATTTGATATATTCTGTGTTTCTACAAGAGCAGGGAACAACTGCGTTGATACAAATATTTTGTACCAGTATTTGCTTGGTCAGACACCTGTTGTATTCTAATGGATGTGTACTCATCATGCATCAGACTTACAGGTCATATCATCCATTTTTCGCATACCCACTCAGTTATAGTAATCTGTACATTCACATTGTCACAGATCTTTCTGATGAACTCCTTGTTGACAGCATTGAGAAAGTATATCGGAGGTACATGTTATTTCCATACAAAAATGTCTAAGTTGCAGTTCCTCTTATCCACAGCGAGTAGACCCTGAACAGTTGTATACACCTTAATAATACATTGTGCATGACTTTGCCAGCTTGGCCCTATATACATACATGTTGCTTTAGGGATGTCACAAGGTTTCATATTTCACGGAATTCAGACATGGTATAAGAAGGTGGTGACATATTTTCGTACATTGTGATAAACATTTTTGAACGCAAAACTGCATAGAACATTTCATGCAGTAAAAGATTTCCGTCAGATATCTATGCAAACTGATGAATTCAGTATATGTTGTGTGTAAAGAGAAATACTTTCATCATATTTGCTTCGAAGTAAGAGATACCAGAATTCTGTATGGAATGTGAAAATGTACTAAATCTTGGATAATTTCTCATTTTAGACTTTACCACTGTGTATTTGGTCTGAAGGAGACGAATGAAGTTGATTTGGTTTCACCGAATTGAGTGCAGTATGTGTGCAGAATTGTGAGTAAAGCAATACATAGTAAAATACAAAAGTTCTCATATTTTTTTCAGAAAATATCCCTGGGCTTGAGAATTTTTTTTTTTTTGAAATAAAATTTCCTTAACCATAAATAACAACCTAGTGGACAGTCGTTGTTTCCCCTGGGCTATGCCTGGTTTCCTCCCACCATAATACAGGCCACCGTCAGGCATGTAAAATACATTTGAGTACGGCAAAAACACCAGTCAAATATTATATATCATATTATTATTGATTTAACCTTCATTTATTTTTAAATGGTGATTAAGCTTGGTCAGAGTTACACATAACAGGCTAGCTATTCACAATATGAAACAACAACATTTTGCGTAAGAAAATCTCAACCTCGTTTTTCGGTGCCATATGTGACTTTTCTTCATGCAGATACCTACGAGGATGGCAGGCGAAAATTAAGACTTGCGGAGGACACATCGGACACTCAGACAGAAATGAAAATGGGGAAGGGAGATAGGAGGTACAGTAAATTTACAGCTGATCATTTTCAAAGGCGGAGACCACATATTTAAAAAGGTTTGTAGCTTCTCTAGCTTCTGCAGACATTTTTGTCATTATTCGATGGAAATATATTTTGCCCCGCGATACTGATAAAAGGGGCTGGCACGCAAGAGGAAGTTGAATCTAATAAAACAAGTTTCCTGTTTCTACTTTAGTTTGCGTTTCACTACATGTTTGTCAAATGAGCCATGGAATTATTTTGCTAGAGATCCAGCATGGCCACGAGTGCAAGTCCCTTATACCAGTGTGTTTTGGCAAAATGTAATGTTGAAGTGTCTTAACTTATTGTCTTAACTTCATAGACGCCAAGAAAGAACATACTCCTTAAGCGACACAGATGAAGAAAAAAACTGATGTTCCTGCAAAGCGAAAACGTCTGCCCCAGGCTTCATCTGTACCGTGTTTTCCAGTGACAAGCTGTTCAAGCTACAGGGAAGATGTCAACCAGGACAAACAAGGTATACTTCATACATTGACGTTAGACGGACTTGAACTGAAAACTAGCATTACTTGCTGAAAACAGTTTCATACACATTTGTTATTGTAAAGCATACTAGCATATTGCTGGAGGTGTAATTTCGTGGGGCGTTCTTATGTTTGTGATAGGGCTCCTAGCAACCTGCAGATGAACGTGGGTTTTCTCAAAACTCTGCCCAGTTTCCTCCCACCATATAATGCTGACAACCGTCATATCAGTGAAATATTATTGAGTACAGCATAAAACACCAATCAAATAAGTAAATAAATAACTAATTATGTTTGTGATGTTGGTCTCTGCATCAATCGTGGCCTTAGGCAGGAAATCTGTGTATCTGCCCATTTCTCAGTGTCTGGAGGACCTGGGTTACAGCAAGTGATTTATTCTTATCAGAACTCTGTTTTCTTCCGCCCACAAAATTGTCTGCCATGGTATAAGTTACATTGAGTATGTAAGTTGTTGAGTATGGCATTATGCTATCCAAAAATGAATCAAATACATAAAATTTATTTCATTTCAAGCAGCACCACAAGGGACTTTTGATGAAGCTACCTCCCAGGAACCTGAGATTCCAGACGCCACACTCTATGTAACTCCCCAATTATCTGGTAAGAGAACAGTATTGCTTTCTAGCTCAGCTCAGGTTACTCATTTTGAGATCCACAAGGCCTAACGTTTATAATAGTTCTTCACATTTTGTGAGTTAAAGATATTCAGAAAGTTTACACATAAAGAGAACGTGTGGAATTTTGCTCATTTCAGTATGTCGGCGTACCAAAAAGAGGTTTATTGTTTTCAAACTGGTCGATAATTGATGAATGTCTAATTCAAGACTTTGAGCGATTGAGGAAACTAGTCAAATAGCATTGTCGGCAATAAACCACGACCATTTTCCATCCACACGGTCTCTGAGGCAGATATGAGCGTCATGTCCGACATTGAAATGCCATTCGTAGTCCGTAAAGGGCGTTCCAAGTCGATAATCGCAAGATCCATTTCCAAAACAACGTTTATCTCTAGTTCCCAAAGACAAAGGTATGTAAGAAATTATACAAATAGAAAATAAAGCCGGTAACACACAAGAGAGAAGCGGTCATCAGTTTTCAATGATGCCGGGTAGACAGTGGATATTCCAGGAATGAATTCCATACCAAAGTTCAAATCCGTAGTCCATGAATGAGTTCCAGATCAAATTACAATTAAACAAGTATCTCAGTCGCGCTTTAATTGCAACTGTTTATAAAGGCATCATGCAGATGTAATGAGCATGGCTACCTTACCGCCCCTAGTTCCAGGTTAAACGGTATTAGATACACTTCGAAAATGACCAGCGTTACAGACCTTAACCGGAGGCGCCATCTATGATGTTACTCATGACATGCTGGTCTGTATAAAAGGTGTCTACAAGATAGACGGTTACATTCGGCAACCAGCGCCATTTATGTTGTTAGGTACTATGCACGCGATAGACATGTACATAAGGATAACAGCGCCGTCTATGTGGGTGATCACAATGCAGATCGCCACAGAGTCTGAACGCTTTTGTCCATACCATATACTCATTGTAAAATTTGAAGAACTTAAAATGAAGGCGTTTGATGGAGTATCCTTGACAAACTATTTTTGAACTAGCAACTTGTGACACAGATTAAAGTCATCACAATTAACGCAAGATCTAACAAATGCTACAAAGCGAGATATGTATACGCCATATGCAGGATCCTTTGGTATATTGCTATCCAAATAAGGATAATTTACAATATCAAAATTGAAATTTTGAAAACAGGTCTCCTTTAAATCCAGTGAAGGCGCATAGATTTCCTTCACCGCTTCAGCATTATGGGGGTAATTTAACGTCCGTAGATCATCATTATACCGCTTGGTAAATGAAAAGGGTCGAGCTTTAAAGGTATTATTTTTAAGTAATTGCTGCACATGGTCGCATTCATATGAAAACAGGTATAGGTCTGCCAAAAGCGGCGCACAATTGGTACCCATTGGAATACCTATGCACTGTTTGTAAATGGTATCCCCGAATTTCACATATACGTTATTAATGAGAAATTGAAGTAATTCAATAAATAATGTTACATCCCATGAGTGGTAACTTTTATAAATAGTAGAACAGAAGAAAGCCTTAGTGCTTCTGACGTTAATGTAACGGTGACCAGTTTTAGTAAATACCGAGACAATTAACGACAATATTTTTTCAATAAGATCTTTGTGAGGAATTCTAGTATAGAGAGTAGAGAAATCACATGTGGATACCTGTTTGTACGGTATACGCATATGAGTATCAAGTTCTGTAAGACGTTTGGAGTTGAGAATTCACATGTAGTTGACACGTGAATTTTTTGTTATGGCACAACAATACTTTTTCCAAAATGACTTTACTTCTTGTAACGCTCTCGTAAGTAGGGTTGAGAAAAGTTTGGTGGTACAACTTCTTGAACCCGCAATAAATAGAGCCTTGTATTGGGATTTATGCATTTGAGGAATCCACTAACGATGTGGTATTTCTGTATGATGGGTAGGTTATTATTCTTGCAAATAAAGATGACATTATTAGGAGCCTTGTCTGCTACAGTGATGACAAATTTACTGTGAAGGTCAGCGCGTGTTTCTTGCACAGTGGGATCCTTCAGAACCTCTTTAACTTAGGTAGAGCATCAATGTCTACACGGTGTATAGCTAAACTAACCTATTTGACAATGTCCAGCCAATTGTTAAGTACCGAAGAATCCACTTTGTCCCGTACTGACCATTTTACAACATATTTCTCAAGCGCCGAGATGATATTTTTCATGTTAGATCTAAAGTTGACATTTGTCTTTTCTCTACACTTATGACATCTCCCAAAGAGATTCCTTAAATCATGATTCTAAATAATATTAAGGTCACCAGTCAGGACATGTTTACATTTGTCGTAGGTAAAAACTGAGGATTCACAATCACAGTTATAGCCGCCAGAAGTATACGTCGCCAAATGGAACCCCCAGATGGCCTGGGGAAAGTTGAAAATTTTGGAAGCGGTAGGCTTTGTATACTCATAGCACATACATGGGGGCTCTTGGATGTTAAAGTAATTAGGCACAGCACTACGAACATCAGGTTCATTAAAGATGTGTGGTGGGTTAATTAAATCAAGGCCTTTGTCTAAATACTATATCTTCAGAAAGAGTCGATCGTGTTGAGTTTCAATTGTAGTTACAGGGCGATACAATCGAAAATACGATATGTCTTTACACAGACGTACAAGATGAGGTGGAACATTAAAATTGTTTATGTTATTGGATACGTCTTAACAATTGCCAAAACCTTTTATAATCCTACGAGATTTTAATTCCCATAACCTGCTATGAGGCAGTAATAACATAAATAATAAGGGCAAGATAGTGGAAGACATCTAGGGAGGAACTGTGTTAATTCAGTGATGGTTCTAGTACCTATTTACATCCCGGTAATGGCTCTTATTCTGCTATCGATGTCACCATCACAGATCCATGACTTCTTGTTTTTCCCCTGTGGGGTTTACGGGGTGATAAGAATAGGACCTTAGCCCTCTAGGCAAGCTTGTAGGCGAAACATTGTTTCGGGCATTACGTCAAAAACACCCATGCGTAAGGTCTGGAACATGGTTCAGAAGCTTAAGGGCAAAAATAATAAAGCAAAAGTCCAGCAGTTGAAAGATGGAGACAATATATATACCTCTCCATCCGATATAGCTAATAAACTAGCTGAGACAATTTCAAAGAAATCTTCTACTGAGATTTATACTTTAGAATTCCAACATATTAAAACCCAGAAGGAGAAAATTAAATTGCCCTTTGCTTTTCAAGGTTATAATTGTCCTTTTAATATCGAGGAACTTATAACTGAATTAATAAAGGCACACGATACTGCTTGTGGTTCTGATAAAGGTATACTATAAGTTTCAGAACCATTTACCACCTGAGACATTTGAGACTCTCTTGGACTTGCTTTTTCATATTTGGATAACTGGTAATTTCCATTGTCCTGGAGGGAGGCGCGTATTATCCCGGTTCCCAAACCGGGTAAGGATCATACTGATCCAAAAAATTACTGCCCCATAGCTCTTACCAGCTGTGTTTGTAAGACTATGGAACGGATGATTAATGATAGACTTGTTTGGTTTCTTGAAACCAGCAAGTTACTTTCTAATATACGATGTGCTTTTCGGCAAGGTAGATCCACTATGGATCACCTTGTTTGATTCGAAACCTTTGTTTGAGATGGCTTCATCAATCACGCACATGTGTTGTCGGTATTTTTTGACCTTGAAAAGGCCTACGACATCACAGGGAAATATGGTATTTCAAAAGACCTCGAAGATATGGGTCTTAAAGGTCGATTACCAATAATCGTATCAGAATTTTTATATGATCGTCAGTTTAAGGTACGTTTGAGGTCCACTCTTTCTGACTCTTATGAGCAGGAAATGGGTGAAGCCCAGGGCAGCATACTATCACCAACTCTGTTTAGCATAAAAATAAATAGCCTAGCCAAAACATTAACATCGGGCACAGAGGGTTCTTTAAATGTTGATGATTTCCTTATATGCTACCATGCTAATAATATGAACAATATCGAACGTCAGTTGCAGCTTTGTCTTAATGAAATCGAGAAATGGACAACTGAAAACGGTTTTACATTTTCAACGTCTAAAACCGTCGGTATGCACTTAAGTAATAAAGGGAATCTTCATCTTGACAACAAGCTTAATTTTGTGGTGAACATGTTAAAATTGTTGAAGAAAAAATTTTTCAGGTATAATATTTGATAGTAAGGTATCTTTTATCTCATATAAAACCGCTTAAGGCTAAATGTACAAATATAAGCGTCAAGTTCGACATTCATATACCATTCGTAGTCCGTAAAAGGCGTTCCAAGTCGATGATCGCAAGATCCATTTCCAAAACAACGTTTAACACTAACTGCCAAAGAGAAAGGTATGAAAGAAATTATACAAATAAGAAGTAAAGCCGGTAACACACAAGAGAGAAGCGGTCATCAGTTTTCAATGATGCCGGGGAGACAATGAATATTCCAGGCATGAATTCCGCATCAAAGTTCAAATTCGTAGTCCGTGAATGAGTTCCACGTCAAATAACAATTAAACAACTATCTCAGTCGCGCTTTGATTGCAACTGTTCATAAAGGCATCATACAGATGTAATGGGCATGGCTATCTTTAAGGCCCCTAGCCCCAGGTTTAGCGGTATTAGATACAGTTTGAAAATGACGAGCGTTACAGACACTAAACGATCAGATTGTAATTCGAAAGTGACGGAAGATTACGTCTTCCCCGTTAATATGGAAAGAGCTCATGCTACACGAGGTGCCATCTATGATGTTACACATGACATCCAAAGTAGACGGTTACATTGGGTAACCAGTGCCATCTATGTTGTCAAATACCATGTACGTGATACATATGTACATAGGGATAACAGCGCCGTCTATGTGGTTAATCACAATGCAGATCGCCAGAGATTCTGAACGCTCTGTCCATACCTGCCAACGAGAGTGTTATACTCATTGTAAAATTTGAGGAACTTAGAATGAAGGCGTTTGATGGAGTATCCTTGACAAACTAGTTTTTGAACTAGCAACTTGTGACGCAGATTAAAGTCATCGCAATTAACGCAAGATCTGACAAAAGCTATAGGGCGAGATATGTATACGCCATATGCTGGACCCATTGGTATATTGCTATCAAAATAAGGATAATTTACAATATCAAAATTGAAATTATCCCTTTTGTCGTAAAGGCGGCGTGAAAGGAGACCTTGTTCGTCTTTGAACAAATATAGGTCCAGATAATTAAGATCTCGATATAATTAAGGTCGTGTCTATCACCGACTTGGGTGTTGTCCGATCAGCTTTACTTAATTTATATCGATCTCTGGTGAGGTCTAAATTAGACTATGGATCCATCATTTACGGTTCCCCAAAGAAGTCGTATATTAAAATGTTGGATCCTGTTCATCACCAAGATTTGAGGCTCAGCCTTGATGCTTTCAGAACGTCATCAGTAGAAAGTTTAAACGTGGAGGCAAATGAACATTCTTTATATAACCGACGTATAAAACTGAGCCTTCAATTTGCTACAAAGCTTAAAGCTCATCCAACGAATCCTGCCCAGTCACAAAATTCACGGTTAGATTTAGGCTCTAACAGATTAAAAGAATGAAGTCATTAAAAAATTATAAATGAAGTCATTTTGTTTTCTATTTATGAGAAAGATTTTAGTAAATAGGCTGGGATGTTTTTTTGTTTTTGTTTTTTTTTTTAAATTTTCATTTTTTTTTTTAAATCGCAAAAAATCAGTCAGAATCTCGGGGTCTAGCAGAACGTTGTTCTCATTGGAGACAGACCCTCGCGCCGCCCGCACCTGGGACAGACTTGACTTGGACTTCATGGCTTTCTTAGTACCCGGCGTAGGCATGGAGCGGGTGTTAAACAACGGGTGCTTGGAGTTGAGATCAAGATCCAGGCTCCGCCACACTACGTAAAAACGACGTCTTTATTACATCTTCTATCTTTTCTGCAGAGGCCAGGGCTATTCTCCTGGCCTTATCATATGTTTCCTCTGGGCATGCCCAGAGGGCAGCGATATGCAGCGACTCGCTGTCTTACCTTTTGGCAATTCAGAATAATAAATTAAAAAACGCATTGCTACTTGAGATAATAGCCAAATACAGAAAAGTAATTAAAAGAGGTAAAAATATTATATTCTGCTGGATACCAAGTCAAAATGGTATCAATGGAAACACAGTCGTGGACAAGGAAGCGAAAGCTGCTCTGTATAAACCTGTATCTCGGGTTAAAATCCCCGTATACTTATGTGAAGTCTAATATTCTTAAATATATTCGTCGCCTTTGGCAGGTTGACTGGGTCTTGAAGATCCATGATACACTGCATGCTATTCATCCTGTTATTGGCTACAATTCCTATACTTGTTAAATGTCTCGTAGAGACCAAGTAGTTTTAACGAGGTGTCGTATTGGGCATTCTCATCCGAGACACAATTTCATACTAGATGGGAGCTTCTTAACGATATAGATATCCCAGTTCCAAGTCACACCGATTACAACAGGGGAAAACACTTCAGGATCAATACTGGTAGCGTGAAACACCCAGTGTCGAACTCTGGAATAATATGTGTATACTTCTTGAGACGTCCGGTACTATGGATTCTTTTGAGTGTCAGTCCGTGTCATGCAGTAGTTTGTTCGGGAAAACCACTAGTTAGCTCTGAACTTCGAATAACCAAGAAAAGTCCCATTTCAATGTTCAACAAACAGCATCAACGATTTTATAAAACTAAACTAAGAGAATTATGTTCATATTTATACATATATAAATATGAATATATATATATATATATATATATATATATATATATTTGGGAAAACGAGTTCGAAAATCTGGGACTCTGCGTCTCACTGCGCCGACACTGGGAATCCCAGTCCCACTGTTGCTCACAATTGCATGTATAGACAACTTCTCCGAGTATAAATGTTTCAGCACATGCTTATAAATTATAAACTTTTGGTGCAAAAAATCCCAGTTACAAACTATTGAGATGTCCTGTCTCAATCATGGTTGGGAATATCAGTCCCACAGCCTGGGAACACTTGTGTCACAATTTGGAACTAACAGTCCCACTGTCTCTAAAGCTGAAATCCCACTTCAGTGCTGACAACTTGTCTAACTACTACTTTAACTGCTGATATGAGTGTAAAATACCTGCCTTAGAAAGCTAACTAGGTGAAAATTGAGATGTTAACACGACGGTGGTAGAAGATCATCTGGGACTAAAAGTGGGGGGGGGGGGAGATTAATTTGTAATTGCGATTCCCCATCCAAGTTGAATGATGCACGTCAATAACGGAACGCTGAATAAATTATTTTCCCAAGAGAACTAAGCCTTTATACAGCTGTCGTAAAGAACCCCGATGGTATAAGGATACACGCGTGGACAGTAAAGAGGGGGAATGTTAACACATTGAGTCCACAGAAAATGCTAGGCTTTGACCCTTGACAAATTACGCATGTTCAGACAACGATAGATAACATTTCAAGACATGCTTGGATACACCGTTAAGTACACATTTTAGGTGTTAGAATCTGTAGCAGCGAGTGAGAAAATTGGCAACAGCCTGAAAAACTTTGTTGTGATTTCTCACCGGTTTTAAAACCATGTCTTCAGATGGGTTCCTATCACCCATACGAGTTAATTCTGCGTAAAATACGCGCCTGGCGTCAATATGACGTCTACAACGAAAAAGAACATGCGCAACAGTATCTTCTACAAAACATTCCTCACAATGACCCGTGTCATGGAGATTGATTTTATGCAAATAGCTGTTTGTTTTAATGTGACCAGACAAGAGTCTAAATACGAGTATTTCGTTACAGCGACAGTTGAGAGAGAGATTGTAGCTTACAGAGATTTGAGGGTTGTGAGAGTAAAAGAATCTTCCTGTAACAGAGTTATCCCATTCATTTTGCCATACTGGTATAAATTTCGGTTTGACATAACTAATAGCTTCTTGTACAGACAACGGGATGGTGTGGGATGTATTGGGTAGATCAAGGGCCTTTTTGGCCAGTTTGTCGGCCAACTCATTTCCGTCAACACCAATGTGGGCCAGCACCCATTCAAACGCCACAGATACACCTTGATAGCCCAATATAATACAGATATACAGTATTTCATGCACAAGCGTTGCCGACTTATTCCAAATAAAGTTACCAACTGCCTGTAAAGAACTTAAGGAGTCTGTGAAAATAACAGCCCTAATCGGTCTTAACTCCAATAGATAGTTAAGAGCACTCAAAATTGCGGTAAGCTCTGCCGTGAACACGGAAACATAACCTGACAAGCGGAAAAATTTTTCATACCTCATTTCTGGAATACACACTGATGCGCCCACTTTGTTAGTGTCGGGGCATTTGGAAGCGTCGGTAAATACTTGTAAGTACTCGTTCCAGTTTGATTTAATATGGTCCTTGACACATAACAACGATACATTACTGTTATCCGTCTTTTTGACTTTAGAATGTAGTTCCACAGAGACAAATGGATTCGATAACTTCCAGGGAGGAAAATGAGGAACACAACCAGGCTGAATAGAAATATCCCTGGCCTGAAAGAACTCAGAAATTTCGTTCGACCGTAAATTAAATGGCAAGGCTTTCTTACTCTCTTCACTATATAACTGATCATAATATGAGGGTTTAAGTACAGACGTTGCGGAATTATTAATGGCAGACTTTAGCCTGAAAGTAAACTTTAGGACACGCAACCGACGACGTAAGTGTAACGGCCACTCATTACAGAAGACTTGCAATACGCTGAGAGGAGTGGAGCGTAAGCCTCCAGTACTAATACGTAGTGCGGCGCACTGGATAGAGTCAAGTTTAGCTTTGAGGCTGGCACACGCTGAATCATAGGCTTCGCAGCCGTAGTCAAGCCTAGACCTAATTAAGGACCGGTAGAGTAGCAAAAGACATTGCCTGTCGGCTCCCCAGGTTCGCCCGGAAACACATCTCATCAGGTTAAGAACTTTCTTGCATCTACTAATCGTATAATCTATGTGATTAGACCAGGTAAGGCGCCTATCAAATATCACGCCTAAATACCGGAAGACGAGGATATTCTCACGGGAGAATTATTAAGGGAAACAGATACCTGCTTGATAGCTTTTCGTGTAAAGATGACAGCCTCGGTTTTAACTGATGAAAACTTAAAGCCCCATGTTAAGCTCCATTTTATGATGTCATCCAAGCCCTGTTGAATGTACTTGGTGCAGAGTTTAGGACTCCTGGAACCATACCATACAGCTTTGTCGTCCGCAAATAATGTGCGTGCCAGTTTTGGTGACAGCGCGTCCGGTAGGTCATTTGTTGCAATATTAAAAAGAGTAGGAGATAAAACACTACCCTGGGGCACCCCATTCTCGACAGGTACTGGTCGAGAGTAGCCTCGACCGACTCTTACTTTAATAAAACGGCCCGAAAGGAAGTTTTTCACCCACCCCAACATTTTTCCGCCAATTCCCATGCTTCTTTTCAAAAGGACACCAGTTTGCCACACCATGTCATAAGCTTTTTCTATGTCTAGAAATACAGCAAACAAATATTCCTTATTACACAGGGCGTTTCTAATAGAAGATTCTAAAGTGATGATATGGTCGGTTGTAGAGCGTTTGTTTCTAAAACCGCTTTGAACTGGACTGAAACTCGTGTTGATTCTATGAAGCACATATTCCTGTAGATCTCTCATGATGTAGTCACTTGACACAACTTTATCTAAACTGATCCGATAAAAAGGAAGAGGTTTGACTGAAAACAAAATGCATGCTGTTGCATTTCGATCTCATGGACATTCCTACTGAAATTTGTTTAGGTTATGAAATGTTTGAATTCAAACCGTAAGTTCCTCCGGTATTACGCTGCTACAAGTGCCAGGGCTACGGCCATATATCGTCTTCATGCAGGGGAAAGCAGCGTTGTCCTCGTTGCGCAGGAGAACATGAGTTTGAGCAGTGTAGAAATCTGGATAGACTTAAGTGCGTTAACTGCGGCTCCCTCGGCCATACATCTGCCTACCTGGGCTGTCCATATCGCAAGCAGGCTAGTGAAGCCCAGTATATTAAGGTAACGCAGAAAGTTTCGTTCGCCGAAGCTCTTAAGAATGTTTGTGAAGAGAACAGTCGACATTATCTTGAAAGTCCTGCAGAGAGGGCTTTACTTGATGGCTCTGAATATTCACCATCTATGTGTAATAGTACACCACCTACGGATAATAGTACACAACCTACGTATAACAGTACACAACCTCGACCAGACGTTCATCCTGTGAAACCCACCTCACAATTTAAGCCCGTAATGAAATCTGCATTTACCCAAACCATGTCGGATTCATGTAATCAAACCGAAGATTTGTCTTTGTCTACGGCAACTAAAATCATAGTCGTGTTCACTGAAGTAATGCTCAAAGCTTTTGAGCTTAGAGAGGCTGATCAGTTTATAGCTGAAGTCTTCCATATCGCCCAGTCACGGCTCGGGCCTGAACATGTCAACTTTACACGTCTCAAGTCCGTACTCGCTAGTCTGGTTTCTGCTGAGGTTTCGTAATGTTTATGTATTCTAACCTTTATTGCTTCACTGCTTCGGTTTTTTCGGCATAATGGCGTTTAATTTGCTTCATCAGAATATTCGGGGTATCGGTACCCACAGCCAGGAGTTTAAGATCTATCTCTCTAATGTAAATCCTGAACCGCAAGTTGTCTGCTTACAAGAAACCTTTTTAAAGCAGCATCTTGATTATACATATCCTGGATATTTTATTGACAGGTTAGATAGGGAAACGAGAGGTGGCGACGGCTTGGCTATGTTCTTAAAACATGGACTTTCCTTATCCGAGGTTAGATTGCCTTCGTTTACCAGCATAGAAGCCCAGTGTTTCAATATAGCTAGAACTAACGGTCCATCCGTTAGTGTTGTAAACGTTTACAGCCCGTCGAACCGTCTGGATCGTTCCGACTTTAACTCCCTTATGTCATCTCTGAATAACTCCTACATTTTATGTGGGGATTTTAATGCGTACAGTCCGTTGTGGGGTAGTGCAACTGTTAGCCAAAATGGGCGGGTACTTGAAGAATTTATTGATCAGTGTGGTGTATGTATTCTTAATGATGGTTCAGGCACCCGAGTTGATCCCCACTCCGGTAATTTCTCGCATCTTGATCTTACTCTGTGTTCCCCTGACCTAATCCTGTCTTTTGATTGGTCCGTGGATAATATCTCAATGTGTGGGAGTGATCACCTACCCGTCCATGTATCCTGGGATTTCAATCCTTATGTAAACTCAGTGGGTCACCCTCCCAAATGGAGCATTAAAAGAGCAAACTTGGGGCTTTACCAAAAGGAATGTAGGAAATCCTTTAATCCTTTGTGAGATTTTCGATGACAATGTGGATGTATTTTCTGACAACATTGTGGACGCCATTAACGCTGCCACCACCTGACGATACCTAAATCTTCTGGTGATATGAAATATAAAATGCCAGTTCCGTGGTGGAATACCAAATGCTCCGCTGCCATTAGGGAACGTAAACGTCTCAAGAATCGAACACGTTGTACACGACATTACGATGATATTATATTGTACAAGAGGGCAAAAGGTGTAGCTCAACAAACAATCAAACCAGCTCAGAAAGATCACTGGCGGCAATTTTGTAGTAATTTATTCGAGAATACACCAATCAAAAACGTTTGGGCTTAGATTAAGTCCATTACTGGCAAGGGGAAATCTAAAGCTATTCCCACCATTGTTCATAACGATTCTGAATATGTCACCAATTCAGACAAATGTAACATTTTAGCTGACAGCTTTTCCTATGTCTCCAGCTCGAGGAATTATTGCCCTGAATTTATTTCTCATAAGGAAGAAATGGAGAAAGCTCATTCTTTGGAAAATATTGCATTTGATGAAATGCCCATTAATGATGGTTTTTCTTTAACAGAGTTAAAGCAAGCTCTTTCAGTATCCACTGACTTGTCACCTGGAGAGGATTTGGTTACTTACTCTATGTTGTGTAACTTGCCTGAACAGTGCCTTACGGTGTTATTAATGTTATACAATACGGTATGGACACAAATGAAACTCCCCTTTAAGTGGAAAAGTGCTATCGTCATACCGGTGCCTAAACCCGCCAAGGACCTTACTGCCCCTTCATCGTACAGGCCCATCGCGCTTACTGCCACTTTGTGTAAAGTCATGGAAAGAATGATTAATGCTCGTTTGGTGTGGTTTTTAAACAAACACAATATTTCAGCCTTATATAGCCTTTCCACTTTATAACATTTGTTTTTCTTCAAAGCAGTCAATACATCTTCAGTAAGCTCATCTCCTACCCCATAAATAACACCCCGTGCTTGGTTAGCATATAACTGTTGTCTACATTGCACATCACGTCCCATAAAAGAGGTTAATGCCAAAGCCTTTTTAACTTGGGCTGGTCCCGTACATATAATTAATAGCTCTTTAGAATCCTGCCTTTTCACCTGTTTGATGTTACCGATAGCTTGCTGTATCGCTTGTCCAAATTTCATGTTGTTCCACGCTGTAAAGGGCAGGGCCACCCATAAAGCATATAACCACACTGTGATTACATGAGTTTAACCTGGTGTTTACTTGTCTAGGTTTCTTCCCCTCAGAGGACGCCCGATCCAAGAATAAATCGCGCACGCGTTTATTACTGGAACAAACCTCCGAGAATTCCATGAAATCCTCACCCCCTTCGGCGGCGTCCATGGTTAGTTAATCTAAATATAATATCTAAGGTGTATAGGACAGATGTGTTATTACGTAAGACTGTTAAAGCACAAGTGGGTGTTGCCCGGGAGCTGCTCCGGGCCCGGACAAGACAAAAGGCGCTCGGGCTAGTAATGCAGAGTAGACAGTGCACGTACAAGATTTGTACTGCATACAATCCTACCACTATACCAAAGGTATAGGAACTATAGCCCTACACTAAGCAATATCCACCACTATTTAAATCACAGCAAAATTTACAACTGCGGAATATTTTCCACACTACACTATATTTAAGACTTAGTCACCAACAGTGTCCACTCACGGCAAGTATATACAAAATAAATAAATAAATAAAAAATTGGGCGTGGCAAATGTACAAATATATATTACAGTCATAGAGGTATACACAAACAGTATATTATAATACACTTATATATGAAGCAATCTCAGTGGCAGAGTAAAACAAGTGGGTATAGCTACCAAACAAACACAGAGGGTGTAGGCCGATGCCATCCCAGAGTTTTCTTCTCAGCCCCACATGTACGTCCGCCGACCTGTCGTCTTCCCAATCGAGGGGGTGGGGGGTGGGGGGGGGGGGGAGATTTGCCCAGTATTATAATCTACCCTCAAAAATATTCATGAACACCAAGAATGGTACTCGGGGCACTGATTGGCTAAGTTCCAACATCTATGTATAGAAATACTATACATGTACATGCCTATCTAATCTTACGGCAAACAATCTAACTGTAAATAGATTTTAATAATAAGGTATAAACAATAACTTGTAGGTAAAGGGGAGATGAGCCCTGTAGAGTAACATGTTTACTTTCGCAAGTACAAGTTAATGCCCGTATTGAAACTCTTTAATATGAGTTTAACACTAAGGAAGGTCGTAAAGTAGACAACCTCGTCAAACGGCAGTTCACCGTGTGCAGTGAATTACGATCGTGTGCAGTGAAACACTAACAACGAAAAATGATTTGGTGTCCTAAACCTGGTATGAAGGAGGTTTTATGCTAAAACCATGCCACAGCCAGTGAGGATTAATGTTGCTTTAACTGGAAAAGTGCTGTACGCAGTTTGTTACAACAAGACTCTGTCATAAAGTAATGGAAACTCAAATTGAATTCCTCACTTCAAAACATTAAAAAAATCGCTATAAAAATGCTCTTTGCAACCTAGCCAAAACTATATCTCATCACCAAACTTGGAGAAAAACTCCTTCAACATGTCAATGTATTATACGTGAAATATGATCATCTAATTAAATAATCAAGTATTAAAATTCTTACGTTGGAAAGGGGTCCACGGAAACTGTATCCTTCAAAAGTTATAATCAAGGCGCCAAAAATAACTTGCGCTCATGAGTCCATAAAATATTGTCTCTATATGTTCAAAATCTTCCAAATATTCCGCAGAAAAATTCCAATTTAATTTAAGGATATCTCCAACCCATAAAATCTATGTCTACAGTATGGACAAGGCAGTAAGTTAAACTCTAACCTGCCATGCAATTGTATGAAGTAATACTCTCTCTAGCAAAATCGCCACATCACCCCCTCCTACAAAAAATGCTTGTCCCGAGCACTGAAGTGCTAGAATTGTGAAATTAGTACTGAAACGCACATTTATCAGTCCTATATAACTGTATCTCAACAGTCCTTGGTAACCTGAAATATTCAGATAATGTTCATAGTTCATGTATCTGTCCTGACTAGACCCATGTCTCTATATACAAGTATGAGTACGGATTATGTAACTACAGTTTTAAACTTTGATATAAATGTGGTGAGAACTAATAATGAAATTTCGATTTTGTGTCCTAAAATGTTCACTCTTCACCGATTCTTCTATTCCCACACAGTACACACCGGAATGTCACTGGCGACTTGACAGTTTCCTCCTTGACTGGTCACCTTACCTCCCTCATAGGTGGTGATCGTGGATATTGGTGTTCTTGCTGGCTCAGGTTCCGATGAGGTACACATGAGTGGAGACTGTGCTCGTAACACCTATTGAGGTTGTCAAGGTTACAGATAACAGTGAATCAACGCAAATTGTTACAGCGACAAACAAGCTGTTGGAAACTGGTGATGAGACAAATAAAGATGTACTTGTAGGCATGGGCCTTGGTGGCAGAAAAGTTCTGGGAGACTCCACTGGTGCCACAATGGAACTGGGTACACTCATGACAGTGGTAATGGAAGTCGTCGTTACTGCAGTGGTCTTGGGATCAAGAAAGGACCAAAAATCCTTCGTCTGCAACGTGTCTATTTCTGACATGGAAAGTGAAAGGGCTGCAATCTCCCCAATCTCATTTGGTGTGTCGTCCTCAGACTCTGTCAGGGATAAATCCACTTGGACACCAACAGGCTTGGGAACAGTGATCTTGTTGAAAAAAAGGTTCGTCGGCCAGCGGTGGGCCGGGACTGGCGGATGTAGCAGATGTTGCTTTTGCCACAACTTTCGTCGCTCTCCTTATTACCCAATGGGTGGCTGGATAGGTCTCAAGGTGTTTGAACAAACAGGGCTAGTTCATTGCTGGTTGATTACAGTAAGGCCACTCCTTAGGCTACAGGTCACCTTGTGCCGATATAGGCTAGATCTTCATCTATATAGGTTGTCCCACATGCACGATGATGAGATGGTTCAGACATCTGTGACAAAATTATTAAACTTTCTTCTTAGCTGTGGGTTGTTGTTGGAGCCGGTATACTGTATCATCAAGTTTACCCATAACCTGATATGGTCCAGTCCAACAACATGCCAACTTGGGACGTAAGCTTTTTGTGATGTGCATTATCGTACAGCCAAACAGCATCGCCTATTTTAAATGTCCACCCCTTATTGCCGACGTTATAATTTCGCTTCTGATGCTTAACATTTTTCCGTTGAACCTGGCGAGCTCTTCATGTGCGATTTCCATGCGCTCACGCAATTCAGCAGCATGGTCTATTCCCTCGTTGCTGGCATCTGTGTTGGTCGGCCGGTGATGAAATCTAGAGGTAAGTTTATTTCTCGTCCTAACACCATCATAGTTGGAGATTGCTGTGTTACGTCATGAAGTGATGATCTGTAAGACATCAGAGCAAAAGGCAGTTGTTCGTCCCAGTTACCTTGATCCTTGTCTATCATCATAGCCAGTCGATCCTCTAAGGTTCGATTTAAACGTTTAACCATTCCGTTAGATTGCGGATGCTATAGACTTGACTCGAAATTAGTATGACACAAGAACCTGTGTCCACAAGAAATGAAACCATGTTACTCCCTATAAATCGAGTAACAAACATCCCACTACCTAGATTCTCCATCCCTATTTCAAGCACCAGTTCTGAACTTGAAGACCTCGGATGATCCACAGATTTCATAGTTATGTTCAACCCCGATGAACTCTCTCTGCAAGTACTAAAATTTGTATTGTCTAACATCTGTGAAGTTAATATCTGTTATGGGGGCAGCCTGGAATTTGCAGCTGATCCTCGCGCCCCCCTGGGTCAGTTATCCCCATTTTTCCGAGAAGTGTTGATGTTTCCCTTTGTTCAGAGGACATTCACGTCGGTAATGTCCATATCGGTGACATTGGAAGCATTCAACATCTGTCTTTGGCGATGACGCCGTTAGATATATCAGAACATTCATAGACTGCAAACTCTTCTACTATTTGGTCAATACTACAGTCTTGGGGAATAAGAGCTGGAAATTTCTCTAAAAAGAAGTTCAGATCCTCCAGGCTAGAAGCATGTTGTAGTTTTGCATCAGCAACCTCAGCATGTTTAAGGTAAATGTCATTTACTGGTAACTTATCCACGAGGTAGTTGCAGACGGTTATGAAGTAAGTTTTCACGTCACTATAGAACTGCTTCACTCGACTCTCTCTTAGTCTATTCTTATCCTACTCACTAATGAAAGTAGTTGCTGCCTGACCAATGATCAAGTCTTTATCATCCTTCTGATTACTACCAGTCTTATAGTCAACCTCCAGGACATTATCTTTCATTGCTTTAGGTTTGATAAAACGAACCATTACAGTCTTTATCAACTTCACCAAAGACCTCTGCAGGATGTGAATTTTTGGCTCATCTGATTGTAGGCCAACCAGCACTGGATCAAACATCTTGACGGTGTAGTTAAGAAAGAGAACATACAACTTATTTGTTGGAGACTTGACGAATTTAAGGATGTTTTCAACTTTTTGGTGGCATAGGATTCTGTGGACTCCTTCGTGTTTGGCTTCAGTTTCTTCTGTTGGGTCTCCTTTTCAGATTTAAAAAACTCTTTTAATGCATCCCAATTGAGTAATAATCTTTCTAAGCACCGACCTATGCTTAGCCATCTAGTGCAAACATGCTTAAGCATCTTCTTTTGATCACTGTCACTTAGTTGTTGGATAGTTCCAAAGTCATGTTGTCTTTTTTCACTTTTTTGAAAGTAGTACCAGATGCCTTGAAGGACATCAGCAACATCTGGCAAACATTTGGATCCTTTTTCAGCTGCAATATGTACTAGATGTAAGCAATATCCTGCTAAATACACATTTTCATGCTGTTTCTTTATAAATGCAAAAACACCATTTTTCTTTCCAGTCATCACAGGGGCATTGTCAGTGCCTAGAGCCAGGCAATTGGTCCAGCTAAGATTACAAGACTGAATTTCCACATTCAGTAAATGGAAAATATTCTCTCCTGTTGCACGGCCTTTGCAAATAGGAAGGCACAGCAGCTCCGAGTTTACAAGTCCAGTTGATGGATCAACAGACCTAATCACAAGTGGAAATTGCTTGCTGGAATTATCATTGCTACCATCTGTTGAAACAGTGAAAGCTGTGTTCTTTAACCTCAGAGACAGTTTCTCCTCCTGGGCACTTGCTAATGATTTAACAAATGCAGTCGCCTTCTTTCTTCCACATCGCATCTGTCCCAGCAACTTTGCTATCTGGGAACATTAGCTTGAAGCCTTCTACTAGTGTATCGGCAGAAGCCAATGGCAAGTTATGGTGTACTATCATCTGGCACATCAGAGCCTCCGCTCGAGTTACAGACACTGAAACAGAGAAGAGAAAAATAGGTCGTCTTAGAATGAACACTTCAGAACATTAATGTTATTTTATATAGCATACACGTTTTAAAGATTATTGTTCTACATAAGTAGGCCTATGTCACACTACCCCATTTTTAGTACATTATTTTTAAGACATAGTGATACTAAAATGCTGATCTCCTTACAACAAAAATGAGACATAATAATTAATAGGCCTACGTCAGATACTCATGGATACGTTTTTTTAGGCATGAGACCTACTGTACATGTAATTTAAGTGTCAAATAAAAAAAAGATAATTATAATAAAAAAAATTCCTGTAGACAGAACTAGACCATCCTTATATTCCTTGCAATGATTGAATGAATAAATCAGAAGTGCAAATTACATTATCTGTGCTGAATATTATCATGAATCAAAAATTGTTTAAAAGAGCCTTTCACCGTTTTTTTTTTGGTACCTTTCCAATAAGCACAGTTTAATATTTTTGCAAGGTAAAAAAAAAATAATTACCATTCAAAATATTTTCCAAACGAGCACACTTTTCATATCAAAGTATCCCTTTATAAATTTATTTATTTAGTTTTTTTTTCACTGTTTTTTTTTATTCTGGCGTATTCAAAGACTTGGGTTTTGGTTAAACATAAAATTAGCTATGTTATGAGGGTACAAACTGTAAATGTATGCTTTGGAAGTCATAAATCAATATTTTAAAAATCATCTAAGCGTTCCATTACATGGCCTCATCAAGACCACAGCACTGAAAGATCTATTTTCATCGCGCGTCTGTGTGTAATAGTTTGATAATTGATAAAAGCATGGAAACTGACGATATATATATTTAAGTCTGCAACTATCTATATAGCTAGCCTAGTGGAGTTTTAATTCGCTAAAGTGGTTTGCAAAACAGCTAGACTCTTACAACAGGTGTTGTAGTTGTTGTAAATTGAACTACGTGTACTGAAAGCGAAAGAGAAAAATTCGAAGCGAAATGAGAAAAAAGGAAAATGGTCATGCCTTTTAATTCACATACTGACAGTGAACTTACAATCATCCGAATGATTTGATGGTGTAGCGAAGTACTGCTGAATAGAAACTCCTTTCCGCCCATTTTCTATTTTTGTGTGCTTGTCGGACTTGCAGTGCCGGGAGATGTCATTTCCTCCGCCATGTGCTATGGAGAGGTCACATCTGCAAATTTTGCAAAATGCGAATCCTTGCCCTTTTTGAGACTTGATAATGCACGGCCATTTCTGGCTGTATGCTGATAGGAAATCTTGACATTTTTTCTTTGATAACGATGTGTCGGTATTACGGATCACATCGCCAGTCCGTTTGACAGATTCACGCCGACTTTTGACAGCTTCCCGCCTCATCCATTTTCTCAGTTCATGCCGCAGGATGACCTGGTGACTGCGCATGCGCACGTCAATACCGGACATTCGCGCGTGGTCGGAAACAGTCGATGTAAGCGCTTGATTTCAAAGTTATGTAGTAGCTGACAGGCTGCTATCACGTAGGCCCTACCATCCAGCAAACAAGCGGCGCAAAATATCGAGTTGGAACAGTAGAAAAGTCGCTCTTTCACACACATCAGTCCCATTAAGCTTATAAGATTTAAATTTACAGATTCCGTACTCTTGCCTTCAGCAAAATCGTAGTTTAAAGGCAGCTACCGTAATTTCGTAATATCGAGTAAAATTCGGAAAATACGGCAAAATACGGAAGGTGCACAGGTCTGCTTGCTACTTTTAAGGCAGAATATTGAATACTATCAATTCGGTGTAGTAGAGTTTTGCACGCGGATTGATAGACTATTGCACTATAGTCTATTTTGGAGCGAATTAGACACTGGTACATTTTTATGAGTGTGGTTTTGTTGGCTCCCCATTTAGTGCCTGAAATGCATCTCATAAGATTGAGATCGCGTTGGCATCTAATTGTGAGGTCATCTATATGATCTTTCCATGTTAATCTGCTATCAAGAATCATACCTAGGTATTTCACTTTTTCTTTGATTTCAGTTTTCTTTTTACCTAAGAAAAATTTAATATTCACTTTTCTTCTGTTTGTAAAAACAATACCTGTCGTTATAGTGGCTGAGAATTTAAATCCCCAGTGGTCGGCCCAGTTCGATATGGTGTTTAATGTTTTCTGTATAGCATCTTTTATTTTCTTTATAGATTTGCCTGTTTTCCATATTGCCGCATCGTCAGCAAATAGTGACTGCTGTATTTTTGGATGGTTACTGTCTATTGTATTTGCTAAACCGTTTATCAGAATGCTAAATAACGTCGGGCTTAGTACGCTCCCTTGAGGTGTACCATTTTGTTGAGTGTTTCTTTTAGATGAAGTTTGTCCAAGTCTGACTTTAAAGTTCCGATTTCGTCGGAAATCATATATCCAATGTTGGATTCTTCATTTTATCCCAAGTTGATCGAATTGGAGTATAACTCCATCCTGCCAAACGAGGTCGAAGGCTTTTTCAATATCTAGAAAAACAGCCAGAGTGAATTCGCGCCTACTTATCCCCTTTCGGATTTGATGTTGTAATTTTGTTAGATGGTCGTATGTACTTCGTCCTTTTCTAAATCCACTTTGTGTTTCATTTAGTACTTTATTTTTAGCAAGATGAAATTATTGTCTGTTTTTGACCATAGTTTCCATTAGTTTACATAGGCATGACGTGAGTGATATTGGGCGGTAGGAGGAACTATCTGATGGGTTTTTTCCAGTCTTTTGGATGGGAATGACAGTGGACGATTTCCAACTTTGTGGCAGCTGTTTTTTCCTCCAACTTGTATTTATGAGTTTTAGTATTATATTTTGTGTTTTTAGCGGTAAGTGTTTCAGGATTTTGTAGCCTAATTTGTCTTCGCCTGGTGAGGCCTATAGTGAATGGCTTTGTGATATTCCTGTACGGAGAAATCTTTGTTAAGGTCATGTTCAACGTGATCGTCGGGCTCTAGTTGTAGAAATGTGTTATCTTTGATTATTTTGAACGTTGGATTAAGGTTTCGATCGCTGCTATTTTCTGCGAAGGTTTTTGCGAGGCATTCTGCTTTTTCCTCATTGATTTTGTGTTTGTGGTCCAAAGTTGGGATTGGATTGATGGTTTTGCCTTGTATATGTTTGAGTTTGTTCCATACCTGCTTTAAATTTGTTTTTGTATCAAGTGTTCCACAGTAGTTCTCCCAGTATTTGGCTTTGGCACGGGAGACTGATTTTTCGGCTTCAATTTTGAAGTTTTTGTATTTTTCGTGGTCTGTATGTAATCTGGTTCTTTTGAATTTACGCAGTGCTCTTTTTCTGTTTCTTATATTTGCAGCACATTCACTGTTCCACCAGGGAACAGGATTTGCAGCCCTTTTATGCTGGGAGGAAGTAGGGATGTGTTGTTCTGCAATCCTGAGTATATTATCAGTAAGTTTTTGGTTGAATAGGTCTATATCGGAGAGGCAGTCATCATCAATGAATATATTTTGGCAATCTTTCTTAAAATTTTCCCAGTTTGCTTTGTGGAACAGAAATTTGGGGTTGTTGAGATTTACTTCAGGTTGAGGTGACATACCAAGTTCTGTCATGATAGCGAAATGGTCACTCCCGAGTGTATCTGGTATAACATTCCAGCTTGATTTAGGTGCGAGATCGGGTGTGGTAATAGTGAGATCTATTGCTGAAGTGTTGCCTGTGACGAAGTCTATTCTTGTTCCCTCGCCGTCGTTTAGGAAGACTAGGTTGTGTTTTTCTAACCATGCTTGTACTGTGTTGCCACGATCGTCACTGTGTTTACACTTTGCATCCCATAAAGGGTTATGGCTATTGAAATCGCCGCAGATAATAGCACTCGGGCTGAACATGGAAATAATATTGTCCAGTTCTGTTTTGGATATTTTCCTCATACTTCCGGGAGAGTATATGTTTATAATATGGATTGGTTTATTTTCGTGGTATATTTGAATAGCTTGCCATTCAAGTAAGTCATTTACGTTATTCGAGCCCATATACAGGTGTATGATGTTTTCCTTGACAAGGATAAGATTTCCACCCAGACGGTCTTGTAACCTATCACATCGGTATGCTTTATAGCCGGGGATATTGAATTTGTTCTTGGGGTTGTTTCCTGGTTTGAGGAAGGTTTCCTGAATACAAATAACCTCGGGGTTAGTTTCAGAGGTAAGTACTTTAAGGTTGTCTCCGTTTTTTTGAATGCCGCGGGCATTCCATTGTAGGATTTTGATGTGATTTTGATTGAATTTATTGATCGAAATTTGGAGCCATACGGTTGATCATTGTTGGGGCTGTAATTATATTGACGTATTTAGTCGTTCTGATATTTTGGTTGGAGTAGATGCCTTCTGGGTAAATTTTGGGTTCATTCCCCATTCAATTATTTCTTTTGGGGTGAATTTCCAATTTAGAAAGTCATGTGCGATATTGGATATTATGTCAGTTTTGGTTCTGTTTGTTGTCCGTTGATTGTGAACGGAGTTGATCACTATATTTATAAAACCCAGAAATTCCAGTTTACTCATGATAATTTGGTCGGTTTGTTCGGTTGCGGTTTCCTGTGCATGATTTTCTAGTTCACTTTGCGCTGTCATTTTGTCCTTAGAGGTGGGTTTTTGTGTCTGCCTTGCTTGTTTGACAGCTTCGGCGTAACTTACTCCTTTGTCTGCCTTTATAAACTCGATTGTTTTGGCTCTTTTGTATGCGCTGCACCCTTTATATCCTGCTGAGTTTACAGTTTGCGCAGGTGGTCTTTGTTTCTGTACAATTTTGATATTCATGTTTTCCTGAACATTTGGGGCAAACTATGTCGGATTTACAAACTTTCTTTGTGTGACCAAATTTTTGGCACTGGTAGCAACGTCTAGGTGCTTCATAGAAAGGTTTCACAGTAATGTTGTGCAGGGACAGCTGGACTGTTTCTGGTAATTTTAATCCTTTAAAGACAATCATTACGCTTGTTGTTAGTGTGTTCCCCTTACTAAGACGTTTTGCATGCAGAACATTTTGATCTTTGAGCTTATTTATCAGATCTTCCAATTTGGTATTTAGGTCAATGCCATATATTACACCTTTACATTGTGTTCTTCGAGGTGTATAAGGTTTAATATTTACTGGTTTGTCTGCTAGAAGGTCAACATGTAAAAGTTTCTGGAATTGCGTTTCGGATGTGCAACGGATTTTAAGGTCACCGCCAGGTAGTTCAGTAACGCTGTGGACATCCCCAGCTTTCTTTTTCAGGTCTTGGGCTAATTTCTGTTTAGGGAATTGGCTAGCCCTCATATTCACTAAACTGTGAATAATTGCTATAAAGCTAACAATGTTTGTAGGAGGGCTTTGGGCGAAACGCTTCGGTGACCTGTTCAGTTCAGGGATATCAGTAGCCTTGCGTTTAGCCATGTTAGATGGGGTCGAGGGATTGTCGAAAGTTTGCTGGGTTAAGACTTCTTAAACTGAAAAAGGAAAGGAGTAATGAAACGATTATACTTAGCTGTTTTGCTTCTTTCTTTCTTCTTATGGAAAGGAGTGTAAGGGTTTACGTTTCTGGTTTACGTTTCTTGTTTTCCTTTCTTCTTCTGTTGCCTGTCTTTCTTGGTTGCCTGGTAGGAAGCTCAGTGTTCTACCGTAAAGCTCAGTGTTGTATATCAAGTGGCTGAAACAGCCAAATCTTGTCTCTTTCCCGACTTTATACGTCTATCTTACTCTCTCCCGTCGTCTTCGTTCACTGCGGCACGTCTCTTCAGTGGCTGCTGCACGTCTCTTCAGTTGCGGCACGTCTCTTCAGTTCGGCACGACTCTTTAGCTTCAGGTCTGTTTTTTTTGTTTATTTACTGGTTTTAGGGCCACTTTCCTGGGGGATATCCAGGAAAGTGGCCCTAAAACCAGTAAATAAACAAAAAAAAAACAGCTTCAGGTCGTCGTCTTCACCGGCTTTTATCCTAGCCACGCGGAACTCAACCGCGCGCTGATTGGTCCGTCTTTTCTTACACCACCCCCTGCTCGCACGCTGATTGGTCCGTTTTGCGGGCCCTCCATTGGTCCGTTTTGGGGCAAATCCCGCTCACCCAATGGTCCGTGTTTGGCGACCAAGAGCTGTCCCACTCCACTTTACAAGCCGACGTTTTGCCTCTTTTTTTTCTCTATACCCCTATTCCCCCTATACTCTACTGTACTCTATGCCACTACACGCTAGTATACCCCAACCAGCACCGGCGTGAAAAAACCCACCACGTCACCCCGATGGAAGAGGTGACGTCACACTGACCAGCCCTCCGGGCTGGCAGGTGGTGACGTCACCCTCAGCACCACAAAAAAACACCTCCAAAAACCACCACAAAACTCCACCGCCTCAATGCGACACCAAACGTACATTCTCAACTACTGACACCAAATCCAGAGAATATGACCACAGAAACGTGTTAGGCAACATGAAGGTAAAAAAAATGAAGCTTATAACTTGGAAGCATACGGTTATGTTATTGGATTGTCTTACAGAATGGCTTATCACGTCACACAGTTGTCTGTTGGTATTGGCAGTCATACCTTTTCATGTATGTGCAGAAGCGAGTAGCGGCCGGCGACGACTTAGCGAGCATGATGTCAAGTGGGCTTAGATTAGCCATACAACGCTAACAGTGATGTCCCAATAATTAATTTATTCATTTTACATCAATCCGTTTAAACAGGTGGGCTTCGATTAGCCATACAGTGCTAAAGCCTGTTCCCCGTCTATATCCGTGTCAACAAGCGGCCCAGAGTTATTCCCCCTGAAATTCTCTGAACAAAATGCGGCATGTGTTTATACTGCATGATCGTATGATAAATATGTCAGTTTCAGTCGACGGCCTGCATGTCTAGAATTATGTTGTACAAAAAACATCACATGAGTTCTGCAAAAAACAGCAGGGTGGCTATCTGGGTGGCTGAAAATGACACAAATCCAACGAATACACTATCGCTGACATCGATTTGACAACAGGCATTGTCCTGTGTAGTATTCAAAAATAGAAAAAAACAAATTTTTTTTCGCGTGGTTCTAGCTTCTGGATTGTCTTATAGAACAGCTTATCATGTCACACAATTATCTACGGGTATCGATAGTCATACTTTTTCATGTATGTGCAGCAGCAAATGGCCGTGGGTGTTGACCTAGCGAGCATGATGGCAAGTGGGCTTAGAAGAGCCCTACAGCGCCATCTATGATGTCCAATAATTGTTTTATTCAAATTTACATAGAAAAGGCACCAAATCCAGAGAATATGACCACAGAAACATGTTAAGCAACATATATGTAAAAAAAATTCAGCTAATAACTTGGAAGCATACGGTTATTTAGCACTCGCTGTGCCACTGCGAAAGCAGTTCACCAATAAATCTCAAGTATCGAAAACTGAACCATTCATAGTACGAAATACGTCATGTGTTTATACTTCGGTGAGTATTCGGCTATACCAACTGAGAGAGTAAAAGTCCCTTTTTGAGGTGATGTGTCCGCAACTAGACGGGGGCATCACCGCTTAGCCAAATGGTACAAACCGTTCGGCCTTTACCAAAGAGTGTACGTGGTGACTTCAACACATTGATGGACACAATCCCACAACCGGTAAAAGGTCTTTTCGCAGTCTTCGCATTTCCACACACGCTGTTTTTCGTGACGCTGCTGGTGGCGGATCAAATTACCCCACCGGGAAAACGTCCGCCCCCCAACAAACATAAAAGCATTGGACCAATATTGGCACGCTGACACGTAGGCCTATTCAATTGGGCCATTTGGGGGAACCATTATCGGACCAATACACGTTTTGCACTTTGGCGCGGCACTGGTCCAGTACTGGTTTGGGGATTTCAGCATTATGTATCCATTTTAAAACATGCATTGGACCAGTGTAGTAATACATTGATTGGCTCAGAGTTGCATAAAGTTATTAGGCCAATACAGCGCCAATCTTTGTAAGAATAGGGCCAGTACAGTACATTTAGAATTGGGCCAATGTACTCTTTGCTCATAACTGGTCCTAAACAGATATAGTGAAGACCCAGAATGCTTATCCCCAATCACATCCATTGCTTTTCCTAGGAATAAAAGTAATCATTCAGCGACATTTGTTAAATTGATATTTGCAGTAACTCTACCTTGATATTTTTTTAACCTTTTTCTATTGGTCGACAAGAAAGCAACATATATGCCAAACAGTACGACTGTCAAAACCTTTGGCTTTAAGGTTGAAAATGTTACCATAGCAGCTCTTTGCAAAAGGTTTGATGAAGAATACAAACTGGTGGGAGACCAGTGAATCACCAAAACAGTTTCAGAACTTATTTACATTTATAAAGTAAGGAACTTAACCAGCATGTATATGTAAGTTTCAAATAGTTTAATTGATCCCACCTGCACCAATGGTACAAAAAGAGTTGACTCTTAAATCAAGCACAGGAAAATAGCTCGGACCGATTAAAGTTCATTTTCGGCGATTTCGCTGTTTTCCGAAACAGTCACTACTGACACAGTGGCTTGAGACTGAGCGCGCCTCTTCCTGCCCCCATGCCTGTCGCAGGCGTTGCGAAGCCATATCATCATTTCTCTCTCGACCTGGTCTTCTGTTGTTTTGAAGGCAACGTTCTTCAGCATCGCTTCTGTGAACACACATTTCACAAGGCAAATTAACTGTCAGTTTCTTTGAATACAACTGTATCGAAATAACTACACGTCAACGTGTATAGAATCATCCTAGGCAAACTGAAAGTTTGTGAGAATAAGCCCATTTAAAGAAACAAAACAATTGGCTTTCAAATCATCCAATTCGAGATGGTTTGAGATCACGGGATGTCTTTATGAGGCCAGCTTGTATTACTGATCATGTGAATAATTTCAAATTACAATACAACTTAGTTGTATGCATTCACACTCAAAAAATATCATATAGGCCTTAGTCAAGATGCTGAGGGGCAGGCATACTTAAACTAAAGGGGCACCTCAGACGGGTGGGTAACCTAATTTTCCCCATTTATAGCTACTTCTGATTAAAATGGCACTTTCAAGGCAAATTTTGGAAGGACAGTGTCAAGAGGTCGGATTCTGTAATTCTGTAATACGGTTGATTAGAACTGGTCATAATTTTTCATGAACATTATTCATTCGCGTATTCGCCGATCCCATTCTGCTACTCTTGTCGGAATAAAATACTGTTTATTGTTTTCTCACAATAGTGTACCTTATACCGACGACACAACACAGCATCAAGACAAACACCAGTGGAAATGACGTCACAGTACAATGCACAAGTGACATTAAGCCATCTTTCCTACGTCGGTTACACCATTAAGGTTTTGTATATGCCGCTCTTTAATGTATCTGTTTTTCCAATCTTATAAAATGACAAGTTCAACTAAATCCCTTTATAGTATGTAACGAGTTTTGTAACCAGCAGTAATTGACCAATCCGATAACCAAGAAATTACTTAAAGGGGCTATACCGGGTATTTTCAGCAAAAAAAAATTGATAGTCACAAATCAATCAAATCTTATGTTATTGGTAAAGAACTAGGCAAAATAATACTTCCCACCAAAAATCAGCCTCATCCATGCACGCTTTAGCAATGAAAACCGTTGATTTAGTTGACAAAATTGCTAATTCGACCCGAATTAACGGTTTTATTGAACTTTACCTGCTGTTCTAAACACTAAGGCATGCATCAATGAGCCTGATTTATGGTAAAGGGCAATATTTTGGGCTGTTCTTTAATAATGGCATAGGATTGGATTGATTTGCGACTACCACTTCCACTTTTTGCTGAAAATGTCCGGCATAGTCCGTTTAAAAGAAAAGAAAATAAGGCTTCACCGAAGTTTATCGTCATATGAAAGGCAATAAAAAATTGTTTTTCTACGATTTTTCCTCACCAGGGGCACGAGCCAGAGATGAACTTGTTAGGTTCAGATTTAGCTAGTAACCTGTACTACAAGTTGTACGACAGAGCTGCAGCCTGACTGGAAAGCCATGTCGATGTTACTATGCATGATGTCCTACATAGTTAGATTACACAAACACCTGGCTGACCAGTACTTATTCAAAGCCTTATGCTGAGGGCCAAACGTACCAAGAAAGTGCCTTAACGCCATTGTTAGTCTTATATAAGACCTAGAACTGCATGCAGTTTTAAGGCTTTCAAGCTGTTTCATACACAATTTTCAGCTTTTGCATCAGTGTACAGCAGTTGCAGGGTACTGCAGAGTTTGTACCGATAGTCCAGAACAACTAATACTGTCTAATACACATATAATGCACATATAGCCTTTGCACTCGCCAGTTTTCATCTTCTCACCTTCAAGTATGTATCATTTTGCACTTTAGCATTTTGTCACAATACTATACATCGCAGAGAATAAAGAAGACATGTTACATAATCAGAACGTCAAACATTGTCAGGCAGCAGACTTTTAATATCCCATGTGTGCATGTAGCACGAAAGTGCACACATACAGTACATATATAGACGTCTTAGTACAAAAATAATATTTTATGGCATTCATATGTCTCTAAAAAATATAAATTTTTTTGGATAAAATTTTAAAAGAGAAGACCGAGGAAATACAATGTAAATTGTTGTAAAAAGAGTACGGTTTGAATCGGGTTTTAAAGTCTTGCTTTCTGATTTATCAAAATTGTTTTCACAGTTACCTCCCCTTTCACATGAAGGTATTTATTATTTGCGATTAAGTGTGTGTTATGACCTTCCATTAAATTTTGTTACCTCTACGTAAATCTAACAAAAACATTGTTCGCCATTTTCAAATCTTCAAACGATAATCTTTTCACACAAACTGCCCAATACTTCCCCGGCCTTCTGCATTAAGTCATTTACAATAGCCTGCGGATGGTTGTAGGTTTCCCCCAGGCTATGCCTGGTTTCCTTCCACCATAATGCTGGCCGCTGTCGTATAAGTGAAACATTCTTGAGTACGGCTTAAAACACCGATCAAATAAATAAATGAATAAATGAAAGTAACATATCAGTTGGTGTGGCTCTGTTGAGGCAAAATGGTGGCCAAATCTGGCCATTCGCTAATTCCACTCTGGGCAACAGCAAAGTTAAATCTGTGTTGCTCCAGTGTGAAACGTGCCTTCTCGATCTGAAGCCTTTCCCTCTCGACCGCCAGCCTTTGTTTCTCGAGTTCTTCCAGCCTGTCCATTTGTGTAGGTGGAACTTTTTTTTGCTGTGGGAACATTCAGCTTGTTTCGCAGAACTATTAATATAACAAAAAAATCATGCAAAATCTGTACAATACTGCTTTAGCTACGAATCAATAATGTTAGTATATGGTACGCTGGTAAAAATTACACTAGGAAACAAAAAGATTAATGTATCTCCCGTAATCTGCCATTTACTGATTAAGTAATCAGTCAAGGAACTACTAAAATCCAAGAAATGAAGCTTATCATAGATATTCCTGAGTATTAAAAACAGATAACATCTTAACCAAATAGGCAAAACCAAACAGTTCAAATGGAATCACTCTCCATGCACCTTTGTTTTCCAGACAACACTTCAAATGATCAGGACAGCACCAAACAGTGGACAGACAATTGACATTACCGTTTACATTTTGGGGTTCCACATCCAAGTCTACCAGGCTTTGGATAACATTTACATTGCTTGTCTTGTACTAGAATTTTTCTGGACCTTGTGAATAAGGCATAAAGGTCTCAACCCAAGAACTCACAGCATAGGGTGACAGGTGTTCTAAACGTATGCTCATTAGAAATCTAGTGGTGACAGAGTCATTCTTTTTTGTGTTTTTGTCTGGTACCATTTTGTTATGAAAATAACAGTATTACTATCACCTTCATGTGTGTATATGTGAGTTATTTTATAGAATTGTTGCAATAGTCATTACCTTGCACAGCAGATGGCGTTTCACTAGACTGGATAGCATAATCTTCAAAGGCATGGGGGGGAGGTTGATGGTTCTGTAGGCATATTTCAAAAACAGGTATCCGTTTCAAATCAAACGTGTCTAGTACAGGAGCTATGTTAATTAAGAGTAGAAAGTGGATTTCTGGCTTAATTGTGTACCTGACACATCTCTTTATTTTATCGACTGTAATTGTTTGCCCAGCGAAACTGGTCATTAATTTTGTATAAACTGAGTAGAATAACAAAATCTGTAATGCAAATAAGAGGTCTGATGAAGGAGGATTTGTTAACATATCAGTGTACTGTACATAACATTTGCACATTTTTGAACCAATATTGTGAATATACTTATATACAATGACAATGTACCTGGTTCAGATGGTGTTGTATGGGGGCCTTCACCCATGGTAGGCTCATCTTCACAACAGTCATCTACAAATAAACATTTGGCAAGTCATTTGCATTTGTTCAACTAAACTTGTTTTAGTCCATTCATCAGCATTCTAATGGCAGACAGTTCATATGGAAAAGCATCTGAACATTGATTGTAACAAAGACTTCCCTATGTGTGAGTTAGAGAGACACTAACTTGACCAGCCCAAAACACTGTGATTGATACCTAACCACGCCACATGCTTATTTTATTTATAACTTCCATATTATTTCATGCCATACTCAGGAATTTTTGACTTATATGATGCCGATTAGTTTTATGGGTTGAGCAAACTGGAGTGTCTAGGTAAAGCACCCATCTTTGGCAAAATATTCATTAACTTTTCCATACTAAAACTTACAGTAAATCATTGGTATATCACAGTGATGGAAGACAAGTCAAGTGGTCTTCTGCGAAAAATTAAGAGACGGTACAAGCAGCCACACTGGCGATATCAACCACTTAATATTTTTGCCAGGGCCACACTGACAGTAATGGACAATATTATACCGTTACCTAAACTACCTTGTAAAGTGTCAACTCCCTGAGACACCCCCTCTATTGCTGTGTCTCCCAGTAAAGCTATTATCTGCAATTGAAACCAATAAAATTTCATCGTAACTTTCCTTTGAGACACATGGAAAATATATTTTAGGAGCTGTCAAATGTTTTTGTTTAAGCCTAAAACAGCTTGAATATATACTATCCAAAAAAAGAAACGCATAACCCGGTTTTTTGCGGAAGTGATGCAGTCTTTTCAATTATGCATAACTAAATAAGAATTGCTATTCTGCAAATATTTTTTTACACAGATTAAGGAAGGGTCCATATCTAGACAACAAGGCCATCAACTTGAGGTAAGACACTCACAATGAGTCTCCCACTTGAGTGGAATGTCAGTATCTGTTGTGACCACCACGGGCACGAATAACAATTCTGACACGCCTTGTCATGGACTGGATGAGACGCTGGATAGAGGCCTGGGGATTGTTCTGCCACTCCTCCTGCAAACATGCAACTTGCTCTTGAAGCGTTTGGGGTTGAGGTTGACGTTGGCGTAGACGTCGATCAAGTTCATCCAACAGATGCTCAATTGGGTTAAGATTCGGGGAACGGGACGGCCAGGGTAGCACATTTACATTGTTTTCGGCGAGGAAGTCCCTTGTGACACGTGCCGTGTGCGGTCTGGCGTTGTCCTGCTGGAACAACTCCCGCTGAACGTCAATGACATGTAAGAGGTGTGGCTGCAGGATGGTGTCTCGGTAGCGTACGGCCGTAAGATTTCCCTGAACGTGGACAAGATTTGTACGACCAGTATACGATATTGCTGCCCACATCATCACACTCCCTCCACCAAATCTGTCCACTTGGCGTACGCAGTTAGGGGCATAACGTTCGTGAGCACGTCTGTAAACCCGGTTTCTACCATCACGTCTCTGCAATAGGAATCTGGACTCATCACTGAACCAAATGCGTCGCCAGTTGCGTAGATTCCATGCAGGCACGTTGTTACACCATCGGAGGCGATTGGCGCGATGGTGAGGACGCAGCACAATCCCAATATAGGGCCTCCTGGCTCTCAGTCCATGTTCCCTCAGCCTGTTCCGCACTGTCTGACCTGATATCCTCCTCAGTCCCGGTATGCTGGCTGCTGTGCTTTCAGCTGTAGCACAACGGTCACGCAAATGGAGGACCCTTATGTAGCGATCTTGGGCTGCTGTAGTGACACGTGGTCGACCTGAACGCCGACGGTCATTTGTTGTCCCAGTATCGTTGTAGCGGGCAGCAAGCCGTGAAATCGTGCTCTGGCTGACGTGTAGACGCCTAGAAATGGACGATTGGGACTCTCCAGCTTGAAGTCTTCCAATGGCAATATTTCTTGTGACAGTGTCAAGACGTGGCATGTTGAATCAGCTTGAAAACACCACTTGAAAGACGCCGATTTCCGGCCCGAAGTTGCGGTTTTATAGTCACACACTGCATGCTTTCCATGCGTAAGTTCGGCGTGTAAGACTGCACGTGATGCAGTGTGGGGCTGTATTTTTTTACTTCTTCCAAAAACGGCCTCCAAACTCAACATTTTCAACCAAGAAATGTTTTGAGGAATAAAATGTGTGCTAACAATATTAAAACACATTTTGCTCATGAAATGAAGACAAAATGTATTTATTTCATTTTAAAATAAAACAAAACACCTATGCGTTTCTTTTTTTGGATAGTATATATATGCATTTTACTAACATGCATTTATCTGTACTAAATTGTTTAATATGCCATAATCATTAAAGGAGTATTAAGCTAAAATAGTGCTGAAGTCTGTAGGGGAGAAAATATGCATACCCTGAAGGAAATCATCAGAAAGCCCTCACTGACAAGAGTAACAAGGCCTTTACTGTGTGAAAACTTTTAGTTTGACACTATCATAGTGACAACAGGGATTTATTTATTACGAATCTCAGAGTTTGTGTGACACCTTCAATGCCGTATCAGATGGCTCCTCCATGGGAGCCCCTCCTCCAGTCTTTCTGGCATCCGCCCTCCTCCTAGCCTCTTTGCGCTTAACCTGACTTGACAGGTCACTCCACTTTTTCTTAATTTCCTCCACTGTCCTCTCAACTTTTGCCACACTGTTCACTCTATGAAGCTATAATATTGCACAATGCATTCTAAATAGAAACATAATATCCAGATTTGATTGTACTTGTCACCAAAACAAGGTAAATCAAAGAAAAGGACAAACTGAAATAGTATTCACAAATGTTCATTTATTTATTTATTTGATTGCTGTTTTAAACGGTACTCAAGGATATTACCCCCATACGATGGCAACCAGCGTTAAGGTGGGAGGAAGCCAGGCTTAGCCCAGGGGAAACCCATGACCATCCACAGGATGCTGGCAGACCTTTGCAAGGACGGCCAGAGAGGAAGCCGTACTCACATATGTACTATGAAGATATAAGTATGTGAATTAAAATGAAAACACAGTTTCCAAAGGTGAATCCTGATTTATCAATTCACTTAACCAAAACATCGATATCAGAAGTTCTTAGTTTAGAAATCATAACAGATATGTATTGTAGATAGTTTTTACTTCTGCCAGGGCAGGAAATACCATGTCAGATGTAAAAACATTTTTAAAACAATTTTGTATCTCTTAGAATTTATCGGGTTTATTTTAATTTTAATGTTGTTTTCACATGACACTGTGTGGATGTGAGTAGCCTTCAGTTTAAAAGGACGCAAGAGGACAGACAATCCTTTTCAATTCCAAAGCACAGTAAGAATGTGATATCATAATTATTTACTCCCTTTTTTTCAGCCTATTTTTGCCCTCATAAATCCACTTTTAGGTCAAAATTAGGAATGGCAGCACCAAGGTACTGATATGTTTGAAGATTCTGAGTGAACACAGATTAAGCTAGGGGAACTTCAAAATACTGAAACAGCCCTTTGCAGCATTAATATCTGGGCTTAAGGTACCTTTGGTATATCTCATTCCAAGAACTGTTCTTCTCAGATTTGGTCACATGTTTACCAAACTTTGCCTTAATAACGTGACCATGATCCTCAAGGGCCATGACCAAGGCCTTGGTCGTCCTGGACTCCCAATTAGGCTTCTTTGCCTTCTTTACAACATTCAATGCCATGATGATTGAAGTAACAAACGACAGCTGTCAATGTCAATTTCCCATAATTCATAGCAACCAGTTAATCAGCTGATTTATTATCATGTCACAAGGCAATGTAAAGCAATTTCTTGTGCCCCCCCCCCCCCAAAAAAAAATGAAACCACATCAACTAAACACTATACATCAACTAAACACATAAAGATAAAATCTGATATGTCATTGCACGACTCCTTGAAAACCTTTTCGTTTTCCATCTGAAGTCTTGCGTAACCGGTGTACCCTGAGGAAATAAACGTGTCAGTTCATAAAATACACGGATACAAGCAGTAACTTACCTCAACGATCTGTTTTACCTAATCCAGTTGTAAATAATACCTTATACTCCTCCATATCTGAGTATTTCTAACCTCTTTGTCATCAATTCGTGTTGTCAACTTCGGACCGCCATTTTCTTCCCGCCTGACGTCACACCCGAGTATGTTATCTATCAGCTACACTATAAAAACTCACTGAACTTCCAGCGCTATCACATTAAACTTCATCAAAACCAGCTGGGCTGTAAACTGAAAGTACAAAAGTAATGATTTGAAATGAATATCCCAACAGGCTACAATGAAATTAAGCCGGCGTACCTCTGGCATACAAGCTCCTTGCACAAGCAGCGGCGGGATGTACCCGCCTGCATAAGCACTCACTCATTTCTGATTGTCGTAACACGTCTATTCATAACGACATCCAAAAATGGACCTGCCTTTACGAAGAAAAGTACGGAGAAATTTACGCTAATTTATACGGAGAGGTTTATGAAACTGGCGTTCATTTGGCAAATGCACTTGCGTAAATTGTAGCGAAATGTCCCATTTTATCGGGCTATTTTCAACAGTTTTAACATGAGTGAGATAGGAAAATTTCAAATTTGGACACCCTTCTCAAGAAAAATGACCTCTAAACGGGCAAATTGGACACCTTGCTTCAGATTTCTGGCTAAACCCCTGAGCCGAAGGCTGGAGCCCATAAACAACTGGTCAATTCATCAAGGCGACCTGATGACCCTGGCAGGATTTATTATGGGAAATAGAAATAAAAGTCCCCTTCAAGGCCTCTAATCAACTACATAATGGACAATCAGTATGGACCAGTTGTTTGAGGGTTCATGCCTGCCGCTTTGCCTGTCAAACAAAAGGTCAATTCTGTAAGACAGTCCATTATTTAAGCGGTTGAATCACCTGACAGGATTTTATTTCATTAAGTGTAAGAAAACTAAAGAACCACAATTATCCTAGCTTAAAGGCCTTTTATTCCACTTGTGTAGTTGCACGCACTTTGAAATTATGACTTGCAACACCACAATCAACTGCCAATTATGGTAGTTACTTGGGGCTGCCATCTGTGATCTTCTAGACTCTTCTTCTTTGTAGGTAGGGATTGTTTCAAGCATTTTTTATGATCAGGACAGTTCAGGTTATATTTCTAGAAGCACTGTTACGATCTCCCATCTCTATTAAATGTAACCAAAAGCACCAACAATATTTGAACGGGATAGTACATAAAGAATTTTTTGAACTTACTCCATGACAGAACAGAGTTCAGTTCAATGTTGGCAGTTCCCAGTAATTAGCATAATTAGCAGTTTACCATGCTACCAAAAGTACAACCAAATATAGAATGAGGAACGAAAGCCCTTTTAGCTAGGATACTTGTGGTTCTTTAGTTTTCTTCCCCTCAAAATACAAGACTGAGGTAAAACAGACAAAATGAACGTTCTTCAACTCCAAGTAGGTCATAAAAAAAAGAGAGAATGAAAAACTACAATATTTAACCCACCAATCACCAATGCGATAGATGGGAAGCAAATTGCCAAGGACCAAAATGCAGGCACATAAACTTTGTCCAGGATACATTAATATCAAAAACAAATGCTCAGTAAAATGCTTACTTTTCATTGCAGCGCATAGGCGCAGACCACCAAATGCTCTCTTCGGTTCAGTCTGCTGACCTTTCCAGCCCTTCCTCCCTGCCCAATTAAGGTTCAGAGCAACATTGTGGGATATGGTCTGAGACATCACCCGTCTGGTCGCCTCCTTAAGATTAGAACCCCCGATGATGCTGAGTTGATTGAACTACAATAATATTACATACTGGTATAATAACCTTGTGTTGTAAAGCCAAAATAGCATTGATGATTACCTATATTGTTTTTTTTTTACATCCTGAAAGTGATGCTAAATGAAATTTTCAAGCTGTAAAGCAATACAGTTGTTTTCCAAAAGTTGGCTAGGGTGGTGATGGGTTGGGTGGGAGTCAAGTGGTACTTCTTTGAACATGAAGCTGCGCTAACAAAAAACCCCTGGACCCGAAGCCTCAAGTAATACTACGTGAATTCATCCCTCCTAATGCTTATTTGAGCCATGTTTATATGTGAGTATAAATTGTGCTTGAATAATAAATTGAAATTGAAATTATCACTCCCCATTATCAACTCCCCATACTAATTCTATTCATCAATCCTTATGGTGAAACATCTCATGTCCTGAAATATCACCTTGCAAATTCTCTGATGTTACTCAAGCTGCCTTACCTTATTTTCTTTCATTTAACGGCACCTTAACATACTGCCACCCCCAACCCCCTTTCCATTTTTCATAATAGATCATCTTTATGTACTGTCATTGCCCTTCCAGTCCCCTTCCGTTAATCATTATTATGTACCAAGCCTCTCCCCTAAATCCCCCGCCGCTGATAATGGTAATGTACCATGCTTCCCCCCCCCTCCCCATCCAAATCAGCCGCTGTGGACCATATTTATCTATGTACTCCCTCCTCCATAGATTATTATGTACCATAAGACCTCCCACCCATGTCCCCCGCCCTCTACATCTACCAGCAGCCATAGGAAGGTAGAAAAAACACATAGAATAAAGTATAAGGCACAATAGTGACTTTTTTTGACTTGTACAGTAAATTTTTTTATGCTCGGTTTAACGACCTTTTGACGACCTTTTGCCTAACCAGTGGTGTACATCGGAAGCTTTTGTCCTTCACTCAGGCGTACTGTTCAGAATCAGTTAACATGAGTTCACGGTAAAAACCTAACCGCATTATAGTTCTCGACACCTGATGATACGGTTTATGTTTGTCGTGTTGAAACTTTACCACTACCTTTGAGGTTTGTGTATTTTCTATCGTCATTTCCATAAATTTATACCTCAATCTGTAACATTTGCACACAGATCTTGCTGTAGCTCTGTTTCTAGCAGCTTGTCAATCCCTGGTGAGGTGCAGCTTGTGGTTGTCTGCCTATACCTTATGTGATGTTATCACTCAATTCTCACTGTAACAGTACCTCCGTAGCCTGACTCTTTTCATTTGTAGCCCTTATTCAGCTATTTGCAATTTTGTTGTAGCCACATATTTGCGATGTTATTGTAAAAGAAATTACGCAGAAGTTGTCCAGCGTGCCACTCGTTTATAAATAGCGATATTTATGACTTCCTCAGATTCCTTTCGCTCCTGTTGTAAACAAACTTATGGAGCTTAAAATTATGAATAAGAAAAAACTACTCTGGCAACATTTTCCTGATAAAAATATGGAAGTCCAGCATATGAATGTATAAATCAGGTGGTGTTGCGTGTTGCAACGAAAAGTCAAGTTTGGTAGTAAATTCCATTGGTTTTAAGGAGAGCTGAATATTGATGATAAGTTAAAATGTATGTACATTATATGTGTGTTTGCTTGGGATTTTATGTCGTACTTAGCAATTTTTCAGTTATGCCATGACGAAGAGTCATTAGGTGTGTGTATACATAAATATATATATATTTTTCAGTTATGCGATTACGAAGTCATTAGGTGTGTATACATAAATATATATTTATATTTATGCATACACACCTAATGACTCTTCGTCATCGCATAACTGAATAATTGCTAAGATTGTGTCCTCTTATGGCAGGGGTTGTGTGCAGCCAAAGTGCTGTCGCCACTGAAATACCAGGCCGAACACACCAGAAATGACACCCCACCCAGCCGCATTTTACTGACACTGGGCCAGCAGTCATGTATCCTTGATCAAACCTCTCACCACTGAGTGCAAAGCGATGCAGCAACATAAACAATTTTCTTTGATATAACACCACCCTGCCTTGATCTCCCGAAATAATTTAAAAGAAACAGACTGTAGCAGAGGGGCCTGTACTTGGTGAGGTGTTGCGCTTTTCTCTGATCGATACCGGATATTTCTAGGGTTTTGTCCTTAGCAGGATTTCTCTTCACTAAAACCTGATATAGGTCAGAAGCTTGTCACCTCTCGAGAAAGCCTTAAAATTATGTAAGTTCTTTCATTTGTGGCTGTTTTGTGTGCATGATTTAAATGCTTGTTTTATTTATTTAGACACTATTTTGCTTACTCACTGTGATCCCATGTTGTAATGTCGACCTTTCCTACATTTCCCAGATGGATTTGGAGATGTATATACAAAAGAAGTGGACGGCGCTTTTCAAGTTCTTGAACTTTAGTCAAACCGGCAAGTTGACGTTTGCGGATTTCATTGAGTATCCTGTCCAGCTTCTACGTGCAGGAAAAGTTGAAGACGCCTTTGTTTTAGCGCGAGCTTACAAAAAGCACTGGGACTCCATCCTCGAGGCCCTGGGCAAACCCAAAAACGAGGCGTCAGTGAGTCAGGATGACTGGGTTAAGGCTCAAACTATTATCAGCAAACAGGATTGGTACCTCAGAGAGCTTATACCAACTGCCACAATGGCTTTTTTTGATATTATGGACATAGACAAAGACGGCACAATTAGTTTCGCGGAGTGGCGGAATTACTACACGATGCAAGGAGTGAAAAGTGAGGAATTCATCCGCTCTACCTTCGCCAAGATGGATTCCAACAATGATGGCGTGATTTCGCGAAAGGAATTCGAGCATGCCCTGAAAGTGTACCATTCAAGACATGAACCAGGGAATGATTATTCGTTTTTGTACACTCTAGACTAGACGAAATCAATCCGACTGACTCAAGGTAACCAAATGCGATGTGGGCACCACTGTGCAGACAAAATAAATCAGACAGACTCTGGGTAATGAAGTGTTATGTTGACACCACTGTGGAAACGAGTAGTCGTATTGAGTAGAATTCACACTGGGTATTCAGTAGTGTTCCTGTCAGTTTATTGTGTAGACGGAATGAGCAGGTTTCACACTACGTATTCATATACACATATATTTAGATGTATTCAGGTGGCACTATATAGTGAGGACGAATGATGCCGGCTTCACACTAAATATTCAGATATTTTCATGTCACTATATAGTGTAGAGAAATTATGGAGGACTCACACAAAGAATTCAGATGTATTGATGTCAGTATATAGTGTAGACGAATTGTGCAGATTCACACTAACTATTCAGGTGCATTCATGTCACTATATAGTGTAGACGAAATCAGCAAGATTCACACTAATTATTCATATACATCTATATCCATGTCACTAGATTGTGGAGGCGAATTCAGCTGGATTCACACTAAGTATTCTAATCTATTCACGTCACTATATTGTACAGACAAAATAAATAAGATTGATCCTGAGTAACTATGTCGATATTGAGAAGACGATACACATAGAATTGACGTTGAAACTTCAGATTAAAGCATGCCAGTTTACTGAGTAGCTGGTTCAAATACTGCCTCAGTATTCAGTTTTGTGAAACGGAAGGCCTTCTTGAGACATTTGCTAGTGTGATTTATACTCATGAAAAATAAACAATATATTCCACCAATAAATAATGTGGTTTGTGTGTGACATCGCTGACAATGTGTTTCATGTTGCACACTTTGGACTTCGAAGACTTCAAGGCATCTAATTCAGTGAGAAACAAATCACACAGAAGTGAAGGGTAGTTTGAGATATTTAATGCCAGAGCTGAAACAGCGTAAGTTGGATTGAATCACGTACATCCATTGGTCAAGATGGTCCAGATACTTGACCTGTAGGGTAAAGTACATATCACCGCCATGGCTTCCAATGTAGCCTTCTTGCTTCCTGTTGACAAATCTCTCTTTAAATTATGTCACCCGCGTTTTTGCAAAGAGGTAAGCTATGTATGGATCACGGCTATTGGGGAATCCACCAATGACCTTACAGTTATCGCTATCATCTTTATCGAATTCCTCTACTTGTAACCTAACATTTGTCCTGAAAGAAAAAAACAAGTCAGTTGTGCATTAAGACGGAAAGAAACGTAGATTTTTGTGTTTACAAGTAGAATAAACACACCGATTATTTATTGATTTATTTACTTATTTGATTAGTGCTTTACGTGGTACTCAAGATTATTTCACTTATACGGTGACGGAAACCGGGCGTAACCCAAGGAAACCCACGACCATGCTTGGTTGCCGGCTGAACTTCCCACGTACGGCTCAGATTGTTCGAAGGTATGTGGATAACATTGCTGTACTGGCGAACGTTTTCCCGAAATCACTCAGTTTCGAAACTGAAAAAGGGAAACTGTCTCAAATGGATTTCTTGCTGCCATGCCTGTGTTGCCCATCTTCCTTACGTAGGCCTACATATCCTTCTAATGTATCAAACCTAGAGTGGATTTCCTTGTTGTACGCACTCTCCTAGCACTCCATGCCGCTCTCCATAGCAATTCGTAATGTTAAATTTAGTGCCTTTGCCCTACAAATATCTGATCCTAAGAAAAAGCAGGAACTTGAGCATTGGAGGTAAGCAGTTTTAGACCATATGTTGTTAGATAATGGTACAGGTTCTTGACTATGGTCAAGACCCCTTGGAGGGAAAAGGCCCAAGGGATAATAATAATAGAGATTAAAAATGAGGGAGGAATAAACAATGAGAAAGTTAAATTAGTAAGCATAGGTAAATAGAAGGAAAGAACCTTTTTTTTTCTTGGAGGCTACACAAGTATGATAGTGAATGGCTGAGAACAACATTGCAAATCAATGTACCAATGAAGCCAGAATGATAAAAAACTCTGTCTTCACAAATAAAATGCCTGTGGTATATTTTCTAAAATATTCGGACAAGCAGCAAGGAAACATTGACGTCCACTGAAAATTCGTTACCTGTGTATTGTTAAAATCTGCAGTAGAATCTGAAGTACGTGCTTAGGATTATGTCACTTATATACGACTGCCGCTGTCATAGTGAGAGGAAACCGGGCTACATGTCCAACTACATGTCACTGAAAGACTTTCCCACATACGGCAACAGAGGAGGTCAGCAAGAGCTGGGTTATCTCACAACCGTGACGTTGATGGGAATTTGTGAAAGATTAGAATAAAACGCTCGGCCTGCGGCTCAGTGGTTAAACAATGGCCTCCCTCCGTCATCAGCGAGATACATACTACTTTTAAGTCAACACTGTCTAAATTAGTTGTAAATTTCAGTAAGTTTAAATTTAAACACATTTATGACAAAATTATATATGGCAAGATTCATGAGTTGCAGTAGGTCTAATACATAAAATAGTACAAATGTACAGCTTCATATGTGTGAGAGAAATATTTACAGCTTCTAAATTTACACTGAAATGTGTTTCTGACAAAGTTGCAAGTTTTGACTGAAGAAATCGCTGTTTGTTTGCTTGTTTACTTGTTGTTTGAGTTTTTTTTTTTAAATAAAAAATATCGTTTTCCTCCAAAAAAAAAACAAACAAACAACCTCTTCACAAGACAGCTTGCCCAATATCAGAATTTATTTACGGATTTTAGTGCTTTTGGGGGAGAAATGATGAATTATTCAGTTTAGTTATTTACGACTTTCGGTCCATAGCGCCTTTTTTTCTATTCACCATTTAGGGCAATGAAAACAGATCGGCTCTTTATGATTAAATCTCTTTTTCTTTCACCTACGATTCAGCGTATTATATTCTCTCTTAGTCTAGCTGTGGGATGGGAGTGGGTAGGGTTTCTTCTCAGTGTTGAACCAAACCAATAAATCTCAAATTCTAAACATAGCACGGTGATGTGACCTTCAATAGGTGGCATGTATCAGCGAACAGTGATAATCTGCACATGGTCAGGACGTGACAGGTACAGGAGTTGAATTAGGTTTGTGTTACCTACTCTGGCGGTATATCACATCTTTATTTCTAGTCTGGACGATTTCCTGTTTATTTTGAGGTCTGTTTATTTCCTATATGCTCAGTTTCGAGACTTTGTCACAAGAAAAACGTGATGTAGACTGCATTATAGACGTTTAACTTGTTGGCTATAATCAGTTCTCTGTAATATCAGTGATACCCACTATCAACATTACGTTTAGACAGCGACGCGTAACAAGACAGGCTCTACACATTTCAACTTTGTCCACAAGAAAAACGTGCTTACTTGCACTTCCTTTGTGGCTTTCATGGTTTATGACAAACATTTCACTAGTGCGTGGTTCGTCGGATATCTCCTACCAACTTTACCGCACTTAAAACATGTGGACAAACCATGCCTCATCAATGTCAGGCGGTTAAATTTGTGGCCAGAGTGGCCAAACTCGATGGCCACATTCCGAATAATAATAATCATCGCCATTGTCGCATAAACATACTCAATTTGAGTATACGTACAGCTGTAACATTGACACTAATCGACACAATAAATCAAATTTAGTGTGAATCATAGCAACAGATCTAATTCAGTCAGATTGCTTTTGAGTAATCAGTTGCTCATGTAGTATACCAGTTATATACATACGTTGTCCTTAACAACGGGCAAAATTCAATCAGTCAGATTCATTTTGGCTCTTCACTTACACATGTTATATATAAGTTATATACTTACCTTGTCCACAACGACTGGGAAGATACAATCAATCAGACTCACTCTGAGTATTTAGAACAAAGCTGCATTTATGTCTTTGATGATCAGTAGAAATGAATGAAATTCACTTCGAGCTTGACAACTGTGTACATGACATTTGCTGAGCAGGCAGTAAAATCAGTCTTCATCATATCTAAAATCAGTAAAGTCATTTTGAATATTCAGTACATAGTTGCATTGATGGCTTTGCTGATAGTACAAATCCATCAGATTTTCTTTGATTATTAAGTACAAAGGTACTTTATGTCCGTGATAAGGAGTAGAAATGAGTGAGATTCATTTTGTTGTTTGACAATTATATACAGGGCATTACTGGGCGGACACTATTATTATTAAATAGATTCACTTTGGGTATTTAGTTTTATTCATAACAATACAGAGGAGACGTCATCAGTCAGATTCAATTTAGGTATTCACATTCAGCTTTGACACAACTGAGGAGGCGTAATCGGTCAGATTCACGTTGAGTGTTCAGTTTTAGTCATGACGCTACCGAGGAGATGTATTCAGTCAGATTCACTTTATATGTGTTCATAGAAAAACGATTAGATAGATAAGATAAGTTAGATAGACAAGATTTACGCTCTATCTTGTGGGATAATTGTGGCTAGGTGTACACATATAGGTGACATAGCTTAAACAAAACCAGGAAAGAAAATGAAACCTTTATTGATTGGTTAAATTTAGTAAATGAACGATGGGTTATCCCAAAAAGAGTCTTTATGCTCTAATAATGAAAGTCAATGTAGTAACAAGATTTACGCTCTATCTTGTGGAATAATTGTGGATAGGTGTACACGTATAGGTGACATAGCTTAAACAAAACCAGGAAAGAAAATGAAACTTTTATAGATTGGTTAAATTTAGTAAATGAACGATGGATTATCCCAAAAAGAGTCTTTATGCTCTAATAATGAAAGTCAATGCAGTAACAAGATTTACGCTCTATCTTGTGGGACAATTGTGGATAGGTGTACACGTATAGGTGACATAGCGTAAACAAAACCAGGAAAGACAGTGAAACGTTTACTGATTGGTTAAATTTAGTAGATGAACGATGGGTTATCCCAAAAAGAGTCCTTGTGCTCTAATAACGAAAACCAATATAGTAACTGGTAAAAATGCTTTGTTGTTTATTCCGAAAACGATTATTTAAATGCTGGCGTTCTATAAATCTCCTATACTTCCGTTTCTTGGAAATCATTGTAATTGGTGTAGACTACAAATACAGTATATTACATGTGCGTGGAACTCTTCTGTGTGTAAAGTTTAATACGTTTGAGCAGCAGAGATTCCTGTGGATGTTTTTGTGTTGGCAGGCATTGATCGTTTACGAGGACAAGCGTATTCAGCTCCAGCTGACCACAGAGAGAGTACACCTTAACACGAAGAGAGACAATCGTGTTATCGTTCAATCTAATGATGTGTGTCTTTTAGAAATGTATCCCTTAATAAATGAGATTGTTGTCACTCAGATTTTTTGACAACTGTGTACATGACATTTGCTGAGCAGGCAGTAAAATCAGAGTCATGACATTTGTATCCCTTAATAAATGAGATTGTTGTCACTCAAATTTTTATGTTATGTTTCAGATCTACAGTCTCCGTGAGGGTTACGACTGTATTTTCTTTGCTGTAATTATAGTAAATACTAAGCCTGTTTTACTTTCGTTTTCTTGTAACTTATTTGCTGCTCACACAATACATAAGGCACGCCACACGTAGGCGGACTCTTATGTGCTCGTTCTGTCTTCTCAAAGGTAATAAATGATGGAATGTTTGCATTGGATTTGTAGTGCTCATGTATTAACGGTGACTATTCATATATCTTCAAAGGGTGAGAAACTGTTAGATTTGAATGTAAAAGCTATCCTGGTAAAGTCTACAGTCAGTTTCATCAAATGTAGTATTGTGTTTACATCGTCATGGCGACTAAAATGACATAAATTATTATGATTGCCATAGAAATCAGCTAGTGATTTAATTTGAGATAGCTGTTAGTTAAGAAACTAGTTAATATTCAGGATATGTCTTGCGTCATGATGTGTTGTAAGTTAGGGGAAAAGTCACATTAACTTTTACATCAGTCCGAAGATTTTCTGGCTTCCAAGATTTGTTCCTGTGCGTTAATTCTGTCATATCTGAAGTAATCAACTTCTTATTTCCTCCGATTACAAGTTCTTGGAGAGTTGTTTTTACAACAAAATATAGTGAGAGCTTCACTGGCACAGCGATTAGAGCGTACGCCTCGAAGATGGGTGGGCTTGGGTTTAACTTGGAGTTATGTCATACCAAAGGCTTTAATGAGAAGAAGACGCAGTATATATGTATAGATGTATAGACCACGTTTAACCCCAAGTATTGATTCATCTATTCATTGAAAATCGGGGACATTAAATTAGTCTTGTGTCATGCCATACCAAAGACTTTAAAAATGGTAATCGTTGCTTCTTTCTTTGGCGCTCAGCACTGGGAGGTTAGAGCAAGGACACGTCTGCTTGACCCAGTGTGAGTGTAATGTGACTTGGTAGGGTGTCACATATGCTGTCCTCGGGATGGTACTTCAGTGTCAGCAGTATACGTTATAACTCCTGCTGGTCAAATGAAAATTGATAAATGCGACATAAAACCCCACACATTTATACATACACACACAGTTAACATCCACGCTCTTTTTCAGCTGTGTGGTGTGTTTTAATTTCAGGGAAATGTGACATTAACTTCCAAGGCAACAGTCCCCAGATTTCCAGGTGTCTTGGGTGCTCTTTTTCAGCTGTGTGGTGTGTTTTAATTTCAGGGAAATGTGACATTAACTTCCAAGGCAACAGTCCCCAGATTTCCAGGTGTCTTGGATTTATTCCACTTCTTTGAAAGAAGTCGTTGTTTCTGCCTTGCTCTGAATAATGAAGCTCTCTTTTCCTGCAAGTACTACAGAGTTCTTATACCAAAGATAGACTAGATTATCTCCGTTTACTCATGCGCTATCATAAGCATGCATGTTCTGATAGTGAATTGAAAAGGGATCTAACCACCCTTTCTTTTTAAAATGTCAGAATGTACAAAACAGTCTCCTCCTCACTAAGGAAGTAAGGCCAAGAACAATTGACGTTGCTGGAAAAGAAAAGGACTTTCTATTCTTCCCTCATTATGTGTGCATCTGTGACTAGGATTCGAAGGAAATAAACAACCATGTTTTACTTCGCAAGCTTATTGGGATAAGCTCCACAAGCTTAAAGGGAAACGATTCTGATTGGTCTGGTCTGAGAGATAGGTAAGCCCAGGCTATGCCTATCCTACGCTGAATTCTTGGTATGGTACATCTATTCAAGGGAGACCAAGGCTGTAAGGTTTAACACAGGAAACCTTATCTGCACTCTGAGCCGATCAGCGCCAATTCTGTATCATTTTATTGGGAGTGTTTCGAGTTCGAACTTTTCTACCGCTGAAGATAAAAGAAAGTTCTACCATATCACGTGACCTGTCAGAAATGTTAGGTTACTATTTTTGATTACATTTACTACAACATGGGCGTCTGACAAACTTTTACAAAACGCTGTTTGGTGTAGACGGACTATAGAGGAAACTGAAGCGCTAAAGATCTACAAATTTCTCAAGGTCATAAAGAAACCTTAACCTCCCCCCCACCCACACACACACTTTGATACAGGCCCCTTAGGGATGGCTTGCGAAGCAAATCTCACCGACATTATGATGACTGAAATAAAAACTGCTGACTGCTTTTCTTTCTATGATTCCTGCTAATTTCGTGCTTTATTTACTTTCTTAGTAACGTCCATTTTTGTTGTCGACTGACATACGAATGTCTTTTTCAACGTTGGCATGAGGGCACCCTGGTTGCTCTCAACCGATTTGGCTTTTGTGAAGTGTGGCTAAATTTTAGTTGTATAGCTCAGCCTGTTATGTAATGTGTTTAAACACTGGCTGTATATGAATGCTATAACCAAGAGATTTCTATCGAATTTGAATCACCAAAGTTGCTTCTTTATAGTTATATTACAATGTCCTGTTCGCCTCAGTACAGATTTCGTTTAAGGAAGAAATATTACCATGAAAGTTGTAATGTCTAGATTAAAAACTTCACATAATTATAGTACTAGTTTTGCGAGAACTAACGCAAACAATGCGTACACAAAAGAATGTGGATGACGAATACCGGTATTATTTTCTTTTTACTGGTCCATTGTATACTCCTGTTTTTCAGACTAAAGTACTATTGCCAACATCTACGTGTGCATCTGTGCCACGGGAAGCAGGCTTGCTTGTCATTAAAACAAAACTGAACAGAATGATAAAAACCAGCAGCAGTCAACAAAGCCTCCTGCAGTATGTGCAAAGACCAGAACACCGAGAACGGCAGATAGAGACTGAACTTAGAAGAACTGAACTTATTTGACTGGTGTTTTACGCTATACTCAAGAATATTTCACTTTTACGACGGCGGCCAGCAAAATTGTAGGAGGAAACGGGACAGAGCCAGGAGGGAACCCACAACCACCTGCAAGCTGCTGCTGGACCTTCCCACGTATGGCATACTGTACGTACCGCGTTAAATTGAGTCACCATGTTTTCCCACACTTACGTTTACACGCGATTTTTGTCGAATTTTTATTGTGGATATAGGTGTATTTTCTTTCTCACGTTCGTTTTGTGGACGGTAGTTTACAGTTGTCTGCATATGCCTTTCGTCACCTCCATGTCTGACATCATGATTTTACTGTGTGAAATAGGACAGTAAGGATTAAGTTCACTGAGATAAATTTTCAACCCAAATCTGAATCTGGAAGCTGACTGGAACGAAACATAGTTGAGTCAAAGGCACATGTACTGTAGAAGAGACGCAATTTGTCCAGTCTCTCAAGCGAGACGGACAGACAGACCCGCTGTGTCTTTGTACTCTGAATGAATCCATCCCGCCTCGATACATACAAAAGATGAAAAGCATCCCCATGTAACATGTGATATATATTATATGTACCTCTCGTTCCAGTCTGGTAATTCCGCGCAAGGGTACACGCACTGCTGCGATAAAACAGCCAGTATTCGGATTGAGAATATAACTAAACCCATTTAAAACATCCAACCTTTCGTTTAACGTTGGGTTAACTCTGCCTGGCTTTTGATAGGTCATCGCGTATGCGTCCTCGAGACGTGGATTACACATTATATAGACAAAACTTAGCAGGAAGCTAATTTATCACATAAAGATGTCTACATCCACATCAGCTAATTCTCTTTAGTGAGTTATTTTCTCATATCAGTGGGAAGTCCACTGAACATTTTGATCAGCCGCGGGTTGTGCTCTCTTCTGTTCTACCTCCATGGGTCAGCATAAAGACAATCATAAAACGGCAATGTAATACATAGCTTTAATAATGTTGTAATCCAAAATAAAGCCAGTGGTTGCGGGGGGTGGGTGGGTGTGGGGGGGGGGGGGGGTTTGGGAGGGACATAGTGTCATAAAATTAACACATTGCAAAATACGAAATCTTGCACAATCCTAGAATGCGCCATTAACACTTCAATGTTCCAATGCAGTCGCTGTGAGTTCAGATCCCGTTCATGCTGGCTTCATCTCCGGTCGAACGTGGGAAGGCTAGTTTCCTCCAATCATAAAGCTGCCAGCCGCCTTGTAAGCGAAATATTCCGGCGGGACCAATGAAGTAAGTTAATAAATACTATTACAGGTTTTTCATGATTTGCTTTATGTTAAACATTTAAAAAAAGCATCATAATCTATCTTGGACACAATCGTTATGTTCAAAATCCCCAGGCGTGAGAAATGCTCAGCACCGCGAAGTTCGAAGAGCAATTCATTAAATTTTGGTAATGGATGCGTGTCTGAAATAGTAGTCTCAGATCTCCACTTTTCCAGAGAACTATCGGAGATATCCATTCTAACGTCATTTTTTATGACATCAAGTTTCTCTAATCTTTATAACTCAACCGCTATTATCTCTGTCTTCAAATGCAAATCGTCTCAGCTTTTGTTGCAATGGGACAATCTTCTCAATGACTTTCACTTTGTGCATAAAACCTTTACTATGTAGCAAATTGCCATCTGATGAAACAAACATGTGTTTTAAAATGTGCTTTAAAGGCTTAGCAATATCGGATAACTCAACATTTTCACACAGTTCCTTCCATCCATCCACATGTACATCAGAGGTGGGCACAGACGGTTTGTAACTAACATTTGTATGTGTTGGACTTTCAGTTGATGAAGCTAAGCAAGACTGTGGCATTGGGTTGTTTTTATCAGCACTGTTCATGTTTTCAGATTCGCACAATAATGTAGCACCATTCAGCCCAAACAATTTGATCATGTCTCTACTCATTAAAGTTCAACCTTCAACCTCACACAAGTAAGTATCAACAGATTCATTTTTTTGACAGTACATTGGGGCCTAGTGAGTGTAAACCAACATCGGAACAGAAATACCATTTACTGTCAGAACACACATCACCGGTTTTGTAGCTTATGTGCTGCAGGTTGTCAACACACAGAAATCACCAACGGCAGGCAGAACAGTATCACTTTCAGAGGTCACAGAGTGCACCAGATTTGTAGCACACTGACCAGATTTACGGACAGAATCAAAATGTCCACGTACTGAGCACAGCCGGCGTGTAGCATTTTTGCTGGAAATTTCTTGTTATTTGCAAAATGTGACGCAGGACCACACCGATAACAAGAAAGTTTATCTTTATTCACAGGCTGGTTTGAAAATTACTGTTTGTCAGGGCGCTGACACCATTTCTTTTGAATGGCCAGTACTGTATTTACTGCAGAAGGATTCAGAGTACTGTTTGATATAGGAAGGCAGCGCGCCTCTTTCACGGCGGTTTCAATCAGGCGAGTAGCATTTACAGCAGACGGAAATATCAAATCATCCACCATCATCAGTCGTTTGCGCAATCGCGAAATGTTATATTTTTCTCAGCTTTTCATATTGTAAGCTCCCAAATTGTGTGTAATGACAAGTTCTCTCAAAGCAACAACGCAGTACTCATGAACAGTTTCTTGTGTTTACTGAGCCCTCAGGGGAAATTTGTATCGCTCAGCAGCAACATTAACTTTGGACTGGAAATGCCGACCTAATGTAGGCAACACTACATTTTTAGTGGTTAGTACTCACTTTCTCCGGCTGCATCTTGATCAGCAGTTGAAGTTAGCCTTTAGTTCCCATGCAATGAAGTAGAATGTATTCATGCGTCTGAAAACTCACCTTGATTGATGGCAAGTAAAAAATTTTCCAAAGTTTCAGCCCAGAGTCCCCATGACTAAGATGGCAGGCTTGTTGTAGACAGAAATGGTGGCGGAGGAGATATTTTATTCATTGTGAGATACTGTCGATGGTGCGATAAAACTTCATGCAAATCCGCCTGGTATGTTCTTGGATCATCGTCGCCAATATGTTGTAAGCAGTATTCTGTTCGACTGAGTAAAAACACGGATGATGGTTCTGATTTACAAGTATGATATAGGCACCCATTCGACCAACGTTAGAACATCGCCGAAAGCTATTTTAAATCACGTGACTCCCTTGCTATGGTGGGCTCGGCTGCTCTTATCAAAATTAAGATCATCTCGGTCTTTTTTCACAATAGTTAATTATACTTGTGTTGTAAGCAGTATTTGGCCCGATGGAGTAACAACACGGAAATCCTGCTGATTGCAACTCAATGTATTTTTCCACCTTCTTAAACATTCTTTTAAGATCACTCCCCAAGACTGGCCGTCCGTTTACCTAAGTCCCGTTCAGGGGAGACAACTCTATTGGGAATCCGACAAATACAAATACACCGAACACCACACTTTTCTGCACATTATTACTACAAAAATTAAAGTTAAGACTCGCAAACAAGGTGTTAATCGCCATTTAGATGGTGCACATCTCGTTGGTTTCAATCAATTCATAATACCCCGTGTGGCAAATTTAAACTGAGCATGGCGGTTAACGAAGTTTGACATACTGCTAATGTAACAGGTACATTTGTTGTAATGGAAAGGTCGAGAACAAACTACACAAAAGGTCCAAATCGCAGTAGAACAAAACGTCCTCTGTGACGTTGCAGAGCTTGTGTACTTCAGATGTTTCATGTATGTGTTTTATGGACACTCATACACTAATAGTGTATTTACATGTATGTGTCAAAACAACAGATATCAGAATTTTTGGGGCCTCCGTGGCTCAGTCGGTTAAAGCGCCAGGGCAGCGTAATGACCCAGGAGTCTCTCACCAATGCGGTCGCTGTGAGTTCAAGTCCAGCTCATGCTGGCTTCCTCTCCAGCCGTACGTGAGAAGGTCTGTCAACATCCTGCGGATGGTCGTGGGTTTCCCCCGGGCTGTGCCCGGTTTCCACCCACCATAATGCTGGCCGCCGTCGTATAAGTGAAATATTCTTGAGTACGGCGTAAAACACCAATCAAAAAAAAAAAAAAAAAAAAAAATCATAGAATTTTCTTTTCTTTGTATTCAAACAAAATAATTCATAGTTGTGAGTCGTTTTCTTAGATGCGAATTGAGTTTTACGAGTACCCCATTTTGATGTTATGGTCTGTATTATTCACAAATAACTAGGTGTTATGAACTAAGAATTACTAAAAAATTACAAGAAAGATGTTTTTACATAAAAACGATTACGTACGATTTTAATATGTAGAACACAGAGTTCCAGGTTAGTAGATAGAAGAATACACATCCGTATTTCGGAAAGCCAAGATGGGAAGAATGAAACAGATCTCAGATCAAGTTGATGGGCAACGTTTATTGCTAATGCGTGTCCCTCTGTTGCCGCTATGACTACACTCGAAAACTTCTAATTGTGACGTCGTGATGTCAAATGAAGATTGGACGTAGCCTATATTGGTCACCAAGGGGTGGGGCTTCCAGTTGACCTATCAGTGACGTCACAGTCGTTGGGACTTCATAGGTTTTGTGACGTCACAAAGGTCTAGAACATATAAACCATGTCGGTGTAGCTTGTCATCCGTGGAAGATGAAGATTGTACCGATTTCAGTTGTTTTATGTCTACTTTTGGTCGCCAAGTGGGCGATATTTGTGTCATTTGACAGTCTGAAGGAACAGTGACTATTGCTTGACATTTGTCTGTGTTTATGTCATCTCAACATCAGTGGTGTCATGACGGTATAGTTGTCTAGCGCATGTAAAAATTTATCTTGTTGCTTTCAACGGTTCTTTCTGGTGTACACTGACGTAAGTTAATGCACGTCCGTCTTTGCTATTTTAATCCAGACGTTCGACAACTACATGCACATGCCTAGTCCAACAGTAGACTTCCACATCGTGGTAGGCCTATTCGTCACTCGCATTCACGTGAATGTTCACCCTTACTGATGTGTTGCTTGTAGATGTAAGAAGAGAAGCAGTCTTGATCTTGTAGTAAAATGGATCAAGGCCGTGATTGGTCTCCTCGATCCAGAACCACCCTGGTGGAGACCGGCTCTGTGCGAATGGGTCACTCGAGAACCAGAAGGTAAACCCCGAATAATGCTTCTTATTCCCTATCCTGATATTCACATCAGCATTTTTCAACTTCAGGATTTGTTAGCTATAATTTTGTTCCATGAAAAGATAACTGTGAATCAGTGTAACCGATCACAGCATAATGACATAGGAGCCACTTACAAATGCGGCCCATGCTGGCTTCCTCTCCGGCGGTAAGCGGGAAGGTCTGTCAGTAACCTGCGGATGGCCATTATAATATATAATAAATGAATATAACCATTCATCCACTATATACAGGTTAGTTAAGATCTGAAGACCAGGTTACCTCTTGTTTCCATGTGGCAACACACCTGCAACTATTTTACGGTGAAATGTGACATTTATCAGTCTTTCTTTTTAAACTGGCCTTGGAAAACAGTAAATGTAATAGTAATATTATTATTTATATTATATTATGTGCAGGTAATGTCGAGGCCTTTTTCATCGGCACAGCGTTGCTGCTTTTGTATAGCATGTGTTGGAAAAAGCAGAAGAAAACTAGTAATTTTTTTCAGTCCCTCTTTTCAATGAATGAGAAACAACTCAAGAAAAAAGAACCGGGATTGACACAGCGCCATCTAGATGTAGGATAACTCTGCTATATATACATTTATGGCTAGATTCTTGAGTTCCCTACCTTTCAATCCAGACGGCGCTTTTTTATGATAAAGTTCCCGTTTACTAGTTACATTAAAACACCATGCACTGTTTCTGTTTTAATGTACATAACATCACCAAGGTAAATTTACTGGTTATTTAGCAATAATATTTGAGTTTGACAAATGTCTAACATGAAACAGGTTCAGTGTTAAGTTTCTTGCAATGTTTGTCATGGTGTTACAGGAAGCTACGCAACAGGAGGGTTTCCCTGAAACCACAGAAATGCCGTGGTGTGTTAAATGTTGTGAATTTTTAAACAAGTAAGAGTGGTTAAAGAAGTACAAATCTGAATTACTCAAATTCAGCTACACGATAGCGTATACGTGTGCGCCGTTCAATCCTAGAAATTGTTCCGTATGTATTACGTATTGGTACAAATGGAGATGCTGCTTAACTTGCGGATGTCCTGAACACAGGACGGATCAAGGTGTTGCCTTTCTGTCAACACCCAGGTAGCGGGCTCGATTCCAGCTTCTGTTTTCGTGAAAACCTCTCCGTTTTTTCTTCATGGTTCTGTGGTTCACTGGACTGTGTGAGATTTTTCTCCGCCCTGACTGTGGTATGGTCATGAATAACACGGATTAAATAATAACATATGAACAACAAGCATAGGGTTCTACACCGACTGTTATAATAACATATGAACAAGGAGATTCCGGTTTTACACCGACTGTAGACAAAAACATATGAACGACAAGCTTCTGGTTTTACACCGACTGTAGACAAAAACATATGAACGACAAGTTTCTGGTTTTACGCCGACTGTAGACAAAAACATATGAACGACAAGCTTCTGGTTTTACACCGACTGTAGACAAAAACATATGAACGACAAGCTTCTGGTTTTACCCCGACTGTAGACAAAAACATATGAACGACAAGCTTCTGGTTTTACACCGAGTGTAGACAAAAACATATGAACGACAAGCTTCTGGTTTTACGCCGACTGTAGACAAAAACATATGAACGACAAGCTTCTGGTTTTACGCCCAATGTAGACAAAAACATATGAACGACAAGCTTCTGGTTTTACACCGAGTGTAGACAAAAACATATGAACGACAACCTTCTGGTTTTACACCGACTGTAGACAAAAACATATGAACGACAAGCTTCTGGTTTTACACCGACTGTAGACAAAACATATGAACGACAAGCTTCTGGTTTTACACCGACTGTAGACAAAAACATATGAACGACAAGCTTCTGGTTTTACACCGACTGGAATGGCCATTTATATGAATTGTGTGTAAAAAAGAGAAGGTAATGTTTTCCTCTGGCCGATAACCTAGAGAGTACTCATATACTCGTGAATATTTTCCTTATTTATACGACGGCAGTCAGTTTTTAGGATGAAGGAATTCGGAGCACGCTCGTATAAACCACCCACATTTGGCAAGTAACTACATATATGCTCACCATATTGCATCAAGACAATTGGTCTTGAAAGATCGTTAGATTGTTAGACCGCGCGAACGGCTACATGCATGTCGGCAGCGAGAACGAAGGTGGAAAAATTGGAAAACATCATTTTTATAGTATGGCCTCTGCGTTTGTCTTTAAAACACCTTTTGTACTTATTGCTTTATATAGATGCATAGACCAAACGTTGTGTGGACGCGCTGCCAGCAAAAAGGAAGTCTGACGGAAGCATCCATATAGAACACGTGAGTACTCTGAGGGAAAAAAATATATTCAATTTTACACAAAAGAAATAGAATAGATTTTTTTAAGTTGCTGTACCGTCCTCATACATTTGTATGCCTAGATCAGTTTCTCCTGGCGCCGGACAATCCCTCAAAACATGCGTATTTTCCACAAATATATCAAGTGCAATATGTATGTATTTTGTTTATCATAAGTAGTTAAGTTTCATAACGATCCCTTCTCTCGTTGGTCATGTTTGGGATCACATTGTAGAGGCTAACATCCAGTGTGTTTTTTCCTGTACTCAGAAGTAGCATTTTCTGCAACCTGAATCAGTTTTTATTGATTTATTTACTTGACTGGTGTTTTACGCCGTATTCAAGAACAGAATTAATTTTGATCTAGGTAAAAATATTAATTCTCCTGAACTATACACAATTCTTCGATTAATTAGTATCAATCGTAAATATGCGATTTTCGTATTTTAAATGACGATTTTTCAAACTTCTGTATTTTGTTGGATTTTGACTGCTTCATATTGAAAAATATGGTGTTTCCAGGTTCGCACATGTTCTTGTCACGATATGGCTGAATTGTCTCTCGTGCGTTGTCATTCCTTCATTCAGTCAGTCATGCATTAAGACCCTCTACATGAGCATGTATACATAGCAAAGCGATTATTATTTGTTTCCCTGATGCTGGCTTCCAATCCGGTCATTCGTGGAAAGGCCAGTCAGCGGGTGTTTGTGAGTTTCGCCCCGGGCTCTGTCCGGTTTCCTCCCTCCATAGTCCAGGTCGCCGTCGTATGAAGAGAAAAACAATCAAACAGATAAATAAAGAAAATTAAAGCAATTAATAACAATCTACATTCACAGTGCGGATGATTTGTGATATACATGTCTATATAACACTGCTTCATCTGAGGCTAGGGTCTTCATGAACAGCGGTTACTTGATTTCTGATATTATAAGTACCTTTGAAATAAAAGTGTAACTGAGATGTCTGATGTACCCATACTTGCCTTACAGCAGATGAATGTGTGTAATACGATTGTGGACCTTACTGTGTGTAAATATAGTGTTGTGGACTTCACATATGTGCTATATTAGACACACTGGATATTTTGCATTCGTATAAATTTTCGGATATGGAGAATAATTCTACTCCCAAGTAACTGTCTTCCTTTATAAGTATACACAGTTTAAAAATATTGCACAATATGCTAATTTTAAATTAAATGGAACTGGTCACTGGGAATTTAAAATTGAATATTTTTTTTACAGATTGACGATTAACATTAATTAAGGTGCTGTTTTAACATCTTTAAGATAAACCTTCTTAAAGTTTAACTTAGTAATGTTATCACGTGGCCGTATTCTGGATTTACTGAAGGACTAATTTTCACCTTTGTCGTCTGCTTTTTACCTTGCAATAATTCTAAATAATTAGTCAAAAAAGAACTATATAGGAAATGGTTCCTTGTCACCCTATTAGGCCTATCTACCCCCTCACAATGACAGATTTTCGATCAAACAACGCTTCCCCTATACGCTCTAAATATTTAACAGAAAGACTGATATCTAAGTTCATATTTAACAGCTAAAAATATTCGTTACAAAGCATGGGTCTTTTTTTTAAACACATAGGCTATAATGTCTCATCCCGTCAGATCTTTAGGAAATTGTTATTTAAAACAACTTTTGTGTTACAAAATGTATCATAATTACAAAACGTGTCATAATTACAAAATCTATCATAATTTTATTACAAAATGTATCATATTTATCATGTATACATGTCTTTTGTGGAACACAGTTTAGCCATCCATTTTCATTGGTTTGTATAAAATCCAACGGCTGTCCAACTTGTCGTCTTGCTTTTGTCTTTTGACGTTTTTATGTAACCGAAACAAATCTTTCTCAGCAGATATCAATGTACTACCAGTTCTTATATATATCTTATATATACTAGTTCTCTCTCTCTCTCTCTCTCTTTCTCTCTCTCTGTCTGTCTCTCTCTCTCTCTGTCTCTCTCTCTCTCTCTCTCTCTCTCTCTCTTCTCTCTCTCTCTCTCTCTCTCTCTCTCTCTCTCTCTCTCTCTCTCTATATATATATATATATATATATATATATATAAATCGTGTAGAGTAGAATTCTATACTTCTGAGTGACCATACTGTGTTTTGCCCAGCAACTATGTCAAAAAATTTTGGCTGCATTTTCTTCCTGGACGATCTATACACGAGGCACACCATGACCTACTGACCACATCTGCTGGTAATCTCAGAACTACTGAATGTGTAGACGACGCTGGGGTGATAATATGGGATAATGAATGAACAAATCACAGAGATGATCATCAGCCTCTCAGGTTGGTGCCATGCGGAATGCACTATTTAAAAAAGGCTGGTTCATGGGTCAATTTCAAATTTTTTTAGGCGTCACCTGTTAAAAACGCAAGGTTATAGTTCAACCAGAACTATAACTGTCCTTTTATATGTACTCCTCTTATGTGACATTACTACGAATGCAACATTTTAACTATTTTTTTGCTGGCCATGAAGACATATATGAACAATTCCGGTTAATAAAGTGTTTCAAAAGAAAAGACAAGCAGGTGAATGTTGGGTTTGAATTTGTGTACAGCGTTAAGTCGCGGCGTTAAGAAAAAGGCTGCATGAGTGACGCTGTCACTATCAATTTCTGTAACTGCAGCGGGCGAATAATAGCTGCTTATGTCTAGGAGTCGTTTGTGTGATTTTTCTTTTTGCTCCTCTGATTAGGAGATGGGGCACGGTAATTGGCCCCTGGAACCCAGTAATTGGTCCCCATCACTAACCATCAAGCAGAACCTCCTCGTGGTGTTAGTGGGAAACAGATGTATCATCTGGCTAATGCTGCTGACCATTTGGTTTCTTCTTGGGTTTGAAACCTTGCCAAGTTCAAAAATCGTACAAGAATGGAGTAAAAACAAACTTTAATAGCAGGGGTAATTGAGTGAGTTAGTGAGTGAGTGCTTGGGGTTTCACGTCGTACTTAACAATTTTTCAGTCATATGACGACGAAGGAATCTTTAGAGTGCAAGTTATGTGCCTCCTTTTTGCAGGACGAATTTCCACCGCTCCTTTATCGAGTGCTGCTTGACTGAGACGACTTACCAAGGCCAAGTTAGCCCATTTTCTTTTTTGGACATAGGCACAAAAAATACTTGTCGCTTGTACATGTACGACTATGTGGTTGACTGCAGGGCACATTAAAGCTTATAGTTTTTAGCCTGCGAGGCTTGACTGCCTTCAACTACCCTCTTGTAGTGCTGATAGTCTATCAACATTGATGATACCAAAGGCTGGAAACAGAGAAAATGGCAAATATATTTTATTTATCCTTCAAGGAATTTCCAAACGGAAAATATTTGTTGAATAAATGTATGATTTATCATTTCTCTACATTTAGCTAAAATGTAATTCTCAATCAAAGTTACTTTATTTATACATCAAGAAAGGTGAAATGTCTAAATAGACAATAATTGTAGGATAAACGCCTGATTCATCATTTCTTAACATTCAACTAATTTTTCAATAAAACTTACTCATAAAGTCAGAAATATGAAAGGAACATTATGAAAGGTTATTATATTTTTGTTGCTCATAATGTTTTTTTGTGGGGTTCTTTCAAAGTTTATTATTAATCAAATTACATTGTGTTAGATTTTTTTTAACTACTGACATTGTTTTCCTGTTGCATCCAATTCACTTAATAACCAAAATGTGCAAATGCTGAAGATTGGGTGGGTTGGGGTGGACAAAGAACTTATTTTTGCAGATTGAAACTGTGAGGTGTCTTATCTATTCAATACATAACCAGGGGTTGTATGCCTGACTATTGCTGGTTAGATATGAAAACTGAAAACTGGTAGATGTGTTGAATATATCGGTTTTTATCGTTTGCGTGGCTTATATTGCAGATATGTTTGTTCATCATTGAATTTTTCTTGACTGCTATGTATTTCATACAGCTTTTATGTTATGATGTAAGTATATAAAGTAAGTTTTTTTATGTTCTATTTCAGACTGACAACTTTCATTATGAAGCCGATTCAACCCAGTTTGGCTTAAAAGTGAACACGACTGTAGGCATTCTGAATGGGGTCAGCTCAGTAAAACATCTGTTTATGCTACATTTTGCTCTCTTTAATTCCAGAGTCCGATGTGATGACCATGATCTTCAAAAACTTGTGCAACATTCTAAATGTCAAGGTCACCAAAAGCGATCCAAGGAAATACTAGGTGGTTCTCAGATGACACTGACCTTTGTTTATGCAACAACTGATTCAGCTTCTGCTTCGAGTTCAGTATCCTCTCCTGTTGCAACAAGAACCAAGGATCATTGGTTTCTTTGTCGCGAATTGATTCAGTTACAAAGGCGGAACTGATCTGGACCTCAAAGGTGGTTAATTCACATTTAAGTTACTCGTGATGTTGTGATGGCCTGAAGGAAGTACTTAAGGCAATGTCTAAGAAGATTACGTCTGTCGTCGATGAGGCTGGCTTGCAGTTGAAGAATTTGCTGATGTTAGGGAGTGAGTGACGGAATGTCAGCATCACTGTCTAGCGCATGGTTAACAAAGCCGTAACTGATTTGGGGGCCCCAGGACTTCTAGATGTCAGAACATGTACTCTCCATTTGATGTTGATATTTTTTACCGGTTTAAGGGATGTGCAGCCAGGTCTTCTGTTCTAGAAGATATTCAACGCAAGATTGGGATAGCGACAAAGAAGCCTTCGAAACGTTGAATGTCGGGGGATGTCTCTGTGGCCTGCAGTAGAACATATTCTGGAGATCTGGAAATCCCTTATTGAGTACTTTCTAGTTTTTCTGCCAAAGCACAACCCCAGCGATTTATCAAATCCCAGGTATAAAAGGATCAAGGTGGAATTTCAGGGTCCAGAAATCATAGCCCAACTCAACTTTCTCTCATTTACGTTTGCTGAGTTCTTGGTCTGAGAAAAGCACTCATTCATATTCTCTATGATAAACTTTGTAATCTACTCAACACGTTAGTTAGGCGAGTGATGAAGCCCAAAGACTTCAGCTACTTGATGTCTCAATTGTCAATGAAAACTGTTCTGCTAATTGGTCTGTCAGATCAGTCAGAAGGCTCTCCAGAGAACTAAGACGAGATGTTGACAGTGACATCATTGCTGATGAATGGTCTATCAGGCAGAAAGCATCCCAGCAGACTGGTCCCAGGAATTAAAACGGGATGTGGACGTCATTATGAGGAGGATTGATACGTAAAGTCAAAAGTTTGGTCTGAAGAATTGCACAGGGAGTTGCAAGTTTCCAGTTAGTCAAAGTTGTTTTGGCCTTGTCCCATGGAAACAGTGATGTAAAAAGGGCATTTTCAGTAAGTAACAAAAGTGTTACCAAAGACAGGGCAAACCTAAGTGAGGCTTAATTAACGGCCTTCGGGCAACAACTGATGGCATGAAACGGTATGGCAACCGACCAGAGCATGTTCCAATTACCAAAGATTTCCTTTCTCTCGGACATATGGCAAACATACATTATAGACAGAGAATCGAGGAAGAGAAGGAACAAAGTAAAAGAAATGAGCAAAGACAAGATAGAACAGAAAGAGAGGAGGCAGCCAAGTTTTCGAAACAAAAGGAAAACTTCTCCCCAGTAGTACACTGGGGAACAGAAAAGCACAGAGAAATAACTTATTGAGAAGGAATCATTGCACAGGTAATTCGCTGGGTGTGAGCAATAGCCGGCTAAACAAGGGAAATCAAAATTGAGGGAGGCTTTTAAAAAGGGTGATATTACGGAGACTGCGGTTGCTCAGGCCAGACTTGAATCTGCATAACAAAAGATGGAACAGGCACAGGCGGAGCTTACAAAGACTTGAGAAGACCAGGGGAAGGTTGAGAAGAGAAAGACAGAAATGATATAAAACATGGTAGCTGGTAAAAAGAAGAAAGAGTGACAAAGAACGCAGCCGTGTTTTTGTTGATTCTACAAACAAGACAATACTGTGATCAATACAATGTGCTTTTATTTCAGCACCGGGAGAAAGGTACCATGGTAAACAAAGTGGATATCTTGAATTTCACCTGTGTGCCTGTCAGAATTTTCAGTTTTATGTTAGAAATTAAATGTTATTTTTCCAAATGGTTTTGTTTGTGTTCCAGAGTGTTTCGTTTATATGTTAAGTGACAGCTTTGATGCATTGCAGTATGATTAATGAGCCAGCTTACAGTGTTAAGCTGTGACCATCCATCAACTCATGATTATGTATTTGCATCTGGCAGCCTCTATTATTGTTGAGATGCTTAAAGTTTTACTTTGTGACGATAGACAGGCATGCAAGCTTCTTGGACACTGAAATGTGTGATGTAACAAGCCATTGTATTTTTACCATATTAAATCTCAAAATTATTGAAACAGATGACCTGCATTGGGACCCCACTAGCAACTATCTGTGAAGTTCATAGAAAGTGTGTTTTATTTGTAGCATTGATTGTTACCAGTAATTAAAATGGTAATATCCTGCATAATTAGAAGTTACTTTAAGATGCGACTTGTTATGGGCTACACCAGGCAAAGTAAGCTGTGAAACAACATCCCACCCCAGTATTAATCCTAAATTGAATGCTATCACCAACTGTTATCCATCTTTTAACCCTCACTACAGCTGGATTCGAACCCAAAACTCAGCATTACCCCAGCTTTCGGCCGACATTTGACCCTAACCTAATGCTAGCCTCAAGGCCAAGTGTGAATACAAGTTAACCCCAACTTTATGTCAACTCTGGCCCTAAATTTAACGTTAACCCCAACTCGTAGCCATTTTTTGACCCCAACTACAGATGGATTCGAACCCTCTCATCTCTCAGAAATAAAGATGCTACACAGAACCTTTAAAGGTTCTTCAGATCATGGCTATGGAGGAACATTTTAAGGTTCTATGTGGAACCATTTAAAGATGGTTATATGTAGAACAATTTATTTTTGTATGGTTCTCAGACCGACCCTGATAGCACAGCTGGTAGAGCGTCCCTGTCGGGAGATATAGATCTATGGTCAATCCTGGGTCGAGTCACATCTAAGACCTTAAAAAAGAGGAAGTTGTATCTTCCTCGCTTGGCGCTCAGCAGTAAGGGGATAGTGCAACGACTGGTTGGCCCGTATCAGTATAATGGCTCGGGCGAGGCCACTTACTTGCCTTGGGTAGGCTAAGTCGTTTCAGTGAAGCAGCGCTAGATAAAAAAAGCGGTGGAAATCCGTCCGGCAACAAGGAGGCACATTACATACACTCTAAGGACTCCTTCGTTGTCATGTCTGAAAAAGTACGACGTTAAACCCCAAGTACTCACTCACTCAAATGGTTCTATATAGAACCATATCTAAATGAAGCCATATAGAATCATCTAGCACAGGTGCCAGAAGGAACCATTTGAGGGAAATTGGTTCTGCATTGTACCCACCATTCACTCACTTCCTGAATATATGGTTTAATTAATTTTCGCCGTAACTGTATCAGTTCTAACCAACCAATCATCCTCAACACTCTCTGACCTTACAGTCACAAAGCTGTCTGAGAGTAAAATCAGTAAAACCAGTTTACTGCACTAAAATTGTGCCTTACATAAGGAATTTTTATACAAACACCAAGAGTTGCCTTATACCTTTATGACAAAAATAAAAATTTGCATTTAGGTTCAAATTTAATTTCAGGAAAGAACACAAGTTAAGAGTATATCTGACTTAAATCTAAGACTGCTTGGTGATCCTGGAGGGAAAAGTGGAACCACCTTAAATGGGATTATTTTGTAATGTTTTATGAAGTCAAAGATGACAGCAGATAGTTTGCCCACTAACATCTAAAACATGGCATTTAGTTAAATTATATTACATAACAAACCCAAACAACCTGATTTTAAATTATTTATTACAACAATGAAATTTAAGCAAAAACGGTACACAGTTCAATGAAAGTTCATCTTATAACTCCTAAGAGAATAAAATACAAAAGGGTACTTCATTCAATCAGCTTGGGCTACTCCTATCATAAAAATACATAAAGGAAGCACCCTCTGATGGACAAAAGATAGTGTTTAAAAAAAAAAACGTATTACATCTAAGCCACTGTGTTAATGATACATAACTAGATGTTATAGGTATAGAATGCAGTACATCCGCGCTAAAACGAAAACTATACAATTTAAGAACAGAATAGGCTGATATAACGAACAGTGTGACTATGTCTGATCTAAGAAAAAGACATCAAAATAAAAGCACAATAGGCATTTATATCAGTTATTAAGTCTTATCAGACAGATGTACATGGTTTAAACACAAATTGACCTGAATGTACATACAACGTCACTATGATTCAGCCATAAAGCAGGACTACCATTTAAAACAATATACGTTTATTTTTATACTGAGCATAGAGTGTTTTATCAAGCAAAACTAAATTACAATTTAAAAACATTCTACAGAGATCTGCCTAATGCATTTATGTTATGTTGTCACTATGTCACTATCAGTCATAAGTTGATAAAGATTAAAAACATTAAAGTCAACATACCTCATCAGCTAAACAGTAGACATTTCAACTACATTTATATTAAACATAGACATAAAGTATGACTTAGAAACAGTACACATCTAATAATCATCAAATGGCACCACTGTCCTTACACAAAAGCCAAACCTAAAACTAAGCATGGTACCAATATATTGTCATAAGGCAAAAACATAACAGACAAAATCAAAACCTTCAGAACAATATAAAAATGATATCACTTTCATCGATCACATTTTACCACTATTTCACCATGAAATACAACAAAAGAGAAATTAGCCATTAATATCACAACGTAACGTCATAAGAGTTGATAAAAAGTAGATTGAAATTTCAGACCCGCAAATGCTTTTATGTGTTTTAGTACACATATCCTCACTAAAAGCCATCACCACTTAGCACTATAAATTTTCCTTCTTCACCAAATGCAAGACTTGCAGTATATAACACCAGTACCAGTCTGTTCATTTCATCAGTGCTTCACAAAATACGTTTGTAACAAAAACTACGATAACAGATCAGGTAACACACCACAAGTGATAACCAGACAAGGAATGTGCGTACAATCTAAGAAAATCAAAATCAAGCGTAATGTCACTGGCACACGGCATTGTACACTCGTTTCAAAGTTACTGATGTGGGCTTGGAGGGTTTTAGTTTAAAAACATGTTTTTTCAATCGGTGTGGGTATTCAACTCTAAATATATATTACAGTGAAAATACCACACTCAGTGCCTGCGCTACTGTCCTCTTTCAAAATTTGATAGACTAACACCTGTGCAGCTGTGAAGGAATTTTCATCCAAACATCTATCCAATACTGAAGGTGTTAGAATATCTGGAACCTGTTAAAAAGAACATGAATGAATATAAGACATTGGAAGGTCCTAGGCTTTTAATAAGGTAATAAACACATTATTAAAGTTCATTCACCATATCGAGTCTTAGAGTATCAATTATATGATAGCTGCATCTTTACTGGCTTATTTTGGGATCTCCCTGAGGTCCCTGAATAAAAAAAAAACACAGGGCTGAGAAATGCTGTCCTTGTGGGTAATAATTAGAAAATTTCCATGCAATGTGAAATTTAAATACTCACTTTGTCAGTAACCAACATGTTTTCCTTGAAAAGTGACAGTAACAACAAATAGCTGTTCCCAAATGAAGCCTTGAAATTTATGAAAGAAAACCCATTAATAAAAATATTAATCAGCAAGAAAGACATAATTGCACATCACCAAAGACATCCACTAAATAATGGACTGATTTATTCATTTGATTGGTGTTTTACGACGTACTCAAGAATATTTCAATTATACTACGAACCGGCGGGGGAGGGGGGGGGCATGACCATCCGCAGGTTGCTGGCAGACCTTCCCTTTTACGACTGGAGAGGAAGCCGGCATGAGCTGGACTTGAACTCACAGCAACCGCATGGTGAGAGGCTCCTGGGCCATTACGCTGAGCTAGTGCGGTAACCAAATGAGCCACCGAGACCCCTACTGGACTGATACAATCCTGTCCACTGCATTGTCGTGAAACTGCAAAAGAATCCTTTCCCCCAATGTTAGACTTCAGATAAATGGATAAAAACAAAATTCTAACATTCACTCTATTTCTTGAATTTGAAAAAAAGAAACATTATGCTGCATTTCAGCTTAGACATTTTAATGCCTGCTTTTGCATACCCTTTTCTTTCATTTTCATTCAAACCTTCAGCCATTGTTTGGATGCAATGTTGTTTTAGTTTGGCGAGAGATGAGCTTTCCACACTTTTGCAGGCATCCTGGTCAGATTAGTTATGATCATTCTGTCCACATTAATATGGAACAACATTTACATGTCAAAAACCAACTGAAAAGCAACAGAAAAGTACCATTATAGCACGGATCCTTAAACTGGGTGTACAAATTGTGTTACTCAATCTAAATCACAGACAATGACCAGCTTACTGATCCATTATTAAATACACTATTATCACAATGCTTATTGGTTTTCTTAGGAAAAAACCTTGCATTTAAAGTTTTTCTTCCCTATGGATATGCTTTAACTTTTTAAATTTTCTGAACATTTAGTGATGAAATATGTTTATACTGACTCGCCATTTTTGGAATAGGTAAGAAGGGAATTTTTTCTAACACCTCTGTTAGCATGTGGCTATCTATGTAGGACTTTCGACAGACCCTTGTTCTCGACATTCGGTCTTCCATTAATTCCCAGTTTGGTCTGGCCTTCTCACCTTCTGCTCCCAAACTTTTTATTTTCTGATCTGTGCTCCGATCATCCTCTCTAAAATCTGATTCTAAGCCATCAATAATCTGCCAATAAATCAATAACAATGTTGCCATTTACTGCATGCAACACTGCAGAGATCAACCTTTATTCAAACACTTCAAGGGAACCCGAACCATTTTGCATGTAAAAGGCTCAATAATTTTAAGATATGCTCACTGAGATTTTAAAGGCTTCATGGCCATTCACAGATAAGGGTAGCAAGTCTTGATCAAATTAGACCGTTGCTAGTTCTCTAGCACTGACATTTCTCCTCTTTATTTACAAACTCTCCTGGTTTATTTATTTCTTTAACTCCTATTTTACTCATGCACTTTTACAAAATCATACTCATGTAATTAGACTCCCAGTTGGCCTAGAAGTTCTTGTCTTCAAAGAGGGATTTACATTTTCCTGTCTTTGCCTGCCACAACCCAAATTTCCTTTTCATTTTCTGCACCACTTCCTGATCAGCTAATGGATGCCTCTCTTTTTTAAATGTATTCTCGAAAGATTCATGTAAGGAGTCCTGTGAAGCAAACATCAAGAAACATACATGAGTAATTAATATATATTTCAAATGCTTAATGTGCCTACTGCTCTCTTTCAGCTTTACAAAAATCCTAAGAATATAGTAAAGCAACAACTGGCTTATTAACAGAGCAGGCCTTTATATAAAGACTACAAAGCATATGACCACAAGGCTGATTTTTCCCAATTCATGAGACTAGAGTACAAGATGAGACAGATGTACAAATACTCACATAAACCAATCCAATCTTTCCTCTGAGAAAGGGATGATGGGCAAGGAAAGCAGAAAACAACTCCACATACTGTTTATGCCTTGGCTATCTGTTGAAACAAATAAAATAACAAAGTGACCATCTTAGATATTTTGAAGTATCCTGCTTAAGTGTTGCCCAACACCCATCAAAAGGAATCTCTGTCTTAAAAGTGTTGTCTGGTCTGTTAGGAGGATCCAGTCTTGGACTGAGTGTCTCTTGCTTACAAGGAAACAAATCCATCAATGGCTACACCATTATGGTATTTCTACATGAAATCATGTGAAGCTGAATTTGATCTCTCATTCTCAACAAACCCACTGTAATGTTTAAAGAACTGGCAAAGGTCCCCAATACGTGCATAATCAAGATCTGGCCACCTTTTACACAACATAATTACAAGGTAACCATCAATCGAATTAAGCTTCATTCTAATAACTTTAACAGGAACATGTAAGAAAAGTAAAACTCAAAGCCCTTCAGTAATTCAATTGAAAGGTTACAAATGTTGTTACTAGACCTGTTCTGTTAAATAATTCCCAATGCTATTACCGCCATGTATATAGAAATACATGTACTTTATGATTCTGAGACAAATCACAAGATTAAGTGGCAAAAATCTGCCACCTTAAAGGAAACATACTAGAATACATGTTCTCCCAAACCATCACCATTAAGCCTAAACAATTATTTGGTATTATTAACTTAGACTATGCAAAACTAGTGAATAACAAATTTTGGAACTTTGATTTAAACCCTATTTTTTTGCAATAATGAAAAGATCAGATTTACAAGGAGATATTACTCAGATGATCAAACACAACTTGTATCAGAGTTGCCCTGATTTTTGACTTTTTACAAGCTCTCAATCCTTCATCTTGGTGTTTAAGGGCTGTCCTCAACACAGCTGAAAAATCTGGAAACACTGACAGGTTCAACATATTTCTCCCATGCAGAACTGGCAGTTGAGAATTTCCTACACCAGGGAAATCATCTGAAGAGCTGATAAATAAATACGAAAACCAAAAAAAAAAAAACCCCAAATTCTGCAGTGTCATATGCACCACCACAACATTCAGATTTTAATAAGGGGCAGATAACTTTGTAAAAAATGGGCAAGGAAAGAAAAATAATATAACTGTACATAGCTACAGTGCTTTCTCTATTAGCCAGCCACACAACTTGCAGAAACCTAGATCAAGATCTCAGGCAGATGGCCAAAGATCTCCAATAGTTTTCCATACGCGACAACGTTAACGTTTAGCGCTGTAGCTCAGTCCCAAACATTCTGTGGCCAATAACCTTGGTGAATGCATGGCCCAGCCTATGACAAACAGGCCATAAAAAACCTTGACAAAGGTTGACTGTCAAAATCTGGACCTTTCTATGCCGGCGACTGGGAGGGGTGCCTAGCAACGTCAAGGGGACGTCACTTGCAGCCTCATCACCATCTGTCTCCTTGTGTCCTCTGGCCCAAAATTTCAAACTTTCATCATTAAAACTCATACCTGCCCAAAGCTTAAACAATTTCCAATGGGGGTCTGTGTCCTATCACACCAGCCAACTTTTTCCAAAATCAATAGTTTTTTGCACCACATAATTCCTACTACCTCTCAACCACACACACAAAGTTAGGGCTTGATACATGCAAAAACTTTTGAGTAGGAGGAATTTAACTTGGGGTACCCCTATCTTGGAAATGTGTCTGTTTGTCCACTCTCAAGGACCAAGTTCAAAGCTCTGTAGTGCACATACCGTTCAAAATATCTCAACCAGGTTAAATGTTTTGGAAAGCTGGCATGTATATCTGCAAGAATAATGAAAAAATTCCAATGACCAAGTATTTTACATTTTCCAATAACAAACATTCAGAAAATTATGTATTTTCAAGTAGATTTTCTTGTTTACAGCAGAGCTAAGAAAAAGTTAAAGGCCAAAAGTGTCAAAATATATATCAAAACTTAGGTAATGTATCGAACAAATATACTTACAAAATATAAGACATGCTTTTAGCAACTTTGTGCAAAATTTGACCTCACAGTGATACAGGAAGGGGGGGGGGGGGGGTAGCAAAGTGGGTTTTCAAAATTCCGGAAAAGTACATTTTGATCACCATCAAAGTAAACATATGTATCCAAACTGATATAGAAATGCTCATAGGCACAGTTTCCATGAATAGGGCTTAAGAAAAGACTAGTATCCCTTTTACACACCGATTCAAATGATAAAACACTTTAAAAGAACACCCACTCCACCACCCACCCCCTTCCCCGCCTCCCCAATGGCTGCCATTGGTTGGCTGGCTTACCTCAACTCACAGCACAAAAGAATCCCACCACCTGTGTTGTTGCCTCAGACGAAATTAGTACTTTCCACATAACAAACACCAAAGTGTGACACTTGCATCTACAAAAGATAAAGAGAGGGGAGAAATATGAATTTGCCACTTACACACAGAAAGCAACACAGAACATGCACACTGGTCATTCAGACAGTCAGCAAGGCAACCCTCCCAAGATATGTTGAAGGGACCCAAAAAGGGGGGGAAAGTTATACTTTTTAACCTGTAACAACACAGAAATCCTCAAATAATCAGTGAAAAATTACATCCGTAATCAGGTTCCACACTGGGTGTTCCTGGGTGGGCATGAGGAACGGACATTTAAACTGCCCATGCACATATGAGAAACCTGTGACGTTTCCTCGGGGTGGGGGGTGGGGGGGTAGGTGCTGTAGGGGTATGTGTCATGGCGTAGTACCCGACCAATGACGGGGATACTAGGTCGGCCAAGGGAGTGGAGGACTGCATACCATTGGTCAGGCCTTTGAGGAAGGTGATCGGCTAGCAGACTCCACTCACCTAGGTAGATCCCAGTTCAATGTATGCATAAACCAGGTAAAGTTCATTGAAGCCATGTTTGGGAGACAAGGTCTAAAGAGGGAAACCAAAGAGAAAGCTCAATAGGTATTGAACTAGGATGTGAAAGCCATGTGTAGCTGTCTATTTTCTCAACTTGTGTGTGATGACATTGGAAACATAAAAAAAAAAAATTCCAGCTACCCAGGGAGGTGGAACTCACTGGGCCAGATACTAAAACAAAAACTGCTAGAGATGTCGCAGGAACAGCGTGCTGTGTTCTGGTGGAGAAACAGACACATGGTGGGGCAGAGACTCATTTTCACAAGGGCAATATTTCAACAAATCACACTTACATGTATGCTAGATTCTTGAAATTGATCATTTTTGTTCCATCACGGTATGTAATGTGTGAGTAACTTGTCAGAGGAACAAATACACACATGCAATGACAACTACATGCCTACAGTGGTTTATTTTTAAGTTTAATGAGGAAAACCTTTTCCACTTCAAGCCTATGCCCAAAAACAGCAGCCAGTGTTGTAGCAGAGATGCCCGTTTTTAATGTTTTGTGACTGCAGGTTGATTTGATGCACATTTACCTAGTGTGTGGTGGCACACATGGGAGGAACCTGACTTGGTTTGTAAATTAAATACACACTGGCCCTCTCTACTGTCTGGCCAAGTAAATTAATCTGATGAAGTGTTTTTATCCACCTGTGTGAGGCTGGGCCCTTATACGTGATGCAAGGCCTTATTTGACCATCCTTAATTACACACCCTATCTATCAGCCACATACTCCGATTTCGCTCGCAGCACTCCAATTTTGCATTATTTATCCAATGTCAGCCCCAAAAGAGACGTTTTAAAAACCAGGCACAATGAAACGTTGCCTGTGTCTGTTCCAGCCTGCTCATACACCTGTCCTACCCTTTACCACAGAGCAGTTTAGCAGATTTTTAGACACAATGGATATGTGGGGAAAATATAGAATTAAAAATCTTTAAAACTGCTCAATCTAGTTCCATGTCAATGCAAACCACATCACAGATGTACCCACCCAATAGTATCAGGCTGCTGCGAAATCTGAGCAAACAGTGACATATTAAGTGTTTTGGCACAAGTGGACAGATCAGGCCACAGACCCTGTTCTCCATAAGCGACAATGTTAACGTTTAGCGCTGTACCTCAGTCCCAAACATTCCCTGGCTAATAAACTTTGGTGAATACCTGGCCCAGCCTGTGAGAAAGAAGCCATAAATATCTTGACATAGGTTGAATGTCAAAATCTTGACCCTTCTATGCCGGCAGATGGGAGGGGTGCCTAGCAACGCCAAGGGGACGTCACCTTTCTCCCTGTGTCCTCTCACCCAAAATTTCAAACTTTCATCATTAAAACTCATACCTGCCCAAAGCTGAGACAGTTTCCATCATTTTCATACCAAGCATGCACCTGTACACCAAAAACGGCAGGATGGCAGCAAAAAAGACTTTACACCCTAAAATACACAGAATTACATTCGTCCATACCCAAAAAAAAAAAGTTGTAATGGGGGTCTGTGTCCAGATGCACGCACCCTAGCAATCAGATTTTTAACGATAAAGGGCAGATAACTTTGTAAAACTGAGCAATGAAAGAAAAATAATGTGACTGTACATAGCCACAGTTCATTTTCTATTAGCCAGCTACACAACTTGTAGAAACCTATATCAAGATTTCAGACAGATAAACAAGCAAAACAAGTGACACATATGAATGAAGGTATAAACTCTCCCCACCTGTAAAAGAACATGAGAAACTGAAATAGTGGGAAATATTTACCCCCACCAACAACGGCATTCAGTTAAACATAGGTATATTTTTTAATAAAAGTCACATACCTTGGAGTTACCAGTGGACTAACAGGGATTTGTCTCAGTGTTTCTAAGGCAGCTGAAAACAATGCCTGCTTTTTTATGGTTGGAAAAAATCTTTCACACATGCACTCAGTCACTGTAAGGAAGGTAGCACCATCAATCCTGTTAGCTGTCAGAAACAGAAGAAAACATGATTTCACCAATACTAAATTAACGTGGAGCAGTACTGGGGTTTAACTATACTGTACCTGTGGGATTATCAAAACCAGTTGTTAAAGTAGGGAATCTATCACGCTACACATTATTAAATATGTACATCTACCAGACTGTAACAATTTTATGAAAATTTGAATATTTCCTATAGCTTGAAACAATTTCCATTTATATTTGTTGATATACTACAGGATTACAATTTGATAAGGGCAGGTTAAAAAATTGTGAAAACATTAAGTATCCCAGCTGCAGCATATGCTATAAACAGATTTGGTCAAATACTTATATTCAAGATGACCATGATGATGAAGAGCCACATGTAAATTGTCATGTTCATCAGCATAACAGTCTAGAGTCTGCAAGTCAACCTCCTCTCCTGGTCTGAAGGCAATTCAAGTCTGGGTGTTCAAACTGTAACCATGTAAGCCATTATTAAAATTCAAAGTTTTGTACAGTTTTTCACAAATCCGCCAGAATAACCAGTATTTCCGAATGTGTCAAGCCTTGATAAACTGAGGTATATCTTCTTCATGAAGTAAATCCAGGATAAAAAAAGTTACAGGTGCACTGGTGTAAAATGACACACATCTCTACTAATTTCTCTGTTTGTTTGCCATGCCCAGCACTAGTGCAACTAAAACTGTTTGGCAAGGGAATAGCAAATATCTTAAATATTGTTCATTACAGACGCCATCTTCTTGAAGTAAAGGTGTTTGGCCTCAAATCTTATGCAAAAGTGTGATTGAACGGGGTCCAAATTCAGAAATTAGTCTCGAATAATGAAGAAGAAAATGAAACTTTGCAGTGAAACTGTGCGGGAAAACTCTTTTGAAGAAAAACTGAGTTATTGTCCATTCCAGGTAACTGATCCAACTTTCCTTTATGGGGGTGGCAAAATTACATCTCCTATCTCTCTTAGTATAAGATATAAATGTCCAATGATCACTGTTTTCTCAGACTCGACTAGCAATTACAAATGGAAATACATGTAGCAATATCCACTTTTCTATAGCTTTAACAGCAACATTTCCCTCTTGCAGTGGTTGATATTGATACTGGCTTTCTGCTCCTATCATTTTTACCAAAAGAGATCTGATCCAGTTCATTATGTAGTTGTTGAGGCGTTACAATTGGCAATGAATAAAACTTTAATTAGTTTAAAAACATGTGGCACCACACCTTCCAAATAATCATGCATGGCATCTGGAGGGTAGGACTTTGTAAACTCAAAATTTGACAACTCACTGAAAGGACGTTTTCCATTCACACCATACAAAGACTTGTCACAGGGATTTTCGTTAATACAGTTGAAGTGTTAGCTTCATGAATTTCTAAAGGACGAAGAACACATGATTTCTCCTCTAGCTTTTCTGGCATGTCTTGGTAATGACACAAACAATATCTGCAAATCCATCCATTACTGAAAGAGACAAAAAAAAAAACAGCCAAAGACTGCACTGACAGATTGTCTGAGGATATCGCTGCAATAGATCTATTATTATGTCAATTCCTTGCAGGTGTAAATTCTGTAATCAGTGGTTTTGAGGTTGGCATCAAAGCCACATTTCTACACAAGCTTACAGCAGACAAGAATTGCAACATGAATGTTCTTCAACTGTGACCTGTACTTAGGTAAAATATTTCCAAGTACAAAGTAAAATACGGACACTTTGTGGAGTGATTTCTTTGATCCAAGTGGGTTGACAACTTCAAATTTGTCATTATAAAGATGAATTCTTAAATGCTGATCAGATGAGGATAAAAACAGGTGTTTTCACAAATGGCTCCAGTTTTAAAATCTGTAATAATTTAATCTGGTGTTTCACTTCTTTGATTGATTTTTTGCCAAAAATGAAGCACTTGTAAAATGTGAATAAACTGAAAGGTCTCTTTATTTCCTTTGTTACATTATCCCAGAATATATTCAATTGGTTCAATTAGGCCTAATTCCTTCTTACGATATTTCTCAAACTGGAATTCTGTACCCACTTCCTCAAAACTCTTGTCTAACAAAGATTTTTCATCAATAAAAGAAGTGAGGTTCTGGAAACTTTCTATCTCAATATTTGTATCTCACAGGCAACTTTTCAGTGTCTCACTGTATTGTTCGTGGATATACCCAAAGGGATCTTTCAATTCATTACACCTTGTTCCAGATGACGGCATGTCATCTCCAAAACTTGTACATTGGTCACTGTCATAGTCACATATGTCTGGGTCACTTGTATAATTGTCACTTCCTATACTTGTCCTGTGCTTGCAAAGAATATGTGCTTGCAGTAACCTTGTTTTAGAGTACTGTCTGGGGCACCCACTTATTCAACAAGTTACTCTAAAGTTTGGTTCACATTCATTATACAGTTGCAGATGTTGCAGCAGTTTTTTTGTATGAAAATTTCTTTAAATGACATTTAGGACACTGGTAAATATTTGAAGCCATAAGACTCACCAATAAAGCTGTCTCTGAACTCTGCTAAATCAATCTGCTTCAGCCAAGTACATGTCTGTTCCACACTCCAGTTGGCAAAAGTATTGTCAGAATCAGTCATCTGAAAATGATGAAAAACTGCATCAATTTCAAACAAAATTGAATACATGTATCACAAATTAACATTAACTAATTTTACTACAAACATATCACTAAATTTGACACAGACATATTATATACAGTTAACACTCTCAACAAAACTCATTCAATGCTTAATTGTGTTGCTAATCTTAAATGCATTAAATGGAAATTAGATTTTATTGAAGTCGGGAATAAACTAATAGTTCCCAGTTATCACATAATATTCATCGAAAATTTATTGAACTGTCTGATTACCACTGTGGGAAATGTACTTCAACCATGCTCAGGCTCAGTATATGTATGATACAGATTTGCTACTATCTTTCTTTTATACATGTACAGGCACAGTATCCTTATAAGCCCTATGCTGATAAAGTATTTAGCCTACATTGTGCAAGCATTCTACAACGTCTTACTTTACCAAGTTCAATATAAGGGCCTGCGAGGACAATCAATCTACATGTGTGAAAGCCTGACCCGTGGCAAGCAAGTCATGCTCAGATTAAACACAGCAACAAAATGTACAAAATGGCCCATACTTTAACTATTTTCACCAAATTAGGATGATTCTCTAGTTTAGGCGCAACATTTGAGTAACTAAGCGTACCTATCAGCCTCTACCGGAGTGATAACCTCCACTCCTAACGCTCACACCGTCATCTCCGCACTTTTGTGCAACCGACAAGCTCTCACTGCATACAAGCGAGTAAACTCACCAGGCAATACTAATGAAATGTTATACAAACAGCTATGGGTACACCAGTGTACATTACCTATCGATTAGTTTTGACTAGTTTTCTACTCGCTGCTGTTCCAGGCAACTGGCAAGACTTGCATGTAACTTCTTTCCACAGTTCTAAGTGTACCAATACGAATAACTTACCATTATCTTTTTTTGTCAGTCAAATAATTTATTTTGAATGAATCATTTATTAACAACTGTGCGAATATTGTTTGAAGTCTTCTCTTCTGTGCATTGCCTGTAATCAGTGTGCCGAATGAGTATAAATTGACACGACTTTTCCATTGTTTAAAATACAAATAAAACCAGAAATAAAATCTCGCATTTTTGTTCTCAACGTGTTCACATCGACTGATCTACATTTGCTTCTTTCGTCTTGCTGTTTACTTAGTATTCTGTGTTTTTCCTTTCCATGTCTTTATTTAGACTTTTGAGATTCCAGAGTGTTTATAAAGACTTAGTAGTTCCTCTGTGGAGAAAATCATCTCAAGCCTTCGCTATGCCCGGTAAGTTTCCATTCATTTTTGTGCCTTTTTAAAAAGCACTGATTGAATAGTACGTATTATATTATTAAAATATATACACACCTGCATCGTGTATATTTGTATATTTAGGCCACACAAGTATTGCTGATCGAACACGGATAAATGAGAAATTGTTGTAGTTCAGCAACATGGAAGGTCTGGCAGCAACCTGCTGATGGTCGTGGATTTCCCCCGGGTTCTGCCCGGTTTCCTCCCACCATCATGCTGGCAGCCGTTGTACAAGTGAAATATTCTTGAGTACGGCGTAAAGCACAAGTCAAATAAATAAATAAATAATTAGTGTTATATAATAAATAATGCTAATGTTTTCATTGTGTAAATTGAGGTCACAAGTCTGTGACAATCCCGGCATTTGCTAATCTTGTTCTCGTCCGCAAACACGGAAGATTGATGGTCAAAAATCTGTTGACTTTGGTTGGTTGTCTCAGTTAGGTGACAGTCGGAAACTTATTTATAAATGTGCAAAGGCATGTGTATATTGCATTGATCCGTACACTCTTTATAGTTATATATAAGAGTGCAATTGCTATCAGAATAATATTTCTTAAGTGAATCTAATCTTACTTTATAAAGGAGCTGATTTATATCAATAATCAGAACGTTTCTTAGAGGAAAAAAGTCATCAGCGTTCTTTACAAGTTTATAATTAAAGCAGCGGGGAGCAAACCCGCCGCTCTTTTAGTGTTTCCGACAACTGACTTTGCTTTGATATTAATCTTCATGGTCCCGAAGATTACTCCAGTTATCTTGATTAACATGTGCATAAACTTCCTCAGCATGTATTTGTTTACACAAATCTATAAGTATTATCCATGCACACTAAACTAAAGATTAAAAGCTTAGAACTGTCTTTATTATTAACACAACTGTGTGAGGATATAAGTGTTGCAAAATGCTTAAATGTAAATGCGTATCAAATACATCATGAATGTTTTTTAATATTATTATCTGTTATTCAAAATCATTTCATTGATTGACAAAAAAGATAAAACTAAGTTGTCGGAAGGACTGGGCGGGTGGCGGCTTTGCTCCCAGCTGATTTCATTAGCACCTCCTTATCTAAGGTCAAGACTTTTAATTTCTTGAACAGCGGTAAAGGCCTGCCTTGAGTTTATAATGCCTTTAGGAAAAGCACGAACACATAAAACTGTTCCAAACTGCCTCTTTAAAAAAGAAATATATTAATATTCAAAATTAAGATGTTTTTGAATTTGCATTTAAGAATAGTACGTGGCTAGGAATTCAGAAGCACTATATTCATTTTCAGTGTTAAACTGGAACCATATTTAGCTACATGAGTATATCTAAATGTTACAGATTATACAAAATATACGCGCACAAGAGTTAAATACATTTTTGCCACAAACGGTGACAATTGTTGCCGAAATATACAGAGATAAGCTATTGGACATTTGTTACACTGTTTATGTTGGAATGTTGGGACTGTGTAGATTGACGTCACAAACCTATGACAATTTTCGGCTTTCGGTCTGTCTATGTTTTATTATAAGAATAACATGTAACAATATTTATATGTAATTAGTAAAGGCATAATAATTTCTAAACTTCTAATCTTTAATTTGCATCTGCCGGAAAGACTGGTTAGGTGGCGGCTTAGCTCCCCGCTGATGTAATCAGCACCTATCTATCCTAGATCGTGACTTTATCTGTTGAACATGCATCAGTAGCTTCCCTAAGGTAATAATTTATAAACTTAATTAATTTTAAATTTAGAATGGTGTTGATTTTTCCTCTGTGATAATATTTCTGATTTTCAATGTAACCTACGTTCTTAAGAAACCAAAAATATTGCGTTGAATTAACTTCTGATACCAGTTACACTCGTACAGATAAGTAAAAACAGTATATGAACAGTTCATCATTAGATCAATGCAATATATGCAAGCATTTGCTCATTTATACACAAATTCCGAAGGGTCACATTATTGAGACAGTCAACGCCACTTCGCCTGATATAAACGGCCCGAAAGCAGAATTGTCACAGATTTGTGACCCCGATGTATACAATCCAAGCCTTAGGACAATTTATATTATCTTTGTAAATTATTGGAGTAACAAATACTTGAACAAAAGTATAATCGTTTCTCTATGTATAGTGTATGCATTAACATGAATTGCCAAACATTTGTCACCTAAATAAGCTCACTGCTGGTAATTATATCCTTAGGCAGTTGTTGATCAATAAAGATATAACAAGTATGTACATAATCCCGAATGTCTGATTACTGAGTGTTTTCTAGTGTAGATATAACCTAAACAATTAAACATATTACTAACATTTCAGGAAGCAGAATCCGCTGGACTGAGGTCAAAAATCTGACAATTCCCTGCGTTCGGCTCAGCACTTCTTTCTAATGTAGGGAAGACAGGATTTACTGTCACAAATCTGTGACAGTTCCCTTCAATCGGCTCACACATAAGGAGGAAATGGGATTGGTTGTGTCAGTATTGTGGCATTTCCAACATTGTACATGAATGTCTATGTCACTGTATTATTTTCTTGTTTTTGAGACAAGAGGAACTTCTATATGTGTCCCTTTTGCTACACTGTGACCTGTTGGCTCTCGGTGCACCTACGTCGAAAATGCATGAAGGATCGACCGAAGCGCGACATTGACAGAGTGCTGGAGGAGAGCCGAGAGAGGGTTCAACAGTTCGTCCGAGAGCACCAGGTCCTGCCCTATACCTTTGTCAGCCGAAGCTTTGGTTTCACTGGAGATGCCCTCGCAACGGTGGTCACCTTTCTGGAGACTGTGGGCCACGTTGTTACTGGTAAACCTGCTCCAGTGTAAGTTTGCTACACTTTTCCCTTGCATCTATGATATTCACCGTATACTTTGACTTTACTCGCTTTCGTTAACTGGCGGATTTTTGTGGTTTTCGTGAATGGTAGGTCGCGAGTTTGAATCCAGCTCTCGCTTTGAGACGTGGATTTGTACAGGTATTAGAGTGGAATTTACATACGGCAACGGTTAGAGTTATATTAGGTGGAACAATGTTTGGTGTGAATGCTTATTCACAAATCTGTACTTTTCTAGTGAACCCCGCCCGACTAAGAGCATCTCTCCACCGAGCACGGCCGTTGTCGTTTCACGAAAGCGAAGGTACGCTTGATCAGTTTTCACGTTAAGTATTTGAATATTTAACATTTGAACATGTTAACTCCCGTTTTTAATAATTTAAACTGGACGATGGTGGATAGTTATTTTGTGACAGTCTGTTAACTGTTGTGCTTAATTACTCATCAGAGCAGAAGAGCCCATCGATCTGGGCGAGGGAACATCCAGGGATGGTGGTTCGACAGAAGTGTCTTCCAGTTCGTGAGTACAGCTATATCACGAGTCGGCTATTTAAACTCGAGTTTCTTCGATATGCCTGATGCGACTGAAAATCCCAGTCTGATATAATTTGCCATCCACTCAACGTATTTCTTCCTTTTTATTAGTGGTTCGGAGTGGGGGGTCAAGAAGACCAGACACCGATGGACCCACCCAGGGAGACAGGCCATGGAGTCTAAGGGCATGTATTCTCTTCACGACTTGGAACATCCAATCCTCCAAGGATACTCCAAGTATCTCCAAGACTTTGCGAGGCTGAAACTAGCTGCTCGGAGACAGCAGGTCCAGAGTGTTTCCCGCATTCTCTTCTTCTGTCAGTCTGAGCGTGTGGACTTGGCCTCTTTGACCCCTGAAAAGGTAAGTTTGGTAATAAAGCCTGCACGATTGTTTTCTCCTGCATAATTTGGCATCAAATGTATAGAACATTTATTTGAAATTAACGGGTATAATTCGTCTTTTTCAGCTGATAGACTTCATGCAGACCATCTTGGCAGCCGGTCTCTCCCAACAGACGGTTAAAAACTATCAGAATTCCCTAAACAGGTGAGAGATTATTATCACTATATTACGAAATATTCATCAATTCATAAGTCTGATTTAATCACTCGTCTTCTAACTGACGCGATTTATAAACCCTTTCCGAAATTACAGATTTCTTCTCTATCTTATGAACTCGACATCACTGGAAAACGATGACAACGACTTGTTCACCAAGATCAAGAAATTGAAGACAACCATTGGTGTCTGGGGAAAGGTCACACAGCAGGGTGTCTCCCGTGAGGAGATAGCGCTTCAGGTGGAAAGAATGACAAGCCGGAACACCAAGTCGTTGAATGACTGCCAGGTGATTTTGAGGGTATGTACCTGTTTAGAAGTTGAATTCAGTTTAAAAAACTGAAACATTCGCTGCTAGTGTCCTATACATGCCTAACCATATTTACAATGATTGTTATTCGGTACTTAATTCCACTTGCAGGTTGCCTTTGACGACTTCCAGACAGCCCTGGACGCTGAGGAGTACACGCCAACAAACTACGTGACCGTGCTTAACTATCTGACGTCCTTGCTTTGCCTAAAGCATTGTCAGCGGAAGGGTGTGTTGGAGAGGTTCCGTTTCACAGAATGGATGGCTGGGAAAGTCAAGTTTTTTTATTGTCATGTGTAGTATTACACATTCGTGTTTCGCAAATACGAGTATTTATTTATTTATTTGGTTGCTGTTTTACGCGGTAGTAAAGAATGTTTTACTTATACGACGGCGACCAGCTTTAGGAAGAACCCGGGCAGAAAGGAAATCCACAACGATCCATAGGCTGAGATTGGAATAAAGACGATCGGTGCCCAGTGTATATTAAATACTTATCTATTTAATTCCGTTTTCAGCATCGAGTTGACCGTAGGAGAGGAAAAATTCTGGACTTACTATGTGCTTGACCATAAGACGTCCGCAACACAGCCAGCCACTTTCTGCTTGGACGAGGAAGAACACAACGTAAGTTAATATCGTACAGGCCATCATATAAACCGAAAGGCCTCAGTGACTGAGGGGTCAAGCGCTAGGGCCTCAAGGGTCTGTCAACCATGCGGTCAGTGTGAGGTCAAGTCAAACTCATGCTGCCTGCCCGGCCGTTAGGAATGTTAGGAACCTGCGTTTGGTCTAGGACTCCCCCCACCCCCCACCCCCCAATTCTGACCGGTTTCTTCTCACCGTCATATAAGTGAAATATTCTTGATTAGAACATCAACCAAATAAATAAGTGGAATAAACCGTTTGCAAACATTGTTCGTTTTAAGTTCTTACCTACTCGAAACTGTGTTTTGACATTGCGATTTGTGATCTTGTTGCAGTGGTTTGTCAAGTACCTCACACACTACAGGCCAATGGTGGCAAGTGTGGAAGGAGCGCAGACTGAATACTTTTTCCTCTCCTCTACTGGAAAACGTGTTTACAATGCGTCCAACGATATCAATAGATACCACCGGAAGTAAGTAATATCGCTTGTCACTTGCATTATGCATGTATAACAATATTTCGTTTATTTGGATTTTTGTTGTAGTAGCAAAGAAACTAAATGTTTCATTTTGTCGTTAAGGTACAGGTTACCAAATGTCACGTCCAGTGAAGCCCACAGGGCCATGGAAACATCAACAAAGGGGAGATTATCCGAAGCTGAGTGCGGTTTAGTTGAAGACTACCTAGCACACTCGTCTGCTGTTGCCAACCGGATTTACAGACTTCAGCAGCCGATAAATGTTTGCAAGGTCCGGAAGTTGATAGGACGGTATGTATTCTGGGATCATGACCATCTTCTCTTTGAAATCTCTTTGCTGCTTGTATATGTAAATCTAAATGCCAATCCAAATGCAAATAAATAAATAATTACTGCTGTGTGTCTTCAGAATCACCACAGCTGCTTCTACCAGCGATGGCGGCGCACCTGCTCGCCCTAGTGTGTCTGCAGACACTGCCCAGCCAAATTTTCACAGTGAACCTGCCCAGGCTTCGGCGACCACCAGCAGGTAAGTTGCTCCGTATCCTATGTACATTCACCCAGAACCAACCCGGTATTTCCATAATGCTGTCCACCGTCATATAAAGGAATGGCGTACAACTTTAACCAAATAAATCAATAAACCAGGCGCTGCAGAAAATAATGTTAAAGTACTGAAATGAACTGAATACTCCTGTCGTTGCATGATCATGCTAAATGTTAATACACTTTCTTTCCAGTCGACTTGGTGCAGCTACATATGGCAGAAGTAAAACGGAGTTGCAGAAGGCCTTCGAAGTCTTGATAGAGGCGCATCCGATTACCGTGGACGGGAAGGGGCCAGCTTTACGCATGGCGAAGAGTTTCTTTTCCACAAAACCAAAGTCTCTTTTGTCCAAATGGAGATATATGCAGAATGAGGCGAGAGTCGCGTATATCAGAGGTATGTTCATTGTTTAAACCTTATAGTGTAAGACGCTGATTTGATATCCGCAATGACCCATGAGGCTCGCCCCAATGCGGTCTAGCTTATGCTAAGTAGCTCACCGGTCGAACGCGGGAAGCTCTGTCATGATATACATACATATATTGTGTTTCTGTGTATAGTTTTTTGTAACCATGAAGTAACTTATTTACATTTTCAGAACTTTATTCGAGACGAAGGCCCAAGAGGCAGGAGGTGGTCGACCTCATGGCCAAGAGGCAGTGGCCAAGGCACTTGTTGGACAGGGTAATGGACAAATGGAGGCCTGCACCGTCCCGGATAGAGCAAGTAACACCCGCTTTCCACAGCCATGTGGCGAAGCAAGACTGGCCAGGCCTGGCTGAAGGAAACCATCCTAAGAGAGGGCACATTCTTGTTACTACCAAAGCCTTCCGAAAAGGTGAAGTAGTCACTGATTATCATGGAGAGGTAAGCTTCATGCTTATGCGCATTACTCGCCAATGTTCTACCACATGCCGTCCGTAAAAAACACGTATTAATACATGATTCGTTTGATAATTTTGCGACAATTGCATCGCCAGGTCATCTCTTTTTCCGAGGGCGAGCGGAGGCAGGAAGAAGTAGAAAAAGATGGCTATATATTTTTCCTGCGGCACAAGGATATGGCCATCGACGCCACGTCTCCGACGTGTATCTGTCACCCTGGGAAGAAACTGTTTGGGCGCCTGACATCGCACAGTTCCAAAGGCAAAAGAACCAACCTAAAGCCAGAAGCACAGAATGTGGACGGAAAAACAGTCGTACTGTTCAAGGCCCTGAAGAACATACCGGCCGGAGAAGAACTGTTCTTTGACTATGGGGTCCGTCGGCACCAGTTCCAGGAGGGAGGCGACTTGGAGTGGTTAAAAGAGTAGCCTGGGAAATGGAACTTTGCGTGTAAACAAAAGTAAATAATATTGTATAAAGCTGTGAGGTATGAGGTGTAAATTGCACGATTGGACAATAAAATGTTTTCTGATACAGTGCGTTTAACCGAGTTTTTTTAGAACTAAATACGGAATGAAACACCTGTAAGAAAAGTGCGACAGCCAGACACGCAGCGGAACCACTGAATCTGCTGATCAAAATTACGGGCTGGAAAATGTCAATCATTCGAAATGCTTTTCAGTGGCTTCTTCGTGTCAGAAACATTACCACAGAGGAATTCCTGCTTGAGCCGCACCAAAGTACAGACCGCAATATCACAACCCGGCACTGCTACAGGTAAAGGAGATCACAGTGATAGAGCCCACTAGATATCAGAGCAATTCTCCTTGCTATTTAGGCTTTATAGTATAACTAAGGCATGTATGCACGGTAATAGTCCGTAGCAATTGCCAACAGACCTTGCACAAGCGCCCTAACGCAGTTAATATCTATAAGTAGATTATTGAATATGGAACAAGTCAAGCGCTGCTTAAGGGCGTAAGACAGAGAATACAATTAAACATTGTCTCTGAAGTATGTGCGTAAGTCAGGGCTAGCATTTTCAGTGTTGGGAAGTAGTGCGTAAGTGTTTACAGGGCGACCTTATACAATTAAACATTTTCCTTGGTACACTGTTAGAATTGTATTCCAATTTACAGCCTGAAGCACTGTATATTATTACAGTAAATCATGTAAATATTTTACACCGTTTTCCAGCGCAATTCTGCACCTATTTGACGTCATTTTTCTCTACTGAATGTGTGTTTACAGCATTCTCTGTAAAGCTACAGCGGTTTGACCATATACAGTGCATTTGGATGTAAATATACACTGGTTTTCTTGATGGAATGATTGAAGGAATGAATGAATGATTATAGCTTAACGCCACATCGGCAATATTTCAGCCATATCGTGCGGATCCTTGATATATGTATGTTGATTTTGTTAATTTGCAATGCAGCTAACTGATTATTTTCAATGGTATAAGTGGAAAGGCACTACTTTTTTGGGTGTAAATATTAAACAGCACATCTTGTAAATCTACAGGGAAAAGAACTGATCACAAAATTCCCAGCACTTTTCACCGTTAAATTACAGTGAAATTTGTTACAGTATGATATGTTATATGTTATAGTATGATATGATATGATACGATATAATACGATATGATACGATATGATATGATATGATGTAGTATGACGTAGTATGATATAATATAATAGATGTAATTATATAATATAATATAATAATGTGTAGAGCTTGTCTTGTTACGCATCGCTGACTAAATGTAATTTTGATACTGGGTATCATTGATTTTACACTGATGGCTCAATGTAGGCGACAAGTTAAAAGAAACAGACTATAATGCAACGTTTTTCTTGACAAATTTTCGAAAGTGAGCATAAGGGAAAAAACAAACCTCAAAAGAAACAGGAAAATGTCCAGACCAGACATATAGATGGTCTAAACCTCCAGGGTAGGCAACACTAAACTAATACAAGTGCTGTACCTGTATTGTCTTGACCATGGGTAGATTGTCACTGTTAGCTGATTCATGGTTGACTGATTAGCAACCTATTGAAGGTCACATAACCGTGCTATGTTTAGAGTTTGAGATTTATTGGTTTGGTTCAACACTGAGTGGAAACCCTACCCACCCCTATTACACCGCAAGACCAACAAAGAATATAATACGCTGAACCGTAGGTGAAAAAATAGAGATGTAATCATAAAGAGCAAATCCCTTTTTATTGCCCTGAATTGTTGAATAGAAAGCAGGGCACTATGGACCGAAAGTCTTAAATAGCTATATTTAAAAGTGAATCACTTCTTCAAAAGCACAGAAATCCACAAAAAATAACTTCTGATATTGGTCAAGTTGTCTTCTGAAGGTTTTTTGGGGGCCGATATTTTTCTTTAAAAAAAACAAATTCAAACAACAAGTAAACAAGGAAACAAACAACGATTTCTTTACTGTCAAAATCATGGTGTAATTTTACAGCAAGAGCTACTTGCATCTCAGAAACACATTTCAGTGTAAATTTAGAAGCTGTGAATATTTCTCTCACAGATATGAAGCTGTAAATTTGTAATATTTTATGTGTTAGACATATTACAATACAGGAGGGTGGCGGTTGTTTAACCATTAAGCCGCAGGCCGAGCGTTTTCACAAATTTCGACCAACGTCATCGTTGTGAGATAGCCCAGCTCAAGCTCATGCTTCCTCTGTTACTGTATGTGGGAAAGTCTTCCAGTAACATGTATTTGGTCTCTGCCCGGTTTCCTATCACTATGACAGTGGCAGTCGTCTAAGTGACATACTCCTAGGCACGAACTCCAAAATCAAATCAAATAAATCCAATAAATCCAAATCAAAATCAAATAAATATTACAAATTCTCCCTATCTGACGGGCTATAAACTAAAAACATAAAGTTATCAACATGTCACTCTCTGCACTCCTCTTTAATCTGATACATACACGTAAGTTTTGTGTTTTCCCTGCCTTTGGAGTGTCTTGTGGGTCTATATATGTTACATGCGCAGTTACATGCCAGGAGTGTGGCTCGAGCAATAAACGTAGTTCCACAGATAACAAATTTTCAGCGGACGTCAATGTTTCCTTGCTGCTTGTCTGCACATTTTAGGAAATCTATCACACACATTTTATTTATGGAAAAAAAATTTTTTTTTCATTTTGGCTTCTAAGGTGCATTGATTTAGAATTTTGTTCTCAGTCATTCGTTAGCATACCAGTGTAGTCACTATTAAAGAATTGGTTATTTCCTTTTATTTACTTATGCTTACTAATTTAACTGAAAATTTCTCATTTTTCGGCTTTATTATTCTCATCTCGTGGGCCTTTTCTCTCAAAGGAGTCTTGACCATAGTCCAGAACCTGTACTCTTGTCCAACATCATATGGTCTAATACTGTTTACCGACATTGCTCAAATTGCTGCCTTTTCTCCGGCTCAGAAATTTGTAGGGCAAAGGCGCTAAATTTAACATTGTGAACTGATATGGAGAGCGGTATGGGGTGCTAGAAGAGTGCGTCTCGTTTAGACATGTACGACGAGGGAATCCCTTCTAGATTTGATATATGCGAAGAATATGTAGACAACACAACGATGACAGCGCCAAGAAATGCAACTGAGACAGTTCCCCTTTTTTAGGTGGGGAATAGTTTCGAAACTGGGTGATTTCCCGGATCCCCAGTACAGCAATGTTAACCAAATACTTTTAAACAATGCAGGTCGTACGTTGGAAGGTCAGTCAGCAACATGCGGTCAAATCAGTAAAAAATAAATAAAAAAACCAAACAATCTTCTGTTTATTCTCCATATAACCAAAACAAACTTTACGTTTTTAACAGTGTTAATAGTGTCATATAGTGTCATGGATATATATGTATGTCAATACCTAATGTGAATCTTGCATCATTCGTCCTCACTATGTAGTGACATGAATACATGTGAATACTTAGTCTGATTCCTGCTGAATTCGCCTACACAATATAATGGCTTGAATACATCTTAATCCTTAGCGGGAATACTGCTAAATTTGTCTACACAATAATGTGACATGGACATACGCGTAAGTAAATACATAGTGTGAATGCTGCTGATTTTCGTCCACAAAAAAATAAAAGCAAAGTAATAAAAATTAAAGTAACATGAACACTATTGAATACCCAGTGTGAATCCTACTTAATACGACTGCTCATCTCCATAGTGGTGTCAACATAACATTTCTTTACCCACAGTCTGTCTGATTTATTTTGTCTACACAGTGATGCCAACATAAAATTCCATTACCCAGCGTCTGTCTGATTTATTTTGTCTACACAGTGCTGTCAACAAAACATTTCTTTACCTTAATTGTGTGTTTATGGACTTCGTACACAGCCGTCTATTTTGGTTACCTTGAGTCAGTCGGATTGAATTCGTCTGGTCAAGAGTGTACAAAAACGAATAATCATTCCCTGGTTCATGTCTTGAATTGTACACTTACTTTTTTAATGATACTAAAGGAATAGTGACAAACAATGTTGTTATCATAAGGAGAATGTTATTATTATAAAGATCTACAACAATAGTCTCTTTCATTTAGCCTATATTGTCTACATTCAAATGTCTGTAAAATCAGTCCAATTTGCATAACAGGAAAATCTCTACACGTCTAATACAAGAACACCAGGAAGTTATTGCCTAGGGTGACGTCATTGTGCGGCATGCCACTTGACTTTGAATAACAATGACGTCACCCGTGTAATGAGCTCTTGGTGTTGAAACTAGGCTTATGTGGTTTGACAATGTGAACAATTTTTTCTGCACTTCCCCATGCAATAACACATCAAAGTTTAGAGAATGTGTTGTTACGTATCTCAGTGATGCTGGAATGTATTCTCTTATTGCAGCTGATTATTTTGTTAAATATAACATGTAATTTAGCATAATGATTTTGTTAGACTAACAGGATATATTGTTAAATATTACACAATACTGTGTTATAATATCAATTCAATACTGACATCTCTCAGACAAGAGACGTTTTGTTAAATTCAACAGGCTAATTTTCTTAATATATTGTCGTACAGTAAAAATTGCAACACCTCACATGGGATTGGAAAAGCTGTTAGAGTCATAAGAGTAGAGGTACAGCAATATCTGTCTTTAAATATTAAAATAAGGCACGGACAGTCAACCACAAGCTACATCTCACTATAGGGACTGTATACACGCCGCTGGAGGTAGAGCTACAAAAAAAACCTGTGTGAGAATCTAACATGAGACATAGACACACAACAACAAACTCCATCTCAATAGGGACTAGACACGGTGCGAGAGGTAGAGCTACAGAAATATCTGTATGAGAATGTTACATAAGACATGGACAGATAACTACAAACTGCATCTTACCAGGGACTCGACACACGCTGTTAGAGGTAGCACTACAATAATATTTGTGTGAGAATGTTACCTAAGACATAGATAGACAACTGCATGCTGCATCTCTCCAAGGACTGGACATACGCCTCTAGAGTTAGAACCACAACAAAATCTGTTTGAGAATGTTACTGAAGACACACACTGACAACCACAAACTAAATCAAACCAGACAACCACATGCTGCGTCTTACCAGGGACTGGACACTATGCTAGATGTAGAGCTACAGCAAGATCTGTGGGAGAATGTTACATCAGACACAGACAGACAACCACATACTGGACACACGCCGCGAGATGTAGAACTACAGAAAGATTTGTGTGAGAATGTCACATAAGGCATAGACAGACAACCACATGCTGCGTCTTACCAGGGACTGGATACTGTGCTAGAAGTAGAGCTACAGTAAGATCTGTGTGAGAATGTTACATAAGACATGGACGGACAGCCGCATGCTGCGTCTTACCAGGGACTGGACACTATGTTAGAGGTAGAGCTACAGTAAGATCTGTGTGAGAATGTTACATAAGAGATAGACAGACAACCACATGCTGCGTCTTACCAGGGACTGGATACTATGTTAGAGGTAGAGCTACAGTAAGATCTGTGTGAGAATGTTACATAAGACATAGACAGAATGTTACATGAGACATAAACAAATGAAAAAAAAAACAAAAAAAAAACAAAAACAGTTCATTGTAATGATAACGCTCCATGCTTATTGTTATTAAAATATCTTTAATACCTGAGCGGTGTTGGCTTGGAAATGGCTTGTTCTGGTGAATGAATTCTATAAAAATTCCTTATAAACATTATAAAATGAAAACAAACAGCAGTGAGATTGTATTTGATTTATTTATTTGATCGGTGTTTTACGCCAAACTCAAGAATATTTCACTTATATGACGGCGGCCACCATTATGCTGGGAGGAAACCCACGACCATCCGCAGGTTGCAGTCAGACCTTACCACTTACGGCCGGAGAGATAGCCAGCATGAGTTTGACTTGAACTCACAGCGACCGCATTTTAAAGTTTGAAAAGACTACCGCGCATATAAAAGATCCACAAAACCATCTCTGGAAAACAATTTGTATTTCATTAATAGACTCAGAGATATATCAGACAAAAAACTATTTGATAATTATGGCGGTTAAGCTAAGTAGGCCTAATGTCAATTTTATTAACGGATAGACTTAAGGAGGCCAAATGACACATGCATATGGATGGATCCAAATGATTATTTTATTAAAAGTTTATGGATTTCACGTGAATGGGTTCTGGGATATGGTGGTCACAATGACGGAGATAGAATTTGATAAGTTAAGTTATAGCTATCAAAAGGCCAGAAAGACATGATACCCAACGATTATCTCAGAATAAGTTTGCAAATTTCCGGTGAACAGGTTTACATGTATGGCCGTCACAAAGAAGTGAACAGAAGAGAGACACACAGGTACGGGCAGGCAGACAGATAAGAAGACGAAGGTGCAGAGGGACGGACAGACAGATGGACAGACAGACAGACAGAATGAAGGGCGCAGGGATCGACTGAAAAAAAGGAGGAGGACGGGCGGGGGGTCGGACAAACGACCATACGGAGGGACGGAGAGACAGACAGACAGAAGGAAGGGCGAAGGGACCAACAGAGGGACTGACGGATGGGCGGAGGGTCGGACAGACAGACAGACTTGTGAAGGGACGGACAAAGAGAAGGAGGGCGAAGGGACGGACAGGCAAATGTACAGACGAACAGGGCCATGAGGAGTAACAGTAACAGACAGACAAAAAAAATTTCTCATTTAAATCTTAAACGTGTTTAACTCAATGTTCATGTTTTTCTTTTCATTTGTATGAAAAGCTCTCAGCTTTCTGGATGAAGGAAACCACATTTTAAAACGCCGACCTTTACCAACGTGCTTGAATAAACATGAATAAAAGTAGAATTCGAAACAGATATACATGATATAAATTAAAAACTATAATCAATGAGATACGTGTAGTCATTATACCACTAGCTACTGCATGCCAAAGCTAAAGGCTTGCTTTCCTTGAACATGTTTACTGATTTACCGTACTAGTTACTTTGACCCATACTTGTAGGAAATAAACATGAGTGCATCGTCCTCCTTGAAAAACTCTTGTGATACCCTATAAAAAGAATCTATCACAATCAACTGTCCTGCATGCACCGCCTCCTAAACGCCTTGCCCAACACATTTCTGCCATCCGGCAGTTTTTGCAATTTACACGAGATCGAAATTTAACTGGTCTTTTTTCATAATCGAGTTATGATAGTATATATTTTAAATGATATCAAATTCCTCTAAGAAGGTAGGCAGACCAATAACTTATGTTTACCTTATTTTATTATTTTTAGGCCAGAGGTGTACAGACGTATGATGGAATTCACCTGGTGATTTTGGTTTCTGATGACTGGCTCCATCATCATCATCATGCGTACATGTGGATAACTGGTTACGAGAGGAAATCCGGCAATGCTAAAATGACAATCACCATAAATCATTCAAGCTTTTCCATGAAAATCAGTTTTTCGTGAGATAATATGTCGGGTAATCATCGAAGAACATTTCTATACAAACGTTACCTTGATGACCCACAGGTGCCTGTGCCTCGTACAACGAGATACAGGTGGGGGAGGGCGGAGTCTGAACAGGGGGAAGCAACTCGTTGTGCGAACACTCTGCTCACTGGGGCCGCAGATATGGAGGTAAATTTAACCCAAAACCACAGATATAGGGTTGAATTTGTGCTTACGATTAAAGTTGTACTTCATTTAAAGTGTAGCATTTTTGAGGTAACAGAGTTTGCTTGATTCTTGACTGATTCATTCATGTTATGGGGCCATTTAAGTTTTTGTGAAGTTGGATTGATTTTTTATCACAAGAATTTAACTCATCAAGGCCTCTATGGTGAGAGGCTGCAGTACATTAATTTTAGCAAGAGTAATAGCTTAATATTTGCTTGGAAACATTGATAGCTAACCACTAACATATATGTAAAATAGTCTTGAGTATACATTAAATACTACTTTGGTTAATAAACCAGCGAAAATATTTTGACTATTCCTCTAAGAGGAAAATCATCACTAGAATCATCAATGTCGTGGGAAAAACAGACTTTATTTTATAACCTTCAACAGATGTTGTCATAGAAACAAAATATTTAATGTCGTAACAGATTGTCACATTTGCGAATGCAAAAGTTCACATAAATAATAAAACTCACGAAAACTTTTGCTCAAATGATATTATAAAAGCAGAATAACATTAACCATAACAGCACGCTTAACAGTACTTATATACATAAATCCCATTTCAGTTAATGTTAGTTAATATTAGTAATTGATTTTTTCTGTAATAATTTAAACTTTAAGTTCCACTTTAACCGCAGCAGAGTAAAATGGAATGTATGAAAATATTGATTATTTTCACATAATTTCTAATTTTTTAGGATGTTGGTGATATTGAAATGAGAATGGGGAGCTGTCGTACAACAGAGTGCCGCGTTTTGAGGACACAGACTTTGCTGAACAGCCCAATAGGCAAAATTTTTAGTGATAACACATCCACTGTATGAAGCATCTGATGTTACAAAGTCACAAGTCTTGGCACTAACGCTTGCACATGTATTCAGACACCAAGTAAGCAGTATTGCCTTAAGGGATCCGTTAGACTTACCGAATGTAATTGTACAATCATGTGTTCCAAAGAGTAAATACTACTTTCATAAATATTTTCATGGTAGCAGAGAAAAATTGTCTTTTACCATTATTGCCCTGAATGCCAGTGCCTACTTAGTCAGCATGATCAAAATGAGCCGTACAGCTTTTTAGATTGTGACAAATCTTTTCAGAGGTCTCGTTTGTCTGATAATGGTCATTATTTTTCAACTATTCCATTGTATGAGCAGCTAGAAGATTTGTTTCAAAACCACGATTTGCTAAGTGTGTACAAAAAAGCAATTGTTAACAAAAGTGAAAGTTTGTCAGACTTAACAGAGGGTAAGTTCTTTAGACGTAATGCATCTCAGAGATTTTTTGAAAGAGAACGATAACATTTCACTGTCGGTTTCTACTGATGGAGTTCCCGTGCTCAAATCACAGAGTTTTCCCTCTGGCCATTATTTTGTAACATAAATGAAATTTCCTATGCTAAGAGATCAGAGTTTGTCATGCTGCAGTCTTTGTGGTTTGGACCTAACAAACCAAGGTTTGACAGATTTTGTTAACCTTTTCTGGATGAAATCCTCTCTCTTGAGTCTGAAGGTATAAGGTGAAAGGGCAGAGATGGTAACGAGCATTGTACAATGTCACTGCTATTCTATGACTTTGTAATACTGTTGACCTGCATTGCAAAATTTTAAACAGTTTAATGGGTACTATTGCTGCAACCATTGCTTGCACCCAGGTGAAGGAATTGAAAATAGGCATGTTTATCCAGTTTCTGGTGCAATGGAAAAGCGGTCACATAATCAAACAACACTATTTGTGGTAAAAGGCTGTTCAGAATGGGACAGATGAATTTTGGGTGAAAGGGCCAAGCATTTTCCTCTTGCTGAAACAATTAAATTTTATGAGAAGTTTTCCTCCTGAATATATGCACAGAGTTTTGCGTCAGGTAACAGAACTAATGTTTGACAGTTCACACCATAAAGACCTGTTCTACATGGGGCCCAACATTGGTGATATAAATGACAAGCTCTTGCACTTTCGGCCCTCAAGTGAAATTAAAAGAAACACTCGTTCCCTTACAGATATAAGATTTTAGCAGGCTTTTGAGTGGCGTACATATTTGCTTTATTATTCACCTGTTGTCCTTAAAGATTTTGCACCCGCTGACATATATAAGCATTGGTTACTCCTTGTTAATGTAGTTCATCTGCTCATGGGAGAAAGTGTGTCTGCAATTGTCATTGAAACTGCTAGGTTGTGATTCCTGAGGTTTGCTGTGCTGGTTCCAAACCTGTATGGAAAAGAACAATGTAGTTTTAATAACCATCTCTTAACTCAGTTATGCGATTCTGTTGAAGATTGGGGGGGGGGGGGCAATATGGGCTTCTTCAGCATATATCCATACGAGTACTAACGGTAAGCTCCTGAACATGTTTCATGGCACAAAAGCTATTCTTTTACAAATCATGAAGGATTTTAGCATTGAAGGATTGGAAACAATTTGCTGAATGTCACTTACACATCGTCCCTGATGTTGTCACAAACCTCTATGAACGTCTCAGTAGCACAACACATTTTATAAGTCAAGCCACAAAAGTAGGTAACCACACTGCACTTGGGTGTGGCAAAGTCAACACTTGGGGACAGGGAAGCTGAGCTAGAAAACCTCACAGGATGGTACTTAAAAGCTTAAAAGAATGGTACCAGTATTTTCTAATGCTCAGTAAATTTCAACCAGATGCTTGTCTTTAAGTGAGATGTAGAAACAGAGCAATTTTTTAAATGCTGCATATAATAAATCCATGTCATTGTGGATATCTTGTCTTATGAATAAATGTTATACAGCATGTGGCAAGTAGCTAATACATTTGTTACACGGCTTGTTTTTGTAGCAGTCTGTTGAGGGCTTGTTGCCTTATGGTATTGTTACGTGGCTAATGATATAGGACAGAGACAGGACTGGAAAAATCATCCACACCCATCCGTAGGTTGCTGAAAGACTTTCCCATGTATTATTACAGAGGATTTATCCTCTCACGTTGGTGAGTTTCCTGGGTCATTTTGCTGCGCTGGCACGCTAACCGCTATGTCACAGAAGCCCCCTTAATGCAATTAAGTTTTTTCATTGTACCATTTGAGATAAACCATGGTAAAGCATGGTAGAATTTACCATGTCTGATTTACAAGTCATTCGCAGAAATTTGTTTGTCTGCTTCCATCGCAAATGTAAATCATGGTAATCCATGGTAAAGTTTACCTTGTATTTGTATCACCATTCTTCACCACAAATTACCGTGGTTTTTTAGCTTCCTCTCAAATGTAAGCCATGGCAATCCGTGGTAAGTTTTAAAAAGTATTTATATCACCACTCTTTACCACAAATAACCATAGTATATTAAACTCATCTCCAGGGTAAACTATGGTAATCTATGGCAGAGTTTACCATGACCTTGATTTACCATATCATAACCACAAATAAGCACAGTTAACCATGTATTACCATGCTTAACTATATGGTAAAGTGTGGTAAACCACAGTTTTTTTTATAAGGGTGCCACATGGGAACTCACCACCTGAGATTCGAACTCCCGCATGACATGACTAATGAAATTTTTGCTCGTCTCGAACGCAATTTTTATGTTAAATTATTGATACATGTGGAGAACGGTTTCTCGAGAAAGTCGAACGATTATGAGAGTATATATATGCTGCTCCTACTCATGTACTGCCAGCTGATCTTAGCGACATGCTGGTCCTAATCATGTACTGGCATGATAAAAACCCGATACAAATGATACACCATGTATGCCGTATCTTGTTTCCACTGAAAATGGATTATAAAAGATGGATCATTCACCAGCCGATGCAGTTTATCAACACCCAATACAAACGATACACCATGCATGCAGCAGGATAAGCGGAGGCTAGGGATTTTATCATACAGACACTCGTCGTGAATCCTGTGACATAGATTTCATTCACTTCGTTACCTTTATTTACATCTTCCTCTGAAATGTGCAAGTGCGATCTTCATTTCACACTTATATAGATAGTGAGAATGTAAACAGAGGCCTGGACTGAGTAAATATCATTGTAAACCTATCCGATCGTTAATCAATCTTCCTTTATATGTCAACCATATCCAGATAGAACGACTATAAATCAACATTCAAGACATTTTTGCTTTAGATTTAATCACAGAGCTTCTCAAGGACCGGATGACCTTCAGCATATTGATCAGGATATCAAGATGTCAGCCTCACCATTAACGATTTACTTTGCATTCATTGCAACGTCAGCAAAGAAGTAACACTGTAGAATTTTCGGGGTGTATATGTCAAAAGAACATCAACCACGCAATAAGTTTCAGAAAACCTAGGTTGTACATGATTATGTGTTTTACAACCGTTGAACTTCTTGCATGATTGCGATCTTTTTCCTTTTGCTCAATCTTTTAATCTTTTTCTTATCTGACGTCTGCCAAGCTAATCGGATATATTTTCTATGGCAATTTTGCTCATGTTTGCTCTGTGAAACACAATATGGAGAAGAATTCTACTTTCCTGGAAATATGTATTCATGCACATATTTCATTGATATTTTACGCCGTGATCAACAATAGGGTTACTTGTAAATTATACGATGGCTGCCAGCATTATGGTGGGCGGAAACTGGACACCAACGACCGGAGGGGAAGATAACATAAGCTGGACTTGAACTCGCCATTGTATTGGTAAGAGGCTTCTGGGTCGTTCCGCTGTACTAGTGCGCTATCTACTAGGCCCTGAAGGTCCCCTTATGCAATGTAAAACGACTGCCTTTATCAAGCATAAAATCTATACAGACCACGAAAACCTGTCGATAAAGCCGAGTATATTTTTTTGATGCTGTGAAAAAATGTTTGATTAAATGAACACAAGATGGAAAGTTCAACAGCTGTTGGAGATAATCAATATTAGACATAATTTCCAAACCAGTAAAGTTCGAGGATTAATGTTGAGGACAGCCATCATCTAACTCCTTACCAGCAGAATCTCGTCTCAGGCTTGGATCTGTCATTTTACCATTCAAATCCCCATGCGGAGACATCTAACTGGGTAACTTGTTCGCTTCGTGGTCAGCAATGTTTGTGTTTTGTAACGACCAATAGGAAGATTCTGGTCAGCAATGTTTGTGTTTTGTAACGACCAATAGGAAGATTCTGGTCAGCAATGTTTGTGTTTTGTAACGACCAATAGGAAGACTCTGGTCGGCTATTATAGTTACACTTAGCGTTAAACTCAGATGTAATCAAATCTAGAAGCAACAAAAGACGTTTGTACGATGCGATCCTGGGACAGGATGATATGGACGAGACACAAAAGTGAGTGCAGGGATTTCTCTTGCATCTATTATAAATTACGTGCTCATATTTATTGGTAATCAGAGGTATTTTACTTTTTAGGCTCCTTTTATAATGTTACGGAAATCTGCAAGTACTGATATGATGGAAAGTAAATTGTATGTGTTATCCGAATAAACTAATAGATGTATTGTTCACTTTATTTGTGTTTTCCGCCGTACTCAAGAATATTTCAGTTATATGACAGCGGACATGCAGCATTATGGTGGGAGGAAATCGGACATAGCCGGGGGAGACACACAGCCATGTGCAGGTTGCTGCCGATCTTTCCAAAGTTCGGCAAGGACACCAGATGTATTGTCAATAGCATTTTTAAATGCATATTTATTTATTTATTTTATCGGTGTTTTAAGCCGTACTCACCACCGTCCGCAGGCTGCTGAGAGACCTTCCCACGCACGTCGGGAGAGAAAGCCAACATGAGATGGACTGGAACTCATAGATGCTCCTGCTGTGCTACGTTTGCACACTAGCCACTCTACCACGAAAGTCCAATTGTCAATAGCAATATGTCGCCCAAAACAGTTTTTGGTTATGACTTGGCTGCGTTTATGGGTAAAATATACCCTGTTTTCCTTTAAAGCAGTATAACTTTACATTCAATTTTATTATACTCCAGATATTCATACTATATACATACACTTGCGACTGTTTCATCGTTTGCCACACTACAATTCTGTTCCAGTACGTGTGACACTATAATGTAAACTGGAATGTCATAGTGACGTGACGTCATAGTTCAAAGTCCTCACATGAACAAAGAGTCACTGCTCTAACCGTCTTTTCTTCTCGGCACAACATGATAGTAATCCAAACCAGTGCACAAACATGATAGTAAGTTGAACGGCCGCGTTTGCTAAACCTTAGTTGTTCACCTCTTCACGTACATATGCTTGGAATTTGTACGGTTTCACCAGCATCTGCAAGTGAACAATTCAGATAAAATGCCTAGTTTTCCAGCATATCTGTGTTAACTGGTTTCTCTGTTTTATTTTTCTTTTACAGAATTACTGCTCATCATATGTATTCCCATCGCAGTCTTACTACTCCGCTCCTATTGGCTGCCACTTCAGATCACATGTATTGGGTATTCACAGCTTCACAGAGACTTCGCAGAATTCGTCCTCCTGTCTAAAGGAAATTCAGAGAAGAAATAGTGGAAACTTTTTGTGCAAGATCTTTGTGGGTGGTTTGGGGAACCACATGCTCCAGTATGCGTCCTTATACGGTATTGCCAGATCAAAGGGAATGATTCTTTAATAGACGCCGTGACGTCATCAATGACATTTTTGACACGTGGGCTTTGAAGAGGAGTGATTGCAATAAGTCAATCTGTTTTGGAATGCCAAGTCATTTTGAAAGAAGATCTTCGGCCTTCGGCAACGCCACCGTTGCATTCCACAGCGATCAAAACACACATTTTTATGGCTACCTTCAGTCATTCCTCTACTTTGCTACATACGAACAGGAACTGCGATGTCAGTTTAAATTCTCATATGACGTCATAAAACGCGCCGAAGAACTACTTTCAGGGCATTCGAAATCCTTGCGCATCGGAACGCCCAAGCTGTAACACTTGTAGCAGTTCACGTCCGGACAGTGGACAAACTTTTGGCGGTTGTAAAATCTGGCGGTTTAACTGTTGCCCCAAAGAAATACATTTTAAAAGCTAAGCAGTATTTCATTAAAAAGGAAGAATCGAGTCGTGTTTGTCGTCTGCTCCGATTCCATGGACTGGTGTACAGGGAATATCCCCGGAGAAAGCACCGTGTTCGTCCGCGGCCCAGAGCGCCGTGGAGGATCTGGCAGTGATGTCGCTGTGCCAGCACGCCATCATGACGGTGGGAACGTTCGGCTGGTGGATGGCGTGGCTGGTCAATGGCGACACCGTGTACTACAGCTGCAGGTTTCTGCTGGGATCCAGGCTGTCGCAGCAGTGGAACGTCTCCCACCATTACCCATCACACTGGATCCCAGTGGAATAATTGGAGCGTGGTGATGTGCCTAGATCCGAAAGGAATGCGAGGGATACAGATCAAAGCTGCAGTTTTTGAAAAACAATATGTTGTGAATATGTGAGTTTCGGATTAAAACAGTGTATGTGTAATGTGTATGCGAAAATTATGGAATTTATCGATATGCATATTAAATCGATAGTTTGATCCAAAACGTTTAGGAATGTCTTCATAAAATTAAAGATAAATAAAATTTACGGGATTGTGGTGGAAAGTTTTGCAGATAACATAAAATGTTTTCAAATGCATTAGTAGATTACATCGGAATGCCGAGTTAATTCAACATATTTTTCTGTCTCTAGAGTTTGAGACAACCAGAATGCTACTGCAGTTTATAACTAATCATGAATTTATTTGCTGATTTAATTCCTTTTTTATCAATTTTTACCGCTGCCGTCGTTTTATCGTACACACGAAAACGCTTTACCGCTAGAGAAAACAAGACTGGCTGAAGGAAAGAACAGACCTTAGCCATCCACTTGGTAAGTGTTTTGAAATAAAACACTAGCATAACCACAGAGAGAGAGAGAGAGAGAGAGAGAGAAGAGAGAGAGAGAGAGAGAGAGAGAGAGAGAGAGAGAGAGATCTGTTGTTTGGTGGTTTATGTGAACTTTGTGCCGTCTTCTTACCGTCCTTGTGGGGACTTCGATGGCTGTGGGACCTCTCACTTGGCCATAAACATTTTTTGCTCTTTAGGTCACTAAAGTATGAACTAAGTACACACTGGTGACTTTTGTTTGCATAACAGTCTACTTTTCTAACCTCCATGATGGAAAGAACGAGTTTGCCGAGTTTGGAACAACTTTAACATGAAAAGTATACAAATACAAGCGAGTTGTCTCCCCTGCATTATTGACTTCAATAGTTCCCATTATCCCGCTCTCTTCCGCTCCATAAAACGAGTCTCTCATGCCACTACCCTCTTTTGACGTTCATAGTGAACCATGTCCTTTAGGTGGTATTGAATAGTTGCCTCTGCCTCAGTGCTACTAATGTATTGCAGTGGGATGTTTGTGATGCTTTAATTGGACAGTTTTGGTCGATTTGTTTCATTCTTGTATTCTTTGAGGTTGTTTGTAGAATTATATGCGTAATTTATAATGCTCATAGGCCTACAAATATCTCGAACGTATTGTATTACACATATATTGCTGATATATAAGGCTACAATGAAACGATAATGTCAAAAATGACTTAACTAAGCTTAGATAACTTGGTTACACGATTACATACAATATTCGATATTAACGTCATCGTCTCTGTGTATTATGCATAATGGCAAGTATGGTTACTTCTAGCACCTTTAGCTCCCTTCTGTTTCAAATAACCAATATACTACTGCTGACTACAGCCCTGAACAAGAATGCTCATACAATATCCAAAACCAGTCTTTTCATCTATGACTGTAAATTTGTACTTGTACTGTACCTTGTCCTACAGGGGCGAAACTTATACTATAACAATCTGAATAACGAATCTGAATCTGTTGATATCTATAACATTTTCTCCAGCCTGAATGCTTATCCTGATTTGAAACGTATTTTTGAAATTATCGACTTGTTTCGACTGTTGATTGAAAACCATCAGAACGGTATGTCTTAAAATATATAATCGCAATCAGTTTAACAATACATTGTTGGTATAAGTAGCAAGTTCCCCTGTACTATCTTGGTGCATTCTTGTAGAGTAGGCCCATAAACACATTTACGCTTGCAAATTATGTATGCGGTATTCTCATGTATAGATTTTCATGTCTAAAATATATGCATTTGTTTTCAGTAGTATACAGAGTATAGGTTCTGGGCACCACCACCCCCCCCCCCCCCCATTGGGGCCCCTCCCCATAACAAATAGAGGCTCCCAGCCCCCATTTCCCTGAACACCCTCCCCCTGCAAATAGGGGCTCCCAGCCTCATCTCGTGGCAATAGGGGCTCTATGGCGGCTGTCGAAATTTTTTATTAAGGAAATTGGTGTCGTTAGGTATACGACGCCATACAATGAATCATCGTCAAAAAGCACGAGCACTACGGGAGGAGTATGAGGACGCTCATAGGTGTACGGCCCAAGTACCCACGGTCCCGCCTTGCCTTGGAAGAATTGCAGGGGTTCCTCGACAGTATAAAACGGCTGGGAAGCAAGACAACAAGAACGCAACCAGTAACGAGGAGTTGGATGAAGTGCTAGGTGGAATGCAGGATGAAAAGAAACTGCAAGGCAACAACATGCCCAAGGGTCGCAATAATTGCCGGTGGCCTTCTCATCGGTACCACAGAGCTCTGTGGTAAGAGATGCCTGGGGGAGTACTGCAGGGTTCACCTATACCGTCTGCGGAAGGGTCCTGGCACCCAGCCATGTATTAGCTGTGGTCGGGGCGTTAAAAACCGATTTCGGCTTTGCATGGCCTGCGGACATAATAGGGTCCAGACGAGTGAGAGGAAGCGAGGCTCAAAGATTTCTTGGACGAGTTCAAACGGCTGGCGGGCTATCGAAATTTACAATTAGAGAGTCGGTGTAATTAAATATAACGCAGATATCGGCGCGTACCATGAAGCACCATCAAAAGGCCAGAGCACTTCGGGAGGGGTTTGAGGCGACCTAGGTGTGCAGCCAAGCACCCAGAGTCCTGCATTGCCTTGGAAGAAGTGCAGGGGATCCTCGACAGGTATAAAACGGCTGTGGCTGAGTGGAAGCGGCTTGCAAGACAGCAAGAACTCCCGAAGTAACGAGGAGTTGAAGCAAGACAACAAGAACTTCCTCCGTAACGAGGAGTTGGATGAATTGCTAGGTAGAAAACAGGGTAAAAGAAACTAGAATTCATTAACACCGGAAGGCCATAAGGAATCTCCTCCGGGTATGGGCAGATGGGCGTACCCGAAGGTGTTTGGACTGACCCTTAGAAATCGAGGTAATTATGCGCCAGAAGCTAGAAGAAGAGATCCTGGCACTCAACGGGGTTAAGTTCCAACTAGCCTCAGGGGTTCAGCTGCGAAAGGCCCAAGCCGATGGCAGTGAAGAGTATACCAGCCCAGTACTCCGCAGCAAACAGGAGGCCCTCCTAGAGGTCGGTGACATTGACGGGGCTCTAGATAAGGCCTTCCCCACCATCCAGGAGGTGCTAGAAAAATGGACGCAGCGAGGGTCAGGGTGGGCTGTAATGGCGTGCAAACACTCTGGCTTGACATTGCAAGGTATCAGCCGCTGAGAGGGAGGTCCTACATACCCCTGCAGCCGTGAGTAACAAGAAAGCAGTCATCAACGTGAAGAACAAAGACGACGACTGCCTCCGATGGGCGCTCCGGTCTGTCTTATTTCCAGCCACCCGGACCCTCAGAGACCAACAAAGTATCCCACCAATGATGGTCTTGACTTTGGGGGGGAGGGGGTCGACTCGACTCCCCCACACCCACCTCTCATATCCCTAAAGTGGAGGAAAAGAACGGCATCGCCATCAACGTGTTCGTGTGGGACAACGGCGTGATCGTGCACCCGCCTCAGCAAGCAGCCCGGCGACACGCCCCGAATCAATCTGCTTGCTGATTGAGAAGGGCAGGCAAATTCCATTATACGTGGATAAAAGACCTCAATCGGCTCCTATACCAAGAAAGTAAGGCGCCAAATGGCAAACACTTCTGCGAGCGCTGCCTACACGGCTACAAAAGGGAGGACCTGCTCGAGGCGCATAAGCCGGAATGCCAAGGGATTGGCCAGACGGTGGTGAGGGTGGAGATGCCCCAGGAGGGGAAAAACAAGTTCTCCTTCCAGAACCACCACAAACAGCTTACCGGCGCCGTTCATCATATATGCCCACTTCGAGGCTCTGACCAAAAAGGTTGAAGGCCAGCCGCCAGCCCCACAGAGAGCAGCACTCAAAAGACTCAGCACCACGAGCCCTGCAGTTACTGCTATGTTGTGGTGCGTTGCGACGGCCACACAAAACGCCCCGTGGAATACAGAGGCCCTAACGCGACGGAACACTTCCTCAGAGCTCTCCAACAGGAGGAGCAGGAAATCAAAAATTTTCTAGCCAACCCTATAGCCATGAGGATGACTCCCCAGGACTGGCAGGCCCACAACAACGCCACAACCTGTCACATGTGTGAGAAGCCTCTGGGCGTCGATTCTGTGCGCGATCACTGCCATATCACCGGCAAGTACAGAGGCGCAGCCCATAACGTATGCAACCTAAAGCTGCGGCTGGGTCCCAAGACAGCCATACCGGTAGTCTTCCACAACCTACGGGGCTACGACAGGCACCTCCTGATGCAAGCCATAAGTAAGTTGGAGGGGAGCAATCTCCTGCATCCCCAACAACCACGGAAAAGTACATCTCCTTCTCGCTGGGGCAGCTCCACTTCATCGGCAGCGTTTAATTCTTACCGGCTTCCCTTGACAATCTGGTAGAGGCCAACAAACCTGAGGCTTTCCACATCACAGCCCGGTATGAGCCTGCCGAAGAAAAACGTAAGTTACTCATGCGCAAGGGCATATATGGACTCCTGGGAGCGCTTCGACGAGTCCAGCCTCCCACCTAAAAAGGCTTTCTACAGTAAGCTCAAAGTCGGAGGCATTAGCGATGAGGACTACATCCATGCGAAACAGGTATGGAAGGCATTTGACTGCACCAATCTGGGGGACTACACAGACATTTACTGCCGCACAGACGTGCTCCTATTGGCTGACGTGTTTGAGGCCTTCCGGAAGACTTGTTTAGAGCAGTATGGATTGGACCCAGCTCACTACTTTACGAGCCCAGGTCTCTCGTGGGATGCGCTGTTCAAGAAGACTGGGGTAGAGCTGGAGCTGTTGACCGACTATGACCAACATCTCTTCATTGAGAAGGGGTTGCGAGGAGATATCTCCATAGTAAGTAAGCGATACGCCAAAGCCAATAATCCGCAGGTGGAGGAATACAACCCCGAAAGTCCATACAGCTACATCCAATACCTAGGCGCCAATAATCTATATGGCTGGGCTATGAGTCAGTTCCTTCCAACGGGCGGCTTCCAGTGGGTAGATGACGCGCGGCGTCTCGGTGAAAGAATTGCTACCCACCCCCACGACAGTCCTTCCGGTTACATCCTCGAGGTCGACCTAGAGTATCCGGCCGGCCTACATAACGCACATAACGGCTATCCATTAGCCCGGAGCGTCTGGTGGTCCAGAAGGAGTGGATGTCGAACTATCAGCACGGTCTTCTCGGCAAGAAAGCGCCTACCGAGGTCGAAAAGCTGGCCCCCAACCTCCGCAACAAGGAACGGTACGTCCTGCACTACCGGAACCTACAGCTGTATCTATCTCTGGGAATGCGCCTGACAAAGGTTCACCGGGCCCTGAGATTCGCCCAGAGCCCTTAGATGGAACCCTATATCAGGATGAACACCGAGCTCCGAAAAACGGCCGCGAGTAAATTCGAGAAGGACCTGTACAAGCTAATGAACAACTCGGTCTTCGGAAAAACTATGGAGAACCTTCGGAAGCGTGTGGACGTCAAGCTGGTACGCTCTGGAGAAGACGACAAGATCCGACGTTGGTAGCCAGCCCGAGCTTCGCACGGGCAAACATATTTAATGATAACCTCGCAGCGCTTCAGATACACAAGACCCGTCTAGTCCTAAACCGACCTATCTATGTTGGCATGAGCATTCTAGATGTTTCCAAGCACCTGATGTACGACTTCTACTACAACCACATGAAGGCCCAGTACGGAGAGCGCTGCCAGCTCCTCTACACTGACACGGATAGTCTGCTACTCGAGATTCAGCCTGAGGATGTTTATAGGGATATGGCTGAGAATGCAAACCTGTACGACACCTCAGATTACCCACAAGACCACCCCCTGCACAGCGTAGCAAATATGAAGGTCTTGGGGAAAATGAAGGACGAGTGCGCGGGGTGGCCGATCGCCGAATACATTGGTCTGCGTCCCAAGATGTACTCCATTCTGGAGGCAGGTGAAGCGAACATTAAGAAGGCCAAGGGCGTGAAAAGGAGAGAAAACTGAGTTGGAAATGCACCTAAATATTTTTCCCAGCAACCATAATAATAAGATGTTACACCATAGAGTAACAAACCATTACCTACCAAAAGAAACAGGGCGACGGTGAAATACAGCGAGACCAGAGTGATTATAGGCGATCCTGTCTTTTCCAGAACAAAAACCTGTATTCGAACAAATCTTGTTAAATTCTTCACAAAAAACTGTAAAGGCGCTTACACATGACTATATGGTTTATATACTGTATAACAAAATATTGTTTTGTAAAATAGAGTATCGAATATATGTACTGGATGAATGGTCTCTTAATTCCTTTAACGGATCTGGGGATTAAATAAAATCTTTTCTATTTGCTTCTGTTAGATTTTATTCGTCCAGCTCATGCTGGACGTCGGTTTCCTCCCACCATATTTCTAGCCCAAAATTTTCGAAAGTTCAAAAGCACAACTTCTGATCCTTGCCTAAACTATCTTGAAATTTAATGAATGTGCCATTTGTCGTTTTCTCACAAAATGTATCGCCATATTGATAAGAAGAACAGTAGTAATAATCATAACAATTTCAATAAGGATTCCAGCCTGAGTGGCTTGAAATCCGAATAATAGCTATAATTGTCTGGAGTTATTCCGCTTGTAGGCAGTTTTTACACACGGTTTTTATCGCCTGCTTCTGAACAAATCTCTGTCACATTTTCTCAACGACAGACCCTTCAAATCAAATCTATGCTCTTTCAAAAGAGGCCAGGTTCGACTGATGTGTATGAAAATAGACAGAAACCATGTTACACAACGGACTATCAATGCAAGAAAATTATATATACCTTGGCAAAGGAGTACAATTTTCATTCGTCCAAGTGGAGGTGTGTCTTCATTATTTTTCACATAACTTTTACAAATGCAGCGTGTCGACTACTAAACCGCGCATTTTCAACGAACACAAAACTGTTTCTGCAGTACGTGCACCAGGGTCGTCCACAAATGAATTATAAATAGTGTCCTTACTTAAAACGGATCTTTTTTGACCCTTAATTACATTGCCGCGTCGAATTATTAGGGTCAACGATACCATAGCGCGTCACCTCTTGAAATCGTTGGGATTAAGCCTATTGTTATCGTGTGAATTATAATTTTTCTTTCTCTCGCGCCTTTTTTTGTAATTGGATTATTATTAGGGGCTCACGTGGGTGGAGTCGCGGGACACCTATTAAAATCGTGCACACAATTATTATTATTTATTGAGTTTTGTGTGCCATCTGCAGGCTAGACCATGTGACTTGAAATTTTGCAGTAAAATTCTCACATACCTGAACTTGTGCACTGGGCTATTGTGGTATTTCTATGTCACATGGGTTGGTAGCCATTTTGGATTTATACCAAAACTTTCGAACGTCTTCTTCTCAAGAACGGATTGATGTAAAATTTGACATTCAGGTAAACAGTTCAGAGATGCATTACGTTTGAGGAAATCGGTGATTTCCGGTAAAAATTGTGGACGCTCGCCATTTGTCGATACCGCAAGGTTACAACTAGTTTTGAATTTTTTTACTTATTCTGTTGTATTTTAAGCCCCTGATTCCGAATCTACTTTTGTTTTTTATATATAATTGTAACTTTTTGAAATGAAAAAACTAAATTTTTGAGAACTACATGAATTTAGTTACGTAATTTCAGTGCCCTGTAATTCAAGAACTATGGGAGATTTTCAACAAATTGTAGCCCACAGCATGCTCTTTCTGGATCGTACCAACATATTCGAACTACAATCAAAAAATTTCCCGCCAGAAGCGTTTAAATGACACAAGCGTTGTTCTTGGAAATATATGTTTAATCCCAGTGCTTTAACATTGACTCAGAAGTTATTTGGACATGTATACATGATCGGTCCATTGTCGTTTCTGTTTCTCTGTCCATGATTTTCCAAGCGGCTGTGCGTTAGATATAGCCACATTGTCACGTATTTCATAGTGTACAATGAGAAGTACGACAACGAACGACGTAAACCCCGGCCTAAACACTTTAGCACTTTCAGTTCTGATTATTTCCTGGATCCCCGGTTTTTGGAACTGTATGAAAGCCGTAACCGCTACACAGTTAGTACCACTAAGTCTCGAGGGGATATTCGTGCGAAACGTTTTCTGCCTTTTTATAACAATCTGAACTCACAGCGACCACAGAGTATTATAGTTAAGCGGTTAAACGTTAGTCTGATCACAAATTTCAACCGTGACAAAAATTGTGATTGGTATATTTATAGACTGAGCTTGGAATTGACATCTATCATAAAGATATACAACTACTGATGTTTTCCCTTCCTCAAAACTGCGCGGAAATTATGACTTTACAAACAAGCCATAGGGGATATTATGGCAGGTTGATGTACCCAAGCGTGCTTATTAAAATGACGATGAATTACACTGAAGTCTAATAAGACTTACTGCTATTTGACCCTTTCTAAAGCATGATTGGTACAGGAGTTGACACCTCAGAAAGGCCAAACCTTAATCAGGCTACCCGAAAGAAAGACAATAAACGCTGATTTGGTTGGTGTACTCAATCAAGCTAATTAAACTCACAGATGGCGCGAAATAAGGCCGCAGATTATTAGTACATAATAGAAAACTTAAGAAAAGACGTTTGGTGGTTCTTTGTGTCAGATCTTTCTATTCAAGCCCTCATATCTCCAAACTATATGCATGTACACCTATCATATATTTCCTAGCCAAATGTTTCCAGGTACTGAAATGAGATAAACTTTATAACAAATATAAAAACCTTCATAAGGTAATTGCGATGCACACAACAATACAAAAAAAATGTTCCTGGAAATCCTCGACTGACTAAGGCATTTTATGCCAAATTATGATTTTTATTTATGTTCATTCCTATCCATTTCATTTAATCAGAACTCTTCATAAAAATTAACTAATCACTCATATCTTACTTGTATTTCATCTATGTTGTGATAACAGAAGCCCAAAACGTCCATTCATGTATACGATATGGCTGAAATATTGCCGATGTGGCGTTAAGCCATAATCATTCCTTCATTCATTATAAACTGTTGTTCGCCACAATATGACTGAAATATTGCCGATGTGGCGTTAAACCATACCTATTCATTCATTTATTCTAAACTATTGTTCGCCACCAGAAGGGTGAAATATTGCCGATGTGGCGTTAAGCCATAATCATTCCGTCATTCATTATAAACTATTGTTCGCCACGATGTGACTGAAATATTGCCGATGTGGCGTTAACGCCATTCATTCATTCTAAACTGTTGTTCTCCACGGAATGGCTGAAATATTGTTGATGTTGCGTGAAGCCATAATAATTCATTCATTCATTCTAAACTGTTGTTTGTCACGATATGAATAGATAGATTACATCTTATAAAGTGGCTAAGGGATATAGATATGCGCAATAAAACTGAATGTAATTAGTAAAGTAATATCGAAAGTAGTAATACCTTACAAGGCTGAGTATGACCAAGGAACCCGACAACATTAAACGTTTTTGACACCAAGGCTGTAAAACTGGAAAAAAACCCCAAGAGTTCGCATGAACGTAACACACGTCCCAACAAATAAAGGAATACCAGCAGCATTGTTGCGAGTATAGCGCCTGATGGGTGTTGATGATAAGTATGTGGTTGTCATGACAACCGCGAAAGTGGACAGATATGTCCAGCACAAAGTTTTTGTGGAAAACAATTGGAGTATTTATATCATATATGGAAACGCTTGGAAACGCAGACAAAATCCGCCTAATGGCGGGGCGTATAAAAACAAAGTTAACGAGTATTTGGTAAACGTCTTTCCTTAATTTGATTGTCAATATAGTTATAATATAATCCCAGTGGAATAACTGCTTTGGGGAGGTAAAATCCAATTAATAAAAAAAGTCAATAGATAATAAAGGGGAAAACATCAGACTACTCAAAATATTTTATACTTTAAAGAAGATTACCAGCTTTACGGGAGTACCTCACTAGCGACAAAAAATACTTGGGAGTACCTAATTGGTAACATAAAATATTGCGGACAACGATCATTGGCAACACGAAATATTTGGGAGTAAATAGTTGGTAACACAAAACATTGGGAGTGACATTCGAACATAGAACCTCATTGACGAAAAGCTGAACAGTATAGAGGAGGTGTTTTGAAACAATCGGCCAAACAGACTGCACCTTCAAAAGAAAAACAAAATTGTACAGACCTTTGCGCTCGCTGCTAAATCTTCTTTTCTCTTGAATCCTTCCAAAGCAGTACAGTCGGCGTGATTTGTTCCCGTTGGTTATATGCACGGGTTTAGAGAGAAGTATTTTTAAAAGAAAACTTGATGCTTTGCTTACCTGAGCAAAAGATTACATGAATTAACGTTGACCACGAACCAAACAACATGAGCAAACCCTGTTTGATTTTCCCCGCTACAGGCCCTAGTCAACAAATCCTCTCAAATTTGTTTAAGAAGCACACCCCTTTTTTCTCAACCTTAAAAATCTCCCTGGCTCTTTTCCTTTGCTTTAACTTTAAAAAAGCCTATTAAAAAGTTCCAATGTTTAAAAACTACACGCTCCCTAGCACAATTGCTAAAAGAGAATTATGTAAAAAAAAGGCAGTTATGTTATCAGCAAGTTACTAGCCGTCACCTGTCTAGGGTTACTCAAGACACTGTGTTGTCATCACATTTAACATACAATCGCATTACGACTTAGATGTTAACCAATGAAAAAATCTTAAGGCAATCTACCATTATTTTTATTGGGTTATAAACTAACCTATGACAACACTCAAAAATCATAAATTATACAATATTACATTTACAATTTTGCTTCATGTACTAAATATTAATGTGTCTACGCTGTCCTATGGCATGACTCTCCACCTTCCCGGGAAGGCCTGTCTGTAACCGGACGGTTGTAGTTTTTCCCGCGCTCTGCCCTAGACCTACAAGACCTGTCATGTTATACTGGCTATAAACTCTGAAAATCAACCTGTTAACCCCCAACCACCCGCAGGTTGCTGTCATATCTCCCACGTACGACTGGAAAGGAAACCAGCACGAACTGAACTCGAACTCACAACGACTGCAATGGCGAGTTTCTCCTGAATCATTCCACTACACTAGCACAAGTACATTTTAATGTACTGCGAAAACGGTCAGATAGAAGGGGTGGAAAATCTGTTATTTTGGTAGTTTATAAAGAAAAGTTCACAAACTTATCCACGAAGTACCAACAGATTCCCCACATGTCTTCAGGATCGAAGGGTCGAAAAAGTTATTCAGTGAAAATATTCTCTTTGGCTGTGCTTATATTTCCCCTGAAGGTTCCATTTATGTTGAGAGTGACTGTTTTACAGACATACAAAATGAACTCATCCAGATGTCAGCCCATTATTCTCATATTTGAATAACGGAAGACCTAACTGTTAGGACTAGCTCACTTCAGGACTACTTAGAGACTGACGAAATTCTATCATATTTCATGGAGTTAGAGTGAGTGAGTGCTTGGGGTTTAACGTCGTACTCAACAATTTTTCAGTCATATGACGACGAAGGAATCATTAGGGTGCATGTACGTATAGTGTGCCTCCATGTACGTATAGTGTGCCTCCTTGTTGCAGGACGGATTTCCACCGCTCTGTTACTTAGTGCTGCTTCACTGAGACTTACCGAAGGCAAGTAAGCCACCCCGCCCGAGCCATTATACTGATACGGGTCAACCAGTCGTTGCACTATCCCCTTCATGCTGAACGCCAAGCGAGGAAGTTAAAACTTCCTCTTTTAAAGTATTAGGTGTGACTCGATCAAGGATTGATCCTGGATCTACCGGTCCCGAAGCGGACGCTCTACCAACTGTGCTATCCGGTCTCATGGAGTTAGACAATGAGCCTTCAACATTTACATCTGATCATCCGATACTGAATGATCTTGGTATGCTAAGGGGCCTCCGTGGCTCAGTTGGTTAGCACGTTAGCGCATCGTAATGACCTAGGAGTCTCTCACCAGTGCGGTAGCTGTGAGTTCAAGTCTGGCTCATGCTGTACGTGGCTGTACGTGGGAAGACCTGACAGCAACCTGGGGATGGCCGTGGGTTTCCCCCGGGCTCTGTCCGGTTTCCACCCACCATAATGCTGGCTGCCGTCGTATAAGTGACATATTTTTGAGTACGGCGTAAAACACCAACCAAAAAAATAAGAAAGTCTTGGTATCCTGTTACTGAGATGCTCCATTGACAATGGCGGAGAGGAAAAAAATTGGGGATATAAACTCGTAGATTGTTGGGACAGCACAGATATGTTTATAATAAACGGTAGACCAGGACAAGGTAAAGTGATAAGGAGACAAATGTGTCTGTTTAATTGATTATGCTATAGGCAGTATGTCTCTATTCAAGAGTGTAACAGATTTTAGTGTATTAGAGTTTGATACAACGCTGTCTGAGATACATTACCTAATTGCATTAGTATTATATGCGCAAGCAGTGGGCGTATCAGAGATAAAACCGAATGATATTTCTGAGCGGACGTACAAAAAATGGGTCCCTTCAAAAGAATCAAAAAGAATTTACTACTAATGTAGATACTAAGACCCTAGAACATGCATTTAGTGACATAATTCATTTAGAAATCACAATAACTACGTCTGATCCAATTGCACGTACACAGGGAGTAAATACAATAATGAGCACTATAAAACAGATTTTTCACTTAGAGGCTAAAAAGAAAAAAACCTCTGGTTTACACATTAAACAGAATTCGAAAAGTGTGAAGAAAAGCAAGCCATGGCTTACTGCCGAATGTGCAGAATAGAAAAGAATTCTTTGGTGAGAGGAAAAAAGATATCGTCTACACCGTTGCGATGTAAATAAAAAGAAACTGGTGGAAGCCATTAAAATGTACAAAAATGTTCTCAGGCGAGAACATGAAGATTATAAATAAAAATATGTGAAAGAAATCAGAAGTCTTCACACAAACGATTTGTGCATGTCGGAGGCGCAGACAGGTTTGAGGGATATTCATCATTAGATAATATTTTTGTCTTACACTCTCTTATTTATTATTACTTGATTAGAAAGAAAGATTATTTTGTGCATTTGGTGACTTTTCGCAGGTCTTTGATAGTGTTTGGCGTCAAGGGTTGTGGCAAAAAGTGTGTAAGGCTGGAATTACAGGCAAATACCTGAAGTTAATATCCAATATGTTTAACTCCAGTAAGACATGTAATTGAAATGGAAAACAGTATAGAGAGTACTGTATGTGTCAAGCAGGTGTGCACCAAGGGGAAAATGTATCCTCCATTTTCTTGTTATCATATTTAAATGATTTGGAAGACTTAACTGAAGAATAATGCAACTGGGCTTACCTACATTTCTGAAGAAATTGAAAGGGACTTAAGTGTGTATCTACGTATCTTTATAATGTTATATGCTGACGATACAACTATTGTAACTGAAACTGGAAATGATCTCTCTAATGCCTTACATGTGTTTGAAGAATATTGTAACAAATGGTCTGTGAAAGCAAATGTGGATAAGACAAAAATTATGATATTTAGAAAACGCCAACGTGGAGCACATGTACCTGTTTTTATATGTAAGGGCTCGGAAATCGAAATTGTTGTTACACGCTGTTAATTGAGTGTTGAAATGAAGTTTAATGGGTAGTTTTTGAATGCTAGAAAACTCTTAATTTATCAATCTAATAAAGCATTATTAGCAAGTTACAAATTTATCGCAACCTGTAAACTGCAGCATTAAACCTTTTGATAAATCGCCCAATTTTGGTCCAATTTTGTTTGTGTTCCTGTGAGGATTGGGGTTTTGAAAAATTACAATCATGTTTACAGGCAAATTACATCATATGTGATTATATAATTGCATAGAGACTTTTGTTTGTTATGAATAACGTTTCTAAATTTCAATGGCTTGAATGTGTTAAAATATCCTCAATAACGCTGGCTATGAAGTTGATCCAACATTCATCCTTAGACATAATTGCTAATGTTGACACTAGTTTAAAATCTGTGGAGATTATTTCGTAATTGAGCATACTCAAGAACAGTGGGACTGGCTTTGAAAGTTATGATGTAATCGGGGAAAAACAAAGTTTCAGAACAGGCAATTTACACCGCAAAATTATTTGTATAAAGTTAATATAAAGTAGTTTAAAACATTATCACAAATTCCTTGATAAATAAAGCGATGGCTGACAGAATCGTATTTATGCTTCTGGCGTGCTAAATCTGTATGGATTATATGTACGCGTATCTGTGAATTGTTTCTCGCTTGAATTGATATGTGGCCTATAAATCACGTCTGATTTGCCGAGATAATTTAGTTCGGCTTAAAGCCATGTGCTTCACTGTACGGAGATGAGCTGTCAAATTTTGACAAAATTTGAAAATCACTACCTGTAAAAATACAAGTCTGTAATTCGTTCCATAATTTTCTGTCTTGTCCTCAGATGTCTACTTTGCAAATTAGGAAAGACACACTGTTGTACAGAGAAAAATTAGAAAACACAGTGGATAAAGTATCGGTGATCCGCACCTAGTCCCACGCGTGTGTCGCACAACCTCCCGTTGCTGTTAAAATTAGTTTTTCGTGACCACTCGAGATCACCGAATCTGTCAGTAGAATTACAGTCAACATCGGGAAATTTTGAGAAAGCGCCTGTAGTTCGAGGGTGGGGTGGGGTGGGGGATGGAGGTGGTTGAGCGCTTGTAGTACCTAAATGCTGACCAATTAAAATACTTGTTCATCAATTCAGCAAAAGTGGAGAAGTTTTTTTTATCTTAAAACCGATTTAAATGCAGTTTGGAATGAACTTCACACCTTGTTCCACTCATTCCAAATATTCGTCAATTGTTTACCTCTTGTGCCTTGTTTTAAGCACAAGGAGTACGAATTGTAAGTTGTTTTCTTCCATCAGCAATATCAGTTCAGAGAACCAGTTGTACATGTATCATGTTGGCGGTTAGTTTGGGTGAAGTTCGTGCGCGAACTTAGATTGCAACTCAGTTGCGCATTCATGGTCAGAAACATCTGTAACATGTTATAGTAAAGCCTTGTGCCAAGAACTATTCCAATATGATGGATATTTTAAAAAAAATTTCCGGAAAACTGTTGGCCACACCTGTGTTCAATTTGAACCTATGTATCATCTTTGATTGATTGCCATGGGTCGTTTTGGAAGCCTGAAAGACAATATCGTTCATAAATTGTTCATTGAGGATATGACAGGTTTCCGATAATCTATCTGTAAGTAGCTATAGTGAAGTCATGCACACAATTTCAGTTCAATACAACATTCAACCGGTTTCAAATAACTTCAAATAAAAAGTTTTTTGTGACGGACGGGCGGACTGACATACTGACACACGGGGTGCAAACACATACCCCCCCCCCCGCCCATATCAGTTTGGGACTAGTAAATAAATTGTGAATCAATACAAAAGGGGAAATTAGGTGAAAATTATACCTGAAAGAACTTCATTTCCGAGGTTAAACAGCTTGCTATGCCAGACAGGAATAATTTATAATAATTAGTTTTTTCAATAATTTCAATAATAGTCAATATGGCCTATAAATGTGTCTTAGTGAAATAAAATCCGTAATACTTCAACTATGGTTGCCCTTTGAATACTTACTGAAATAATGAATTATTTCATTAGGGGTTACAATGTAGCTCTTGGTATTGAGGCTGGCTGTATGCATTTGTAATGACGCTGGTTTTATGTATTGGTAATGAGGCTGGTTTTATACATTGATAATGAGGCTGGTTTTATGCATTGATAATGAGGCTGGTTTTAGGCATTGATAATGAGGATGGTTTTAGGCATTGGTAATTGCTAGCAGACCTTCGCACCTGCGGTCGGAGAGACAGACCTCAATGAATAGAATGATATTTATTGTGAAGTGGACAAAGAGAAAGTGTAAAAACATAATAAATTGTAAAGACACGACATTTACAATGCAAAACAGGGTAACGCTAAATAGCTTGCGAGTCCAAATTGCCAGTGTGGTTAGAAACGCCTGGACAAATATTGGATTCAATGTGAAAACCCAGAATCTGAACCGAAAGGTGTCTGTGTCACTTCGTCTACTATGGGATCAGATAGATACGACTGTATACTTGCGTCTGTGTAGCTAGAATGCATTTTGAATATGACATGATAATGAATCGAATTCCCAGGTTATACAGCCCAGCCATCGATATCCTTCGGTTGGCCAGCTATATCACCCGGTGAGTGTACCAACAGGGCCGGCTGGAGATCGGCTAGCCGAGCTAGGGCAGTAAATCTATTGTTTTTGGTGGATTTAAATTCATTATTACGTTTCTCACAAGCCTATCCGGCAACAGACTCTTCAAACAGGTTATGTTCTTTATAATTAAGCGCAATCTGAGCACGATCAGAAGATGGTTTATGAATATTTCGTCATCTCAAGCTGGTTTATTGGCATTTTTTTCTTTCTTTTCAATACTTAACAATGCACTGAAGAATTCCTACATATATAACAACCGTCATGTTTATAGCAGATGGAAACCGAAATGCCCGGCGTGAAATTATCGCCCGTTTACAGGTACCTGACAATCATCCTGACTTGAAAACGCGGCCGAAACAGCCAGAGTTGGATTCAAGAACTCGCTGGTACGAGTAGATAAAACCGGATATAACCGGATATAACCATTGCATCTCTCCAGGTATTTGACAAACCTCGTCACTTGCTGGATTTGAGCCTGCAACTTCACTGATCACATTATAGTGTACCATTTTTGCAGAAGCTGAATCGTCTCTAAATCAGCACATTCTCTATTATCGGTTACATTAACGGACAGGTAAAAAACACATGGTTTTACATTTTTAAAACATTCTTGAGATCGGCGTAAAACACAAGTGAAATAAATAGGTAAATATATTTTAAAAACAAATGCGGTTGTTGTGAGTTCAAGTCCAACTCAAGCTGTCTTCTTCGCAGGCCGCACGTGGGAAGGCCTTCCGACAACCTGCGAATGATCGTGGGTTTCCACCGGGCTTAGACATATTCTTGAATATGGTGTAAAACAACCAATTAAATAAATAAATAAATACCTTTTTAAATTTTAGAACTTTTAAAAAAAGCAGATATAGGTGAGGATCTGTTAACAAAGAAAGTTGTGCGTTGTCTTTCCGTGGTAGGGTGGGGGTGGGGGATTGTTTTTTTTATTAAACAATATGATGACCACCTTAGCAAACTCTCCCGTCTGTCAGTTAGTGTTTTTATAAATTAATTCTTTTTCATTATGTCTTTTTATAGTGAACATAAACGAGAGTTTTAAAACGTTGTTTGGGGTCAAATTGTTTTTATATGAGTGGGTTATGATGTTAAAACAAGGAGCAGGTAAGCAGAGCGCGGATATGCAGACTAATCCCGGCAAGTTGTTGTGGAGAATGGTACTCCTGACGTAAATATAATTACATCAACTCGATTCAGTATTGCTGTTAGTGATCTCAGTTCTATTCTTCATCCCATGCTTACCTGCTCCTTGTTTGCGCAAGACAAAGCCGTATTATTGCATATCCGCACTTTGTAGATGTATTTATTTTTTTTATTTGATTGGTGTTTTACGTCGTAGTCAAGAATATTTCACTTATACGACGGCGGCCACCATTATGGTGGGAGGAAACCGGGCAAAGCCCGGGGAAACCTAAGACCACCCGTTTGTGGCTGGCAGACCTTCCCGCGTACGGTTTACTTATCTGTTTACTTATACGTGTATATATATTGTTTAGAGGAATCTGTGGAAATTTGAGTTTTCTCGTGGTATTCATCTAAAGAAAGATATTGCTGGTAATTTTGCATTACTAGCTTAAAAATAAATGGATCAGATAAACATTGCATGTAAAAAGCAGCAAACAGGAGACGTTGAAAAAATGATTCCTTTTCATTAAAGAAAGCTACAAAGAAATTCAAAAGAAAAAAAACCCCACTAACATGAAGTATGTGAAATAAAGGGCCATAAAACACTGCCCACTAAAGTAGTTCGGTTTAATTTTATAGAACTTGTTCCGCCTAGTAAAAGGCATTTGAAAGGTTAGGGGGGTGTTCTCTGTCGCCGAGTGAGGTAGCACCCCAGCATGACGCAATGACCCAGATGCCTCTCACAAATGTGGATGCTGTGTTGTTTTAAAACCATTTTTCTCGGTTGGAAAATTAAAACAAATCGAATTATTTACGTTCACAGTTTTTAATGGTCTTTCATCTAATATATACTTCATGTGAGTGTTTTCTTTGTTTACAAAGATATCATCTGCAAGAAAACTATGTGTTCCACCGACAGAAGCACGTCTACTTTCCCAGTCATTTTAGAGCAGGATGTTGGACAGGGTTGATCAGAAAAAGAATGGTCAGAATCACACACCTTGGAGATAAAAAATTAGCAGAAAAAAAAGATTTAAATTTCCAAAAGGAAAAGGATGAATCTGCATGGACTTCAATATTTACATTTAGTCTGAATATAAAGTACACACAGCTGATAAAAAAGTAAAAAAGGAAATTTTAGGACTACGCTGGTAATAAAACAATCATTGTTGCTTGAAAAAGAAGCAAAAATATCACATAAGAATAAGTAGACCTAGCATTACTCAAATAAAAACATGTAACTATATTTATATAGTGGCTTACTTCGAGATGATTTGCCGCCGATTTGGATGGCTTGAACGCCATACAACCGAACGACCGTCTTTTTCGTTTTATGTTGAGACCAAGGTGAAGGCACGAAACAACTTTTCCAAATGTACTCTCCCCAGGATTCGATCTGCAGTAAACAGCTTCCCTAAAGCCTCTCCGATAAACTCCACAATCAATATTAAGACTGAGAGTTTTTTTGCCTAGAATTCACGAGTTCATAGACCGTAATGATATTCTATGATAAATGTGATGTCAGCACAGCATTTAGAGTAATTCTAGACCAGTGACTGATAAATTACATTTAACATAACTGTATTTTATTCACGTAATTCTGCTTAAGCCATGGTGCTCGAGGGCGTGTAATGTTCTAACATTTAAACATTTACATGAACAGTTAGAATAAAACTACAACTCAGGTAAATTGACCAAAGACCACATTTCAGCGATTAAGAATAACCCACTGTCACAGTGTCGTTGTTTTTACGTTACTTTCTATAATAAAAGTCTTACGATAGGATTAAAGGAGGGGTATTTCGATTTCACGGGGGGTAAGTATACTAAGCCAATACATATATGCTCATGATATGTCTTGATATTTAACCAAAACACGTCATTTGATTCATTTACATCTACAATTGAATGTTTTTTCTAATTGCAACAGCTGTACCACCAGATGCAATCCCGGTCAGTCCAGATCAATTTTTAACAAACACTTTGTAACCAGGAAAAACTGGGCAATTCTCACCAGTGTGTTTAGTCTTTGCTAAGCCTAAACGAGCACGCTTGCGTCGCAAAGGCTCCAGTGGTCAAGCTTGCCTAATTGTGACAGTGATGTAAAGCTAGCGTAGAGAGCCGCACGTGCGCTGTAAGGAGTATGACAAAAGTTACGTCGAGAATAATAATAATAATAATAATAATAATAATAATAATAATAATAACAACAACAACAACAACAACAACATTTTCAATAGGGTTCCAAGCCCCCAAATGAAATTCCAATGATGTTGATTGAAATGTATTAGACGGTAATGGTTTAGAATCACTTAAAATACTGTATTGTTTTCACAGTTAATGTACAGACACACTCAAACAATGTCATGGGATACACTTTTAAAAAGTTCAGGCGAGGGACCTTGTTTTCAAAATAGCTTATCTAGAATACAGGTATTTCTTCTCATATAACTTTGTTTTTTACAAAGCTCAAGGTTTTGTAGTAAGATACGTCGAAGTCTGTTTTGTGGAGAAAACCGTCCCGTGTTTTGTTAAAGTGCCATTCCTCCAGACAATCCCATGCGTACGGCTGAAAGTCCCAGTGGAATTTATTGGCGAACAGATGTGGCTGTAAAGTGAGACTGGGTAAATCATCTGTGCCAAAAATACAAATGCTGTTGTGATATTTACCCTTACACGGCCTGCTGAACATGCCACCATCCCAAATTTTGTAGCGGGTCAGAAAGTGGTAGGAAGTCAGGTCGGTTTCTGGGCGACCTAATGAGAAACAAAATTCACGCAAGAAATTATGTTAGATTATATTCCATGCCGTCTGACTGTGACGTCACGCCTCTACATCACCAGTGCATTCAGTCCAATCTGTTAGAACGAACGTACTTTCTTAGCTCAGCTATACATATACCCGAGACTGGCTTCTATTTGATAAATATTGTTTGGACAAAATCGTTATCCTCGTGCTGAGAAGGGTATGCGGGGATTTAAAGCCCTGCAGCTCAGTGTTAAAATGTTTCACACCCCAGGTTTAAATCCCCCCCATATACCCTTTTCAAACCGCGGATTTTTTTACGTGTACTTTTTAAAAAATAGTTTTTTTCATCAGTCTATAACGGTTCTCTTAAACTCTCAATGGTAAGAAACATATATATTTTTGTCAGTCTTTCGGCGTAGTTCTGATTTTATTGTACTTTAAACACATAGAAAACACTAACAGTCGGAAGATCAATTAACACATAGAAAAATAGTTCGATTCAAGATTGTTGTTAGAATTTTAAAACATAGCAAATGTACGTAAATATTTTAGTGTACAATAGTCTTTGCTGACCATATAGTGACAAATGCAGTCACATCAAGTTCTTCCACTTATACAGACTTGCTAGACTTCTGCATTCCCAATGCATGCAAGAATGAGTGATTATGGTTCAACGCCTAATATGCAATATTCCGGCCGTATGTTGAGTAAACTGCATGTAAGTGTAAGTGTATGCGGAAGATAATCTAATATAACACGTGCAGCATAGAGAGTAAAACCAGAGCAGTGACGACAGTAAAATGGATACCTCTTGTCAGTTTACCTCAGGCAGGGTTTAAGGCTAACTGTTCATGTAAATGCATAAATAGTAGCAAATTACACGCCCACTAGCACCATGGTTTAAGAAGAATTAGGTTACAAAAATGAAATATTAATTGCAATTTTTTAGACGTCACTGGTGTAAAAATACTCAAAATGCTGTGTTATCATCACATTTAACCTGCAACCACATTAAAACAATACAATGGGAGAATTTCTGGATGAACTGTTTCAACCAAGAACATGATGTGACGTTACTGGTGACCACGGGGTCACATCAGACGACCCAGGAACAGTGGATGTAAGACAATCTAAAAAAAATCCCGGCTCGCGTCTGGTTATGACAAGGCATCTGGTATCTAACGACTGAAAAACAAACATCTTAACCACTCAGCCACAACACGCAACTGGGGTTTATTGACAGTTTTAAACATAGAAAAGTATTATTTAGGACACCTGCATTCTTGAACCATCATCGTTTTGACAATTGAGCTGTATTACGTGTGAAAAGATTTACAGTACGTTGGTAATGTCCCAGGAATTTGCTAAAAAAAAAACAACTTACCATTTCTACTTTAGCGCTATTAAGTAATTGTTGCTTAACGTTACACTGAAGAATTTTCTACATATACGATTGGTGTCAGTTTTATGGGCGGAGAACACCGAAGTTCCCTGGGTAAAACGCATATTTTGACTGAAAATGTTTGTATCTTAATAGCAGGCGATTTCTTCCCGGTGGAAACCTATATATTTGTTTTCTTAAGTTGGTGTTTTACGCCATACTCAAGACAATTAATTTAACTGTTTAGCTCGGAACGACGACGGCGCCCCGCATTATGGTATGCGGAAACCGGGCAGAGATCAGGAGAGAGAAACCTAACATTAGCTGGACTTGAACTCACATCGACGGAATTGGTAAGCGGTTCCTGGGTCATAGCGCTGATACGCTAACTACCCCTCTTTTGGAAATCTTCCCGCATCTATTCTGTTCTTAATTCTGTCTAAGCCACAATTCTTGTCGCCGTATATATATATATATATATATATATATATATATATATATATATATATATATATATATATATATATATATATGTGTGTGTGTGTGTGTGTGTGTGTGTGTGTGTGTGTGTGTGTGTGTATTGGATACTGAGTAAAGTATGAATCAAATAAATAAATGAAGAGGTGTATACGCCATACGACTGGTCGTATACGTGAAATGCTCTTGAATACGGCGTAAAAAACACCAATCAAATAAGTAAACTAAGCTGAGCAAAAGTCCATACATTGTGTAGTAGTCAGGTATCACACCCTGATCACAGAGGTCAAAATGAGCCAGCTTTTACTTGTTCAGCTGCGGCTTTAAGTCCGCAGGTTTTTAGGTTCTATTTTGGCGGGAGATTAGTTAATACGCCCTCGTCCCACATCCGTAAATCAGCACACCATCAATAAAAATGAAAATTTCCTTAGCGTGACCCAAATTCATCAAGCCACTTGAGGTTTACGTCATGATATGTAAGTACTTTAAGCCAAAACTCAGGACAGGCGAGAACTCAAATTGTAGTTGGTACTGCAGTATATAGTTCTGCAGTCAAGAAAAAGTGTAGATGGTTTGAACTTTATAAGAGCAAAACAATTTAGTTATAGATGTGCTTTAATTGTTGACTTAAGAAGTCAAGTTCTTAAGAAGCTTGATAAACATGGGTCATGCTAAGGAAGTTTTCACTTTTTTTCAATTTCAGTCAAATAAATGATTTGCCGTAACGTATTTAGATAAAGAATGTTACCTTTGTAAGGCTCTGGGAAACCGAGATGAGGATTGTGGTAGAGAATGTTACCTTTGTAAGACCCTGGGACACCGAGATGAGAATTGTGGTAGAGAATGTTACCTTTGTAAGACCCTGGGACACCGAGATGAGGATTGTGGTTTAATGTGGAGAAGAATGTTTCATCGGGTATTGACGTCTTCTTTACCCATTCGAGAAAATCCAGGGCAATCTGGTTTTTCAGGAGAAAGCCAACAAATCCCCTAGAGGCTGCGATGTGAACGGAACCCTTCGTAGGTATGATGCCGTGGGGCGGCGGTCCCGCCTGGATCCAGCGATCCTTGTTTGCACTACGAAAGAAGATAAGGTTAATGAGGAGGGGGGATCCAGAAGAATGATACATTTGGATGATCAATGGCGTTTTAAGGTGGAGCTTGACACGGTTTCCTAAGTATTTTTACCTATTGTGGATTTGTAAAATAATATTGGGTAGAGTTGGTACAACGGACGTGGGTCTAAACATCCGCGTAGGAAGGGTAGCAGGATGTTAACACCACACGCCTACCATACAGCAAAAATGGACGTACCATCCGCGTATGATGGGCGAAAGATACGCGCATGATGGGTGTAGAATCCGACCACCATCCGCAAAGTGTTTTACGACATTCACACATAACCTCATCTAACTTATAACAAATACCGCGCTGTACGACACCAGCATGGTTTGTTCTCTCGGAATATATGAAAATATTCACAAACGGTCTAGTTCCTGGTGTAGTTACTATTTCGCGCATAATCATGATAATACGCACATCGAGCTTTGGTTGTTTCTGGAATTATTCGGTAAATGGAAAACCATAACCTACAAGTACAATACACGACTTTTTTTTTCAAATTTTCTGGGGGAAGTCAATTTAAGTACTAAATATAGTGTATAGCCATAACAGAACTTGTACATGATAATCTAGGCACCACGAATGGCTAATTTCTAATATTAGTACAGCTTTTCGCGAGAACTTGCATCTTAAGAGAGTATTAAAAGTTAATCAGCATTTCATTCTGTAGGTCTACAGGTTCCATCATAACGCTGGCTACTGTCGTATAAGTGGAATATTCTTGAGTACAGCATAAAATACCCATGAACTAAACAAATTCCTTCGAACACAATTCCTGACAATCAAAAAACAGTTTTCAAAAACTGAGAAATTAAGAATAAAAACATCACTTAGATATGATCTTCGTTTCCAAGTACACCCAGTATCTTACACACGGCTAAAAAATTCTCGGTAATCACAATTTATTACAAAATACATAAAATAACCGAAATAAGAACTCCCGAAACCTGATTTGTTTCAACCTTGCCAGTTGCATATTCTTCAGATGAAAACTATCCCATTTATAATCATCTCTAAAGATATTCATATACGTGTACGTTATTATTCATACTGAGGGAGGGTCATGGCTGATTGGTCTTGTCTTTCTGTACACAAGGTGAGGGGTCAAGCCCAGCCTATAGCAAGGGCCTTGGTGGCGAGAAGTGGCCGACACAGTTAAACGTTTCTTGAAGACCTCAACGTGATGTGCATCTCCTCACATCACATTCGGGTATAAAAATTTCTCAATAACTTGCCAAATAGCTTGAACTAAAACAACAAGGAGAGTACTAGAATTGTACTTCTGGTGAACTTGAGGCATTGATTTGCTTAATTAGCAGAACCGCAGAAAAACCTTCAGTATACCTCACATACACCTCAGATCAGATATATTACACCTCAGCGGTAGACCTCTGGTGTACCTCATGTATACCTCCAGTATACCTTATCCGAGTAAGGGTATATATGCAGTGGATCTTTGGGAAAAACCAAAAACTATCTTATCAGGCAAGAAGGATGTATAAATTGACAGATAAAGTTCTTGAAAATTCTGCACATACACGGTTAATCAGAGTAATCTGTAGAATAATGAATACATGGTGATGTTAGCACATAATGAAATATAACTCACTAGGCGAAGTAATGCACTGCGTGCACCCATAGGCTTTGCCTATTTCACATTAGGGTACGTGAGAAGGTCTGCCAGCAACCCGCGGATGGTCGTGGGTTTCCCCCACGTTCTGCGCGGTTTCCACCCACCATAATGTTGGCCGCCGTCATATAAGTGAAATATTCTTGAGTACGGCGTAAAACACCAATCTAATAAATAAATAAATATTTCACATTGTTACGACCCAAACTGTCTGTATTATAAAGAGATGGCTTGTTAGAAATACACGAAAGTTTAGTCGCACAAAAAAGTAACCAAAACCAGCAGATTTTATTTTACAACAATTTATTAGCTTTAACAAAAACAGATAATAAGACTTATACAAATACTAAAGTACTTAAGTTTAACAAGAAAGGATAACAGTATCTATATAAATACTAAAGTACTTACGGTGTCAAGTCCAAACGGACGCATATATTCCACAATATATACCACACAGGCATAAATGCTCAGAGGCAAACTCACAAGAGGGAAAATCCACAATATAACTGAGTGTATGACGAAATATACACAAAATTCCACAGACAGGGTCCGTGTACTAATAAGCACTGTGTATACAAGAGCACGAATCAAATATACAAGTTCGGACTGAACAAGTGCTCGGTGGAGATAAAACAAAGCCAGAGGCTATAAAGACACCAAAATTCAGCACAAATGGCCTACTAAAGTAATACACAGCGAAAGCATCCAAAACTCTCAATAATTCTCCGTTCTCTCCTTTTCACCCGCTTTCATAGGTCTTATATAGCCTGGTGGAATTGCCTAGAATAAGAAAATTCCTGAACACTTGATGTAAACAAACAGGCACCGAACTGAGCGCATTCTGGAATATTCTAAGGTAGAGGCAGACAGCAGGCGCTGAACTCGGCGTATGTAAAGCTGGAAAGCTAAATTTAGAAACTGACGGCAGTCGTGCACATAACAACATTAGGGGTGTTCCGAGATGAAACTCTTGTCACCAAAGGCAAAAACAGTCCTACTGTACCATGGGAATGGTCAAAAATATTACTCAACCTTGATGAAACTGATCTACTGATCACATGTATCACCTTTTTACAGAGGCGCAAATGACATCTCTTTCCTCTAGGAAATTCTCCAGTTCACAGAATGTTCAGAGTTTCAATTTTCTCTTGAATTTCGTCTATTCTAAATTACTTTTTATGACACTTGTTACAATCGCCCAGGTTATAGTGAATGGGATCAAACATAATTGCCTAACATTTTTGAGAGGTCATGATAGCGTTGGACATTTTCTACCTTCAACAATAAAATAATTCGAACTCCCCTCTTGTAATTTACAGAGGTTATATCTAATAGCTATAATTTTACATGTCAAGTTTACTTCATTTGCGAGGAGAAATGTTATCGATTTATTGTAACATTTACAAACCGTAAAAATCACAACAGCCGTTCACCTTCACGGTGCTGAATTGGGCTTTTCAGAATAGCTCATCTCTAGAGTCAACCCAGAGGAAAAAAACCCAGAGGTTTTAGAAAAACAGTAGCATTACTTACGATTTTGTCGTTAATTTCTCTTAGGAATGTCGTACAGTCTCGATTAAGTCGTTATTAATGAATCCACCAAATGTATGGAAACTGATAGATTATTTTAAATTCATATACAGTATTGCTCGACGCCAACGATATATCTGCCACGCAGGTCAGTTGGAACATCCGCATAGGAAGAACATAATATCACAGCAAGATGTTCACATCATACAACGATCGTGCAGCCAAGATGGGCGTAGGATCCGCGTATGATGGGAGTAGGATCCGCGTATGATGAGCGTGGGATCCCACCATCATCTGTATAGAGTATTATGACATACACTAACTTTCACGTAAACTCATCTAGCTTATAACACATGCTGTGTTGTTCGGCATCAGCCATGTTCTCTCGGAATAAGAAAACCTTTTCACATACGATCTAGTTCCCGGCGTGGTTACTTATTTGCACAAAATCATGACAATGTACAGATCGCATTTTGACAGTTTCCACAATTATCCGGAAAAAGCAAAACCATAACCTACATGCACAATACACGATTTTCTTCAGTGCAAACTTTTCTGGGAAAGTCAATTTTAAGTTCTAAATACAGTGTATAGTTATAACAGAAGTTATGCACAATAGTTTAGGTACCACGAATGGCTAATTTATAATATTAGTACAGCTTTTTGCGAGAACTTACATCATTTTTGGTTGTCCAGGATTGCGTATGCGATTTTACATTTCCACTGACCCTACTAAACTTCGTCCAGAAACGGGAAAGCAAAACTCAGAATTCATGCATCGGGTTAGCTCCCATTTTTACTGGCTTCAATGAGCGAAAGTTAGGTGAATGATAGACTATGCACTTATAGGGTACTGCTGGGTCCTAACGATATATGTGGCACGGATGTGAGTCGGAACATCTGCGTAGGAAGCGGGTAATATCGGAGGAACATGTTAACATCATTCGCCGATCATACAGCAAAGATGCACGTAGGATTCGCGTATGATGGGCGTAGAATCCGCGTTTGAGGGGCGTATGATCTCAACATCATCCGCGTATTACTTACGACATACACTAACATTCACACATAAACTTATGTAACTTTAACAAATGCCGCGTTCTTCGACACCAACCTTGATTGTTCTATCGGAATATATGAAAATATTCACAATCGGTCTAGTACCTGGTGTAGTTACTAATTTGGAAATAATCATGATAATATGCACGTGAAATTTTGACTGTTTGACTAGTTTTTCGTTAAATGCAAAACCATAACCTACATGTACAATAAAAGAATATCTTCAGTGCAAAATTTTCTGAGGAAGTCAATTTAAGTTCTAAATATAGTGTATAGCCATAACAGAACTTATTCATGATATCCTAGGCACCACGAATGGCTAATTTCTAATATTAGTACAGCTTTTCGCGAGAATTGACATCATCTCATGTTGTTCGGAAATGCGGTTACTATTTTACATTAATACTGACACTAATAAACTTCGTCGAGAAACGGATAAGCAAAACCTGGAAATCAAGCATTGAACTAGCTCACCGTTTACTGGTCTAGGGGGCCTCCATGGCTCAGTTGGTTAGCGCGCTAGCGCAGTGTAATGACCCTGGAGTCTCACCAATGCGGTCGCTGTCAGTTCAAGTTCAGCTCATGCTGGCTTCCTCTCCGGCTCTATGTGGGAAGGTCTTTCAGCAACCTGCGGATGGTCGTGGGTTTCTCCCGGGCTCTGCCCGGTTTTCCCGCAACCATAATGCTGGCTACCGTCGTATCAGTGAAATATTCTTGAGTACGGCATAAAACACCAGTCAAATAAAAAAACAGTCTGAATGTGTGTAATTTAGGCGGGTGACAGACCATCCATTAATGCTTTTGTTGTCACCACTCCTGCCTTACCAAGCAATCAAACTGAAGATACACTGTGTCATGTCAACGGTCTAAGCGAGACTATATGTACCTACCGATCAAGATCGACGTGGGCTGACGATACGCGTAAAGTATATCGCTAAGATCGGGCAGTATTGTGTCTCGTGTACAAGTTAAGGTTTTTGAAAATGGCGTTAAACAATCAGGGAAATAAATATTTCGCAATGCACCCCAACAGGCTGCTTGTGTACAATACACAATACTCACGTGAGGCAATACCCCTGTGGGCGATTATAATGCCATATTTATGTCGAATGATTTCCGCTATTATTACTTTTGTTTGACATTAACGAAATATAGCGCAGTTATGCCTGCAAAGAGCGTTACATGAACAACTATACATTAAAAACATAACAAAATGGATGCGCCAAGATGTGCAAAAATATATGCACATGGCACTGTTAGAAGATTTTAGTTATTTTTATGGTACCACGCATATTTTTTACTCAACTGGCGACGACGGCTTTGATGATAGAAGCTATACTGAACTCACAGAAAACCATCACTCGTCGCTGTTTACGATAAGGTATTTAAAGGAAAAGACCTCTAAAAATCGAAGCAGACATCACTAAATAAACCACTTAAAACTATAAATATACTTTGATTTTTTTGGGGGGGTGGGGAGCGAATTTTGAGAAATAGTTACAGGCGTTCAAACATTTGAATTCTAAGGTGGGCTTTATGAACCATACTATCATAGTTTGGGAACTACGATGTCACAGTAAGTTTTTCCAACTCTAATCACGACATTGAATACTGGAATAACTCTTTTTACCCATGAATAATAGATTACTGAAGTAATGTTTTCAAAAATTCCTTTCAGAAAGAAGGTGATGTTACGTTAGACTTCGTAAATGATTATACTCCTAGATACCGTGAGTATGGCTAATAAAGCCCACCATAGTATTCAAATGTTTGAATACCTTCAACACTTTTATAAAAAATCTGAAAACATAAATGAAAATATTTTTACGAATAGTTTTCAGTTGTCTTTCTGGTGAGCCCTACTTTCTATTTTAGCTCGTTTTTCCTTTCCAAATAATAAATTGATGAAAATTTACCTTTCCCGCGTGCCTTCTAGATTGTTGGAACCATTATAAGCCTTTAGAATTTTCACAAGCTCAAAGTTGGTCTTCAAAGGAAATTCCTGTCCCGTCAGATTTATGAAGTATTTCCATTTTTGGTACGCCCATAATTCCTTCATGCAGAGAAGTTCCGCTTCTAGGACCGTAAATTTTCCCCACACTACAGCAACTGGTTTCTCCACAAGAAATACGTTGTCAAAACACTTCGCCACGGCTTTCATCCCGTTTTTAATGGAGTCCTCTGACTTTCCGTCCACGTGGATACAGTAGTAATTCTGAGGCTGGTAAATGGCTCTGAGCAACCTCTCCGTTTGTTCAATGTCTTTGTACATGATAATGCTAAAGGCGATGGGGAAGTTCATTTCCTCTGTGCTTAGGTGATCTGTTATGTAGCCCCTAAAGAGCTTGAAATGTGTGCAGTCACTCGTAAGCTTGATGTAATCCTGACCAGACAGAGAAATTCGGGGTCTATTCAACATGAGATCACGTACCCGCCTTTGTTCATCGGCGTCGTCTTGTATCAGAGCACTGCACTTTACTTGCTTTACTGGCGATCTTGCGTTCAACACATGGTACAACCGTGCGCGCTCTTTATTGTAATCTTTCCTGACACCTTTCATTTCATTTTTTTCGGAATTTGTTTTCGTCGATTGCGTAGCAATTTTTTGTGTTAAACTTACAGGCGAATTTGCGAGCATAATTCTAGGCGTGAAAGTCGTTTTATTACTATGGCGAACAGGTTCCACTTTTTCCCTTAGGTTTCGCTTATTGCCAAGAGGATAAACGCTCCAGGTGCTAAACACTTTCGGCTTTGGCCATCCTCCGAATGAATGTACTGTCAATATTAACAGAAGTACTGATCCAGCAGAAAGCAGAAGAAATATAGTTTTCTTTGAGCCCCTTGAGTTCACTAAACAATTGGCAACACTCATCTTAAATTTTTGACAAATTTTTTCTCCGTTTTATCCACTATAAACTTATCTACTTTAACTTAAGTGTGTGTGTGCTTAGGGGGTTTTGGAAAACGAGAAAGACAAACGGTGTTTTCGAAAGCAGTAAAAGCAAAGGATGTTTTCGAAAGCGATAAAATTCCACGTTGATCCAACCTATCATAACACAGATTCACACTTCACTGATTATACAGCTTGAAAACCCATGTTGTTAACCCGATGTCAAGTCAGGTGAATAAAGCCCAGGACAACCTGTTCAAACACAGAGAAAGAAAATTATTTACAATGTGTGTCATCAGATTTGAGGTATGCTACAGATCAATGGACCAAATATTACAAACTGTATACATATACGCATGTCTTATTGCGTGAGCCAAAGGCCAGCTGGGTTGAAATGGTGTAAGAGTTGTAAAGGTTGCTACCCTGTTTACCTTTTCACATGAGCACATAAAACACTAACTGAGGTAAATTGACGAAAGGTCGGATTTTACTGGTTACGTGTGACCATTTGCAAACTATCACAAACACTGTTGTTGCCGGTCTGGTTTTAATCTCCATGGTAATATCTTTATATTGTGTACCTGCAAATAACTGGATTCTATTGCTCGACTAAGTATCCCCGATGTCTGGTTCTTCTGTATTGTTTTCATGGTATTGTTTGATAATGTCACAATAACGCAGTACTTTGAGTACCTCTAGACTTATTACGTTTGATTGCAATTGACATAAAGCGCTCCTGGTAAAACGTTTAAAATTTCTCATTAAAACTCATCAAGCACAACCCAGTGACAAAACGGAAGAGAGGCTCATCTACAAGAGCAAGGCTTGATTAGGTCTGTGCCACGCAGAGATGAAAATGCCAGCTAGCCAGAAGTACATGTCAATATCCAGGTGTATAACCTAATCTCATCTATCTCAAGCCGGAAAGCCAATTGTTTTGCTGAAGCCACATTCTAGTACAGAATTCTGATGCTTCAAAGTCCTGATGCGTCAGAAAAGAGGGCCATGGATCACATGAATTAGCGGCCATATTGGATTATATGCAATTTTGTTGTAAAATGTTAAGTACTTAAACTGAACTGTTCTGCATGACTTTCTCCATAACTTACGTTTACTTTTGTTCCCAGTTTTATTGCATTCGAGAAATGTATCCTAAATGAAGCACATTTACATTTGTGAAGCCCAAATATGACTAAATGTTTCAACATTTCGCCAAAATTTATGCATCGAACTTTTATACCAGCCGTAGCATCCTGGTATAAAAGTTGTTGATCTACTGAATCTCATTTGCACTTTGGTTGCAACTGTCTATATATCCAACGTGGCGATCTAATGATGTAGATAAAGCCCTCCCCCTGGCCTTAAGCGGAATTACACATAGTCATGAACCATAGCGCCACAAATACTGGATGCTCTGCCCATAGTTACTTACAAATGAATTATTCTAATTGCAAAACTTAAGAAACGCACAGTGAAGGCGTTTGATATTTGAACTTCTAACGGATGTTTGCCATGAAGAAAAACACTGGAAAAAAATAGAATTACGGGATACGTGCTAAATCGTAGCCCGTATTCTGGCTTTTCATGGGTATATAAACAGATGTGAACTACGACCAATGTCTTTTTTTCGTCGGATTTTTTATTTGTTGTAACCCTTATTTGTAGGTTGAAAGTGTAGGGGAGACAGTTGTAGTGTATTGTAAATACGTTTCTTTGGAGCCCTTGTGTTTGAGGTGTTTTTTGTGTTTGCTCCACATCTGATCAGACCTTGAGCACATGGAGAATTTGCCAGCAAACATTTCCGTCCCGTCAGATGTTAAATGTTGTGCTGAATTGCGAGCTACCACCGTGTAAGTTCATTAATATTTTTGTGTACTTGACCGACAGTGCAAAATAGCCAAGGAAGTGATGTGACATGGACGGTCGATGATTTGAACTTTGACATTTTACAACAACAACACCATCAAATCGTATTTATACTGTAATTCATTGATAAGGTCTTGTCAGCTTGTTATAAACTTCAGCATAAATGTTAAGTTATCATAACAGTAAAATTAAGTTCCTTTTGAAAAGACCAATATTGCAAGGTATATGCTAGAGATTTATTTTATTTATAATTGTACTCAATACATGTATACGAGTAACGTCAAGGTAAATCATTCAGGGGAGACAACTCCCACAAGTTCATGTTATGTTGTTCCGGGTTTATCTCCCTTTAGTTACGTTATTTCATTTTGTTACAGCCTTTTACCACATACATCATATCAAACCACATCCTGTTTAACCATTACGGCTTTTAGCGTGATGTACCTTTGGTACATGAGAATAAAGGAAGTGAACTTTATCCACGTGTTGGTGTGCGTCGGTTATCTGTCTGCTATAACTCCCGAGTTAGAGGCAGAACAACAGTTGCTTTAAAGCATGACTAAGTGAAGGATTTCAAAACTAGATGAACCACCAAAGAACTAGGAAAGGATGTAAAGTGCAAAAGTGGGACGGAATCATGCAAAGAGAAGCAGTCAACAGTTTTTTTCATAATGTTGGAAAGAAGCAAGGTACGCTCTAGGCGACTAAGTGAAATCAGTATTTAAATCGTGAACCATGCTAAAATGAATGAATGTATGATTATGAGCTATGTTAATTTGCTATATCAAGTGGAGAAGGAAATATATTATCTCCATCTTACAAGTGCTGGACTTTTGCTTTATTATTTTTCCCCTTAAGTTTCAGAATAATGTTGTTTTTGACATAATGCCCGAAACAAAATTCCGATAACCCGATCGTCTCTTGGACTTCAGTAATCGACGAGCCTTAGCTGTAAAAATGCGAACCTGGTTTAAATTAGTATCAGTAGGACTGTAAAACTTCACTCGACATTCTTACGGTCCGTTGTGACTTTACGACAGATCTTATCACACCGGGGTTTACTTTTCGATTTCGGATTTGTCGAAGTCTTAGGTATGGTTCTGTCAGCAGCTATGAGGACAAGTTTATTCAATTTAAGTATTGAATCATCTGCAGCCTTGAGAGTCCGTGGTGTTATAGCAGCCTCGCAGAACATCTCATCGCGATCCGTCTGCTTGATCAAACTTCTCCCTAGCTACACGTTGTAACGAATTAGAAGTGAGATGCTCTCGAATAATAGGAAAATTGTCACTACCACAAATATCATCATGCGCCCTACTAGAAAAATGCAGGAGACGTGATAGATTTGTGAGATAAACAGCAGAGTCAGCTCCATTTCCTGGAAGTAGGTATTAGAACCATCATTAAAATAGCACAGATTATCAGAAGATAAAAATTCTTCTAGTTGTTTCCCCTTATCATTTATATTATACTATCCCATAAGGGGTTATGGGAATTAAAATTGTTCTATTAAATTATGTAACTGAAGAGCTGGCAAAAATAGAATGTGGAGAAATATAAACTGAACATAAAGTAATTGTTTCGGAATGTCTGAACCCGGGGATACCCAGCGGGAAACACATCAAGCGCTCCACATGAGGTATACTCAAGCAGATGGCTTTAATGACCAAACCGCATTCACCACCACCAGCTCTTCCATATCAATAATAAGGTCACACATCAGACACGTACTAATCCACTGACCCATGAGCCACCGCCTCAAAACGTAGTCCCACAAACGAAAGCTGAGAGATAACAGCTATTCTCCAAGGAGTGATGTTATGGAAGAATTTTGGGACCACGCAGAGGCAAGACTTCACCAAGCCGATTTATCGGATGGCGCCCATCTCACCTCCTGTCGCTCTCCAAGTAAGGGCCAATGTGAAGTGCTGAGCGTGAGGATTTCGCCCTCAGCCACCAGGATTCTGTCCGCAGGGATTACGGGTCGCAACCAACGGCAAACAGGTCGCTCCCCGGTTGACCCTCACAGAACCGAGAAGATGTGAGCCTCGCATATTCACCAAGCCCACTCCAGAGATTTCTAGGTTAGGAGGTTAGTCTACGACAAGCTTGCCTAAAGGGTTGAGATCCTATTCTTTTCACCCGGCAGACCCCAAGGGGATGTACCATCGCCTTGGCATAAGTCTTGGAATCGGTTCAAAATCACATCCAGAGACAATCTTATCTGTGCTGTTGAAAGTATTCGGTGATGGAAATACCTTGGCCACATGTTCAGCAAAAGTTTTTCTCCAGTGGTCAGCAGGAGAACTGCTCCCTGAGGATAGTTGGTTTGTTTGAGACAACTTTAAAAGGGAGGTTAGCAAAGACGAGGGTCTTCGAACAGAAATTAACATGGACTCATAAGTTTCTTTGATATGCTCGACCGAACTCAAGAGTGGCTAGGCAAAACTGAGGAGAAACAGATCAAGGTCAGAGAGACCTTCCAAGAAGATGCCCTTAACCAAATTCGCCAGCGGATTGCTGCTCAGCAAGATCAAATAGGGACGCTGCTTAAGGAAATCACCAGGAAGTCAACAGAAACCATGAAGACTCAACGTGGACGTCAGCCGCATCGTTGTTATAACTGCTGTGCCACAGGCCACATCCGCGGAAACTGCCCACCCCACACCCCTTCCAACACACAGGGCGACGTTTCAACGCATGCGTTAAACTAGAAACACCTGCAATGGAGTGACGCGAGTCAAGGCTCTGTACTGAATAAAGCGCTTGGAAAGTGTCCAGTGACAAGTGTGGAGTTAGGTCGGTGTAAGGTGAGGTGCACCAGTCGACAGGTGCACAGATGTTGACTGTAACTGAATCATTTGTCGGGAAGCACCCCGAGAAACTCCTTCATGTAAAAGCGTTTTCCACATTTCGTCTACTCAGGGAATGGAAGTGCCATATCTGGGACGACGTTTCCGCACATGGGATTTCTTGGAGCCAAAGTCCCTGCATACCTGGCCTAGCCTGGGAGAAAGAAGCCATAAAAATCTTGACATAGTTTGACCGTCAAAATCTGGACCTTTCTATGCCGGCAGCTGAGAGGGATGCCTAGCAACGTCAAGGGGACATCACTCGCAGCCTCTTCACCACCTATCTCCTAGTGTCGTCTCTCCCAGAATTTCAAAGTTTCATAAGTAAACCTTAAACCTGCCCAAAGTTTGGACAATTTCCATCATTTTGATACCAAGCATGCAGCTGTTCACCAAAATGGGCAGGCTGGCAGCACAAAAAGACATTACACCCTAAAATACACAGAATTACATTCGTCCCTCCTGAAAAAACGGAAGTTGTAATGGGGATCTGTCTCCTATCACACCAGCCAACTTTTGTCAAAATTAATAATTTTTGCACAACATAATTCCTACTACTTCTCAACCTCACACACAAAGTTAAGGCTTGACACATACAAAAACTTTGAAGTAGGAGGAATTTAACTTGGGGTACCCCTATCTTGGAAAAGTGTTTGTTTGTCCGTTCTCAAGCACCAAGTTCAAAGCTATGTTGTGCACATACAGTTCAAAATATCTGAACCACGTCAAATGTTTGGAAAGCTGGCATGTATATCTGCAAGAAAAATGAAACAATTCTATCGATCAAGTATTTTACATTTTCCAATAACAAACATTTCGAAAATTATGGATTTTCATGTAGATTTTCTTGTTTACAGCAGTGCTTAGAAAATAGTTAAAGGCCAAATGTGTCAAAACATATATCAAAAGATAGGTAATTTATTTGACAATTCACTTACAAAATATAAGACATTCCTTTTAGCAACTTCGTGCAAAATTTGATTTACAGTGATACAGGGGGTACTAAAGCGGATTTTAAAATTCCAGAAAAGACCACTTTGATGAACATGATAGTAAACATGTGTATCCAAACTCATATAGAAATGCTTATGGAAAGGACTTAAGAAAAGACTGTTATCCCTTTCACAAACTGATTCACATGATTAAACCCTTTAAAAGAACACCCACTCCACCCCCGCCCCGCCTCACGCATGCCTGCCATTGGTTGGTTGGCTTACCTCAACTCACAGTGCTAAAGAATCCCACCACCTGTGTTGTAGCCTCAGACTAAATTAGTACTTTCCACATAACAAACACCAAAGTGTGACATTGGCATCTACAAAAGATAAATAGAGGTGAGAGATATGAATTTGCCACGTACAAAAAGAAAGCCACACAGTACATGCACATTGGTCATTTAGTCAGTCAGCAACGCAACCTTCCCAAGACATGTTGAAGAGACCCCAAAAGAGGGAAAAATGTATACTTTTTAACCCGTAACAACAAAGAAATCCTCAAAAAATCAGTGAGAAATTACATCCGTAATGAGGTTCCACACTGGCTGTTCCTGGGTGGGCATGAGGAATAGACATTTAAACAGCCCGTACATATATGAGAAATATGTGAAGTTTCCCCCGGGGGGGATTGAGGGGATTGGTGTGGGAGGGGGGGGGGGGGGGGCGCTGGGGGGGATATGTGTCATGGAGTAGTACCGGACCGATGACGGGGATTCTAGGTCGGCCAAGGGAGTGGAGGCCTCCATCCGATTGGTCAGGCCTCTGAGGAAGCTGAACGGCTAGCAGACCTCACTCACCTGGGTATATCTCAGTTCAATATATGCGTAAACCAGGCAAAGTTCACTAAAGCCATGTTTGAGAGACAAGGTCGAAGGAGGAAAACCAAGAACAAAGCTCAAAAGGTATTGAACTAGGATGTGAAAGCCATTTGTAGCTGTCTATTTTCTCAACTTGTGAGCCGGGCGTGAGGAGATAGGAAACATAAAAAAAATCCCAGTTGCCCAGGGAGGTGGATGCCACACCTGGGCCAGATACTACAACAAAAACTGCTTGAGGTGTCGCAGGATCAGCGTACTATGTTCTGGTGGAGAAACAGACATCTGGTGGGGCAGAGACAAGGGCAATATTCAAACAGATCACACTTACATGTATGCTAGATACTTGAAATTGGTAATTTTTGTTCCATCGCCGTACAGTTACATGTGTCAGTGCACATGTAACTTGTCACAGAAATGAATACACACATGCAATGACAACTACATGCCTACAGTGGTTTTTTTACGCTCAGAGAGGCAAATTAACCTTGTCGTCTTCAAGCCTATGCCGAAGACAGCTTGATATTTTGTGACTGCAGGTTGATTTGATGCACATTTACCTAGTGTGTGGTGGCACACATGGGAAGAACCTGACTTGGTTTGTAAATTTAATACACACTGGCCCTCTCTACTACTCTAGCCAAGTAAATTATTGTGCTGATGTATTTTATCCACCTGTGTGAGATTGGGCCTTATATGTGATGCAAGGCCTTATTGACCATCCTTAATCACACACCCTATCTACCGGCCACATACGCCAATTTCACTCACGGGACTCAAATTTTGCATTATTTATCCAATGTCAGCCCCAAAGGAGACATTTTAAAAAACCAGGAACAATGAAACGTTGTATCTGTTTGTTCCAGCCTGCTCATACACCTGTATTACCCTCGACTACACTGCGTTTTAGCCGATTTTAGACAAAATAGATATGTGGGGAATATAGAACTAAAAGCTTTAAAACTGCTCAATCAAGTTCCATATCAATGTAAACCACATCGCAGATGTACTCACCAAATATTATCAGGCTGCTGCGAAATCTGAGCATACAGTAAAATATTACGTGTTTCGGTACAAGTGGACGGATGTCACAGACCCCCATTAATTTTCCATAAGCGACAATGATGACGTTTAGCGCTGTAGCTCAGCCCCAAACATTCCATGGCCAATAAGCTTTGATGCACACCTGGCCTAGCCTGTGAGAAAGAAGTCATTAAAATCTTGACATATGTTGACCGTCAAAATCTGGATCTTTCTATGCCGGCAGCTGGGAAGGGTGCCTAGCAACGCCAAGGGGACGTCACTCGCAGCTTCTTTACCACCTATCTCCTTGTGCCGTCTCGCCCAGAATTTCAAACTTTCATCAGTAAAACCCAAACCTGTCCAAAGCTTAGACAATTTCCATCATTTTGATACCAAGCATGCACCTGCACACCAAAAACGGCAGGCAGGCAGCATAAAAAGACATTATGCCCTAAAATACACAGAATTACATTCGAAAAAACGGAAGGTTTAGTGGAGGTCTGTGTCCCAGTAAAGCGGCGGGGTGTGGCCGTGCCTGCCTTCCGCCCGAGCAGGCGTCAGCGATCAGCCTCAACGGCCGTACTCGCCTATGTGTGAGCTTACACTGTATCGGCGACTGATGCAGAGCGTTTTTCTATTTTAGCACTCTAAAACTGGTTGGATTTTGTCATCTATGTATATTCTACGTAATCTTGTAAAAATTAGTGTAGTTGTAGACGTACATTCATAAAGATGTCTATAAAATGGGATTGTCGAACTGAACGTTCATAGAGCATGCGACACCAGCGAAAAGTATCGCAATTTTGGAATTGATGACATGCAAATTCCTGAACAGAACGCCCGCTTTTCTGAATAAAAGTATGTGTTTCTAAGTCATCAAACGCTGAGGAAATACAGAGTAACCAGTTATTTAACGTTGGTTTGTTGAAGTGTCGAATAGGGCCTTACTATAATCCGTTGTTTTTCACTTCAGCTACCCAAAGGTACCAAATCATTTTGTCACCGAAGGCATTCGTCGTTTATTGGTCAGTAGTTGCCCTATATTCTATCACGTGACACAACGGGGCAAAATCGTTGGTCAGTGATATTCAGGTCAGACCAACACACTCCTATTACACTGAATGATAAACACAAAACAAGATAACGTGAATTGTGACCTCTTGATTTCATTTATTTTGACAGATGTGCTGGCCACCGATATGGAAAAAGTATAACTCCAGGCTGGCCCATGTTATGTGGAAAAATAATGTGTCGAACACAAACTTGTTTGTTTGTGATTTACAAAATTTACTTATTATTTCTCATTACCATTCCAACCCCTCCACCCACAAACAAATACATTTTAAAAAAGACAGAAAAAACACCAACAGAAATGCTAATTTTGGTTTACATTACCCATTCATTATAGGAAGTAATTTTGGGCAAAAATTCTTTCTTCACTTCATACATGTAAGTGTGCTGGAATTTTGGATTTACATGACAGTCAATGAGTCACAATTTATCTTCACTTAAAGTTAGTGAGAAAAACTACAATGTAAATAAAAATTATTTACAATATTTACACTGTTTGTCAACAACTGGCGTGGAATCTACTATTCTGTGAATGATAAAACATGAAATGGTTCAAAACATTCCAAACAGAGGTTTACATCACAAATCTTGCATCCATATTTTGACTCCTTCCTGATTTTCCTTGAACTACACATTTTGCAACGCCTGGATTTGGGCATGGATGTGGGCCAGTGACCGTCCGGCAATGTCCTGCAATACTTCATGTCGCCTTTTCTGTCTGTGCTGCCCGACAAGCTATTTTGCCAAATTTTGCCGAAACTCCAGTTGACACATTTCTTTCACCCGACAAGGATTGCTCTTTTTCTGGTGATAAGGAGACTCCCGCATAAGAATGAAAGAGCACACCACTGCTGTGTCAAAAAAAAAAACACAAACCCAAAAAAACAGGACAGGTACTTCCAAAACTTTTTGGAGAGACAAGTAGTGGAATATTGCATACGCAGCTGATCTCCGTGGTCGACAACTTTCATGTGCTTGTTGTAATTCTCCACAACTCCTGGGACCTTTTTTCTGCACGTGTTCCATTATTCTGTTTTCGTTGGACACCCACTGTGGAAGTTGGATCAGAATTAGTCGACAAGAAGTTTACCTGTCGATTGTAGTACCAGCAGGCTGCCACAAGGTTTTCTTTCTAGTAGAGTGTACTCGCCCCTTTTTTTTTCGGCGGACAGTTTTTGTGTAGTGCGTCAGGCCACCCCTTTCTGTTGAGCCTACAGGTGCCACAAGCATACACACCATCCTTCAGCAAGTCTTGATACAGTTGGAAACTGGAAAAATAATTGTCCACTTAATGTGGTGACTTTTACGGGACAATACCCTGGTCAAATCCCACACAACCCTCGAGATCAAAACAACTTCTCCTCCTGTATCTTGTTTGCCGGTGTATACCTGCATCTGGTACACATACCCATTGCTACTATCTGCTAACCCACCCACTTTTACTCCAAATTTTAAAGGCTTTGCCGGTAAGTACTGTCGATACGAAACACGTCCACGGAAAGGAATCATCGCCTTATCTATCGTGACACTTGTGGTTAATAACTTTCCACTAACCGTCTCTGCACAATCCTGAAGACGGGTCGGACATGGTGTAGTTTGTAGTGGTTCTTTGTAGTAGAATCATTGCTGTGAAAATCCTGCAAGATTTTCTCGAACCTGTCTCTAGTCATGATGATGGGTATGGAGGGTACTTTGAAGAGCTGATCAGTTGACCAATACTGCTTGTATGTAGGCAACTGTATGATAGACATAACCACACGAATGCCCATAAACGCTTTCATTTCCTGGGTTGTTACAGGAATCCATCTGTTGTCAGATTTTTTCTCAATACACCGCATGGCATATATGTTGGTCTGATCCACCAAAAGGGTTATATAACTATTCAGTTAATATGAGATTGAGAAAATTGAGTTCTGTACTTTCCTTTGGTAGCATATTTATAGGTCCGGTCAGCTGGGTGAAGTCGTTGACAGCAATCTTTTCCAGTCTACCACTCCATCGGACGGGTTCTACTAAAGGCGCTGTTGTTGCTCTGTTGTCTATCGTATTTCCTGCAGCTAGCGGTCGCAGATCTGACAAAGGGGAGTCATCGCCAACAGATTCACTTTCTGATACACTAATATCTGATTCAGTGTCCCATTCCCTGTCAGCAGACGGTCTATCATCGGTTGTGAAGCCTAAACAATCCTCTTCTTCGCTGGACTCGGCCAACGAAGCCATGTTGACACTCGAGTGTGTGCGAGTCCAAAAATAGATTCTATTTTTGTTGTGGTTAGGCATTCAAGCCAATAAAAACCACCAAAATACTATTAAATACAAGCCTAAGACATTCATTAGGTGTGTTTTGATTGGTTTATACTTAAACACAAAACATTTGAAAGCAAAATATGCACCAAATGAGAAGTGGTGTTATATGCGGGTTTAGCCACTCCTCGGGAAATGAGGTCCAAACGGCCGCGCGGATATACCCACACCTCGGGTTGAAACAGAGCACTCTGCATTCGGCCTGAGCCGCGCGTCGGAGTGAATGAGTTAAAGGGTACATACATGAACAATGTTTCCTGATGCGGTCCGTTTCATTCCGTTCCGTTTTCGTTCACTGTTTCTCTTAGACCGCTTGCGGTCCATTCGGCTCAGGTCCGTTTGCGGTCCCTTTCCTTGTCCCAAAACCGTTTTGTTCCGTTTTTTAAGTGGTTTTGTTTTATTGCCGTGAAGTACCATTACTCACAAGCGTTCCTACTGACAGCTTTCCGCCTAGAACATTACCAGCTGACATCTACAGATTACACGAGTGCATTGATTTTCCTTACTATTTATGCAGTAAATTTGTAAGTTTGTCTACCTGTTGAGCGGCACTCAGCGCTGATTAATCATTCCACACAACCAAATAACACAGCAGTTCAACCGAGATGGTAGTGAACGATCACCTGGCACTTGGGCATGTGATAAGCACGGTACAAAATCCTTATGTATATATCTTTGTATTTCTCGGATACATGTATTGACTATCATGTCAAACAATACTCCTATGTTAATGTAGGGCATCCCATCCTTGTTTTTTGAAAATATCACATTTTATTTCATTAAACAGCTAAAGAAATGTAATCACCATAAACCGGAAACTTTGGATGATTAATTTGACACTGTTGTCAACAAAAATTTGGGAAGAGTGGCCTGCACAAATGCACAAAGCTTGTTTTCCGCCATAGTCTTTGTCATTTATTTTAAAATTTATAAAAGCATATCATTGCTTTACACGATAATGACAGATAACTAGAAATGATTTAATTAACTCTATTCTTTCTGAAGATTACTTTAATGGGTTGGCTGTTGTGCTGAGTACAATAGAAACAAAGGTAAATGTACAGTCAAATACAAATAGGCACATTTTCTAACAAAAGCCTATCAGGGTACTCTTAAAGTATAGAGAGTAAAACCAGAGCAGCGACGACAGTGTGAAAGCTGGAACATGGGCACACGTAACCGGTGAAATACGGCCTCTTTTGAGTTTACCTCAACTAAGGTTATTTTCTACTGTTTATACAATGTAATTAAAGACGTACAGCACAGAGAGTAAAACCACAGCAGCGACGACAATGTGATAGACATACAGCACAGAGAGTAAAACCAGAGCAGCGACGACAGTGTGATAGGCGTACAGCACAGTGTAACACCACAGCAGCGACGACAGTGTGATAGCTGGCAAATTTGCCACACGTAACCGGTGAAATACGGCCTCTTGTCAGTTTACCATAATGAGCGTTTTATTCCCATTGTTTATGGCCTAGAATTCCTTTGATGTATGTGTCGTCATAACACTAAAATACCTGCCCACGAAATGAAATTACTTTAAAGACACAGTCAAGCTCAGCTTCTTGTAGGCCGTCGTCTAAAAGAACTGAATATTCGGTTTTACGGTAGGTTTTTACCATCTTAGGAAAGTGCGTCAACGACTTACCGTTATTCATATTTAACATTCGTTTGTATAGTTTCAAAGGTACAAATTGTGGACGCCGACAATTGTATTGCTATTTTGAACGTCATCCAGTTAAATCTTCCAGATGGCGACTGACATGTACTTGACACTGGACAATCGAATGCTCAATTTTATCCACATTTTCCCTTTGGCCATCAATTCACTTAAGTCCTCAACGTTAAAAACTTTTCCGATAGTTGACTTTTTAAACTGGGTTACCGCCTCTGTATTGTAGTAGACGGTAGATGTACAATGAAGTTCAAATTTTAGTAACGATATTGTGTTGTAATTATGGGAATTACGAGTACCTTACAATACATTATAGATAGAAAGGAAGATCGTATTTTGTGTACTGGACTTCTCTTTCAACCTGGCATATTGTTTACATGCGCAGTTCCAGAGCAAACATTGCATTGTGGGATTTTTTTGTGCTGCTTCACGTGCATGCTATCTCGTCGGGCGGACAGTTTAGATCAGTGACGGACTACATCTTCTAATTATTTTAATTGGGATTTTTTGGAAAATACAGGCCCAGGGGGCAACTCATTTTTGTATTTAGTTGAACCAACTCAATAATTGTGAATTTCTTTCTCATCCCGATGGAAACCAGGGCCTTTCAGAACAGCGCAGTTCTGTCATATAAAAGTTGATTCGAAGACGCAAGATCTGTGGTTAAGTGATTGTAATGATTAACTTCATAAAGTCCGCTCCTTTACGGTTTTGCAACTGGGCTTCGCGCTCGTATTTGTGCTGTAAGTACGTAAGCTCTGAACTCCTTCCAGTCGAAATGTAATGCACATAGCAGTACATGTAAGTCTTTATGTTGTATTTATCTTTTTTGTGTTGCTAGTTCTGTAGGTGTTGGCACTGATACTCCTGACAGAGGGCTGCTTGTCATCTATCCCTTCATCGAGTCACTCTTGGATTTCATGTGCTTCTACTAACTTTGTTGAGAATGAATCACGGTGGGGGCATGCAAGGAAAACGTGGCCAAGCAATTTACTGGTTATCATCACTGGGGATATTCGTTACCTACTCTCAATCCTCTTAAATTTGAAGTCGCGTTGCATGAAACAACCGGCAAAGTAAAAGGTTGTGAAAAGATTAATATTTTATGCACAGATAGTCCGTGTAGGCAAGAATCACAATTGTTTGATTGCACTGTGGATTCATTTACGCGGATGTAGGCACCATCCTGATTGCATTTTACGCGGATCTTGATCGTCCGGTTAGATGTAGTCTCGTTTAGGCCGTTTTACGATACTTACACGCTATCTATAAACATAAGACGGTGTATCTTCAGTTTGCTTACATGGTATCAAGAAAAATATCAGTAAATGGTTTATCATTATTTTAACTCCCACTCCTTCAAGCCGGTAAAAAGGTGAGCTTGCCCAATGCAAGACTTCCGCTTTTTGCTTTCCAGTTTCCTGACGCAGCTTATGCGTTTCAGTGGAATTGTATAACCGTATAACCGCATTCCCAAACAAACTGAAAAGATGTAAGTTTTTGCCAATGGCTGAACTGATAATTTAAATTAGCGTTTTGTGGTGCCTAAATTATCATATATAAGTTATGTTATAACGATACACTATATTTAGTGCTCAAACTGACTTCCTGAGAAAGTTTTGCACTCAAGAATATCGTGCGTTGTACATGTAGGTTATGGTTTTGCATTTACCGAATAATTGTGGAAACTGTCAAAAATCGATCTGCGTGTTATCATGATTATGTGCAAATTAGTAACCATGCCGGAACTAGACCGTTGGTGAATATGTTTTCTGTTTAAGATAGAACAAACAAGGTTGGTGTCGAACAATGAGTTGCTGTGCTATTAGGCCCTTCTTACGCGGATGATCCTACCCACATATGTGCCAGATATATTGTTAGGAACGAGCAGTTACCTGTAATCAGGTAAATGGCTTGCTTGCCGAAAAATTAACGCAACAGGAGGTGGCGAGGCGGATGCACTATCACAGAAACACCATATCAGCGCTTACCCAACTCCAGAGGATTTTTAAGGACGTTCACGGGTAATGACACTTGCGCATGATCGGTGAATTCGTTGGAAAAGCATCAGAAACAGCCAGGCAGACATAAAAACGGCGCGACTCAGTCCAGATCAATATTATTTTTTAGAAGAATGATGCACACAATGCATGCATATGAACAAGCATTTATGTGAAATGAAATAGTTTGGTTAAGAATGGTATTACAAAGTAACATAAAATAGTAAAATTTTAAAAATCGTTGCTAAATATAAGCTATATAGAGAAGCTCAATTGCCTACGGCCATTCAATAACAAACGCTACTAATTAAATATTCATTACATATCAGTGCAGTAATTATCCATGCGTACCAATACGATTAATTTCTTATACGATTTGTTTGTACATGGCAAAAAGGGTGAACTTCAAAGTATAGTTCTTCATGTCTGTTTAAGAGTTACATGAACAGTTAGAATAAAATCGTAACTGAGGTATATTTCATATCGACAATAGTCTTTATTTCACCGGCTACCTCTGATTATTTGTCAGCTATCACAGTTTAGTTGGCGCTGCTCTGGTCTTATTGAATAAACAAACTATTCTGCCAGTGGACTAAAAGGGTTTGGTCCCATTTGCATTTTTCTTAATGTTATTGTATGATAAACGTGATGACAACACACAATTTTGAGTAACACTAGACAAGTGAGGTCTCATATTTTTCGTTTAACATCTTTTCCTCTAGTTCTGCTTAAGCAATATACTTCTGTGTAGCATTCACATAAACAGTTAATATAAAGCCCTGGGATAATTTAACAATGAGGCTGTATTTTACCCGTTAAGTGTAACCATTTGCCAACTATCACACTGTCGTTGCTTGTCAGGTTTCACTCTCTGTAAATTTTTTACTATGTCGTCAAGCTGTAGTATTTTATATTACGTACACTTACGGTTTAACCGTTTAAACGTGGACATATTACCGCTATTGAAGCTAAGTGATGCACTATTGAGCTTTTCTTAGTGCCATGTAATAGCTAAAACAGCAGGTCCTACCGCTGCAATGCTGGGAGACGGTGTAAAAGTGAATTATACTTGAGTCAGGAGCAAAACACAAATCAAGTAAATAAATACATAAATGGAAGATAAGGCGTAATACGTATCATTAGAACAGGTCGTGTGTTCATTTTCCGGCGTTGTTTACTTAGTTATTCGATATGTGTTTCAGTCAATAGAGTCACTCAGCTTCGTGGCACTACTTACCCTGACACCAATGTAATTCTACCAGGGAAATACCGTAGGAACTATTGCATTACAGCGATGCAGGGATTTAGCGGGTGACCCTGGGGGACCTATTGCTATCTATTTGTACCATGTGTTTCCGTGTACTTACCAGGACATGTCTGAATTGCTGTCGGAGATACCATGATTTGCATAACTCAAATTTATAACTAATTTCCTATGGAGATAGAATATTTGAAAAGAACTACCTGTCTCTCAGTTCTCCGTTGTTAAAACAGTCACTGCGGCGATGTGGATGATAAATAATGATGTTACAGTCTCTAGCGATAGAACCTCCTATAACTACATTGTATATTAGGCCATAAACACAACAGATGTGTGTATAGCTTACATGTATAGAATTATAATGGCTTTTATTGAAACAGAATCATTTATGATTTGAAAGAAAGGTTTGTATAACGCGATATTGAAACATAAATGTAATGATACAAAACGGACTGTTAATATGGCAACGCTTTTTACATCCGCAAACAAAAACCATTGTTTTCTTTTCAAAGTTATCATTTTAATCCCAGTGTCAGCAATATGTCTCCATACTGACTAATTGATTTTATTTTTACAACACATGTTCTTTACGTTTTGCTTCGTGTTCTTTGAGTGCTTTGTTTTTGGCAAACACAAACCCTTACAAACTGTTACCGGATGACAGTAACTGAACACGTGTGAATGTCATTAAATCGATAGTGCACGGTAGCACATTACTATATGTTGACTTGTTCAAAATCCTTCTTCTTATTTGCCTATATGAAATCGATTGATAAAAACAAACTGTGTTAGATTGTCGTCGTTGTGCTTTATGAGATATGATGAATATTTTCCAAATGCGTTAATGTTAGGAGATATTGTTGACTGTTAGGTTTAAGAAGTTAACCTGGATGGTGAGTGGTCTACCAGCAGTCTGCGAGGGGTCGTGGGTTTGCCCGGGCTCTGCCCGGTTTCCTTCCATCACAGCGTTGGCCGCCGTCGTATAATTGACATATTTACGGGGTAAATTAAAAATGAAATATATCAATAAATAAGTATAAAGTACGAAAACAGGAAAAAAAACATGCAGAGAAGCAGTCAACAGTTTTCAATGATGTATGAAAGACAAGGTATGTTCTAGGCGACCGAGTAAAAATCAGTATTGAAATCGTGTACCATGCTAGAATATCAGTTGTCGATAACAAAATATGTATTTCACTTTCGCTTTGATAGCCACTGTTCATGTATTTAAGGTGGTGATCTAATTCAACACGAAGAACATAGCGCATATCGGGGCCTAGTGATTTAGACACAATCATGAAGCAGGAGATTCTAAACGTTCACTCCACATTGACTAACTTTTTATTGTCTAAGTGAATGTTTTATATGCAACCCATTTACATCATGTGTAGTGGCGAGACTGAAAAGTTGTTGTGGCAGGTAAATACGAATGTAGCAGTTCAATATATGGCTTTGTCGTTATTTAATCTGGTTTTATCCTAATCATAAGTCGACCATAACACCAAAACTGGCGAATAGGACATTTTGGCAGAAAGATGGCAGTGGCAATTGGTGACATACAGAGTATTTCTGCATTCGATTGCACTGGTGATGCCTCCAGCATTGGGCCAAGATGGGGAAGATTGAGTAGAGCGTTTGTGTATCTATCGATACCAGGGGGTAACAGATGACTGTCAGAAACAGGATCTTCTGCTTCATACAACCGGGATGGATGCCCAAGACATTTTTGAGACACTTAAACGATGAGGTCGATGAGTACCAAAAAGGCCTAAGAAGAACCTTTTATGCCACAGGTTATGAACGTCACATTTGTGGGAATATGTTACAGAGGGAATCATAAACAGATGATCAGTATGTCTCTCGACTTAGTCAACAAACTGTAAATTGTGATTTTCAAAGAAGTGAAAAGGAAAATATCAGTGACCAGGTGATAGGTCAGGGTTGTGTCTGTTGAAATTTGCTTCAAAGAGGCACTGTGCTGACCTTGGTTGCTGTTCAGGAAATCGCACGTGTCATGGAAGCTGTTGATATCCAGGCCAAATCCGTGGAAAATAAATAAAAAAATAAACTCAAAAGTAGAAGTTGAAATTCAAACATAGGGAAACAACCTGTAAAAGGGGCCTGCTTCCGATGTTGTAAAATTGGACAGTACGCAGGTGAGAAAAGCTGTATAGCGTGTAGTTCCACTTGTGAGAGATGTAATCATAATAGGGAATACACATCCCAATGTAAAACAAAACAACCTGGTGGAGCACCATTTAAATCAAAAGCAAAACACAAACATCAGTCCGTCAGTAGTGGTAGATAGTGATGACGAGTATGTTTTTTAGTGTAATACGTAACAACTTTGATGCAGCAACACTAGACTTGTCTGTGGGAGGTGTTAAAATACCCAGTGTGCTCATTGACTCGTGTGCATTCTGTAATGTGGTAGATAAACGGCTGTGGGAAGACTTGAATAAACAAAAAATAAAATGTACCACATAGAAATGTGAGATAAAAGCTGTATCCACATGGCTGTAAAGTTCCATTGAATGTACTGAGCAAATTTCGAGCCACAGTCCACCATGGTGACAAGGGAGACCATTCTTGGGGCGTAAAACAGCAAAAACCCTTGACGTCTTAAACGTTTTGAATAGTGTTACAGATTGAGACAGACGTTAACACTGGTACAGCATCAAATCCGAGTATGCAGATTGTTTCCAGGGATTGGGGAAACTGAAAGATTACCAAGCGGAAATACATGTAGACAGTACCGTGAACCCTGTGGCCCAACGGATATGACGTATTCCATTCAGCCTGCGAGAAATAGTAGAACCCAGATTAAAACAGCTGCAGGATATGGACATTATGGAAAGTCCAAGGTCCTACCACATGGGTGAGTCATGTAGTGATTGTTTCTAAAACTAACGGGGACATCGGTTTGTGTGTGGATATGCGTCAAGCCAGCCAAACAATAGTGAAAGATATCACGTACGTACAGTGGATGAGGTATTACACGAGATGAATCAGAGCACTGTATTCAGTAAACTTGATTTAAACTGGAGATTTTCATCAGATGGAACTCAACGAACATTGATACAACCTTCACTATACACAAAGGGCTTTATCGCTTCAAACGTTTGATGTTCGGAGTTACTTGTGCTCCAGAGAAATATCAAGGTATTTGACCGCAGGTGATTGCCGAGTGTGAAGGAACAGCTAACATTTCTGATGATTTAATCATACATGGCAAAGACAGGCATGATCTTCGAATGAAGAAAGGAAGAATCCTTCAAATGGATTTAGCATTAAACAAGGACAAGTGTCTTCTTACCACAGCTGGGATTCATGGGTCATATGTTATCGCGTAAAGTGATAGGCCCTACTGAATAAAAGGTAAAACCTCAACAAGAGAGCCAAAAACTGTGTCTGTGGTGCGTTTTTTTTAGGTTTGGTGAACTTTGGCGAGAAGTTCGGCCCAAACCTGTACTACACTGTCTGAACCCCTGCGTAAGTTAACATGGAATGGGGTTATATTTGAATGGAGAGTTGAGCAAAAGAAGTCATTCAGTTATCTGAAGGAATACCTAGCAAAAACAGAGACATGGGCCTACTTTGACAAAAATGCACTAACGTCAGTGAGAGCGGATTTTGGCCCAGTAGGCTTAGGGGCATTGCTTGTACAGAAACAAAATGGCGAGTTGACGGTGATTCCATATGCAAGCCGGTGCTTAACCGATGTTGTAAGGAGGTACAGTCAAAGAGAAAAAGAAGCATTAGAACTTGTTTGGGCATGCGAACGATTTCATGTTTATCTGTGTGGCATCCAGTTCCAGTTAGTCCAGGACCACAAGCCTCTCCAAAGTCAAACCATTCTGCAAGGATTCAAATATGGGTGTTACGTATGCAACAGTATCGGTTTACTATTAAATACACATCCGGACCTCAAAAACATTTCAGATGCTTTGTCAAGGTTGTCAAAGAGTACCCTGGCAACCAGTAAAGTTGCGACGAATCCATTGGATTGGTTGCCCAAAATGCAGCACCAAATTCGATTCCCACAGAGGACAACCAAAAGGGAATCGGCCCTCAGATGAAGAACTTACTGAGAACTTACTTAACTTACTCAAGAACATTCATTCGATCTGGTGACATAAATTCTTGTCCGGAATGAACTGTCAGTATTTGGAAAATTAGTTCTCCTGGAACTAGAATAATTATCTCAGGGGAAAATGCGTGGCCAAGTCATTGATTTAGCCCATGAAGGCCATCATGGGATACGAACATCCAAGCAAAGAATGCGCACCAACTTATAATGGCTAGGCGTTGATAGACAGATAGCCAGTGACTGACTAAGAAATGTCAGACCGGGACAGGAAACGGAAACAGCGAAAGGGGTTTATGCAGATACCAGACGTACTGTTAAGGGCACTGACATTCACAGCGGGTGACAGAATACTACTTGAACAAGTAGAGGAACTCCACATTACGAGAAAAAATCCGTATGACGTCCATTGTCAAATTTGGTGGATAGTAGAAATACTATTCTTGTGAAACGATGTCAGATTGATATTCCTGACGATGATTAACTAAAGACAGTTAGTAATTCCTGTTCAGGTATTTTACAATTAGGGCCAAAGTGTGTGACCAACCAGCATTACATCGATCTACAAGAAGGTCGAAACCTTCTGAATACCCGAAAGACTCTGTCAGACCTTTAGAGTACTGTCGATGGGAAGAGGGCAAAATAATCCCTGTGACACTGACGAGGTTTTTGGAGTAGTCTGCTCCTTACCTCTATCTTCGAGCTGTTTGTACTGAAATATAGTTTAAATTCTCTGTATTTTTTGGGTTTTCAAAATTACATATAAGTTTGAGATTATTGCTCAGTAAATAACTTTCAGTCTCATGAAATACATTTTGTGATTGAGTTCAAAAGTTAAATAGACATTTGGTTAACTTTTCAGTGTTATTGTAACTTTCTAATCTGTGTTTTAAAAGAGAAAAAACGGCTTTCAAATTCAGGAAAGACATTCGAGACATTAATTGGTAAAACATAAACATGCATGTATGCCCATGTGTTTATATTGAAATCAATGAGGGATGTAGTCTCCAGCTATGGTCTAAGTCAATGTTTTATATGCAGCCCATTTGCATTCTGAGTAGTTGCGAGACTGAGCAGTTGTTGTGTCAAGTAAATACCTCTGCAGAAGTTCAATCATTGGCTATATTTTCGATTAATCCGAACCATAAGTCGACCACAACAAAACGCCTACTCACTGTACAATTAAAGAAACTTGGAGTGAAGGCGTTTGAAAGAATAACCTTGACTCATTAGATCTTTACAGTAATAACTTGTGACGTTGATGGAATTCGCCACATAACATACAAGATCTAATACATACTATACAGCCAGATATGTACAAGCCATGTGCATGCCCAATTTGGTACATAATTAAAGACGTACAGCATAAGTAATGATAATATACATGGTCAAAACTGAAACTATCCTTCTTGTAAAGTGTGTGAGACAGGAAACAGTTTTGGTGTTTGTACAAATATTAGTGAAGAATAGAGAAGTATTTGCTGAATAAATATTAAAAGCATTAAAGTCAGAGAGGTTTAAGTGTGTTGTTCAATGGACAAGATAGAAAAACATTATTGTCGTTAGGCAAAATTTGCTAATAATAGTTATTATTTGCTAATAATAGAAATAATAGGTATATTATTGCATATTAAGCAGAGCAGCGTCAAGTGTAAATTGGACGCTACACTATTTGTATGTGTCAGTGTATGTAAATAGTTTAATCCTTGTGTAAATATTAAGATATTTCATCCCTGACTGGTCGCCATACATCTTTTGAGAACAGGATTTGAGCGAAGAGAGTGAATTGAATTGAACTGAATATGACAAATAGAAGGGGTCCGGCCGGATGTACTTATGTAAACGGAGACAAAATGTAATTCAACCCCGACAGACCAGGCTGACTGTCGGGGATGTCAGTATTTTAATTTTATCAAATCGTGCATTTAACTGAATCAGTCATTGAACGAATGGGTAAATAGATGCCAAGCACAACAGCACGAAGTTGGCAGACTGCAACAGCCGGTGTGGTTGTATACGTAATGTGATGAGAACACAGAATTTTGAGCTATTCTAGACCCATTGACGTCTTATGTATTATAATTAACATCACTGCATAGGTTTTATTTACCCAACGTTTGCTTAAGCTATTTGCAATTGGTGGGGGGAAGGGAGGGGGGTTGCGTAATTTGCAAACTACAAATGCATTTCAGCATCTACAGGAACAGTTATAATAAGACCTTAACTGATAACTTCACACAAAACCATCTGCTAACCAAGACAGTGGCGTCAACGCTCATTTTTAAGCTCTATGCTATAGCTTTCTCTATATCATGTACAACCCTTTTCAGAAGGGATACATAATTGATAATCTCTACAGTCCTGTTTCTTATTTGCCTGTCGCATATATTCAGTTGTCTGTAAAATTACTGTAAAACACTGTGAAAATACTCGGTAACAAAATCGCCTTTTAAAGTAGCCAGTGGCACATAACTACACACGCGCTCGATGTGGATATGTTAAAAGTTGAAGTTTGAGCACCTTTTTAAATTCATAATGTTAAACTACATGAGCTTTAGTTTCGACGGCAAGAACCCATTGCCTCGGAGGAGGTCATAATTATTAAATAAAGACAAAAAAAAACAAACAAAAAAAAAACAGCGGCATGCTGGACATTGGGCGTGGATCAGCATGTGGGACATGTGCGTGCATGTGAGATTTATAGTAGACAGTCCTGTCAAAACCAAAAGTAATTATCCACAAGTGAACCATTTAATCAACGTTCTCCACTGCGTTAGCTTTCAGACATTCTAGGCTACATCAAAAGCTCCTGTACCACCACCCATAGCCGTGAAGAATTCTTAGTGTGATATTTGTCTTTGTGACATTCTCGAGTGTTTGCCATGAAGATGTAGCAAAGGATTAAAACTTGGGTTTTTTGACTACTATATTGCAAGTTCTGCTTCGATATTGCACAAAATCACTATTATATCTCTCCCAAATGTCTGACTTCAATTCCCCACGAATCATCAGTCTGCAGTGTTAAAGTATCATCGAAGGCCAGTTCGTGATTTCGTGAAGAGAGAAGCTAATTTAATGGAGTAAAAATATCATGAGAACAGCTAGCAACGAATGCACAAAACACTTCAGATTTAGACTATATACTGAATTAAACTAAAGCATAAAAGAACAATTTTTGTCTTCTGTTGTAGGCCTTACATTTGGCTTTAGCCTGTATCAACAACCGTTCTGTCATCTGCTGATTCAAGGAAACCAGTTGTTAACAAGTCCTGTAGGGGCCAAGAAATGTTTAGACTGGTAAAAGAAAATTTACCTTTCGCATCAGGCCGGTTACCATAGAAAAGTGGTATCAAATCACAAAGCCTAAAAAGTACAGAATTAACTTGTCAATGAGTGACGTACTGAATAAGCCCCACACAGGTTGATGAGAGACAAATGTACCGCTGGCACGCTAACCACGCTAATCCTTTTCTTTTGCAATAATATAGACATCCGGAATATTGATGTGTAGAGATTTGTGTGTTATGTTTGCTAACGAAGGGCAATTTGAGCAGCAAGTATTACTGCTTTTACAGAAAACTGGATATCGGAGACTGGTCAAGCAGACTACGGTGCACTGGGCGATGACATGATTTTAGATGATGGTGTCACACATCGTCTAACGATGATACAGCTTTATAGCCAACAGATGACGACAGTGACTACTAGCAAACATTCTCAACAAAATACCGGGGTGCAGCTTCGTATGGTAATTAATACGGCTCATTCGGGTGTGTTTTCTGTGTCCGACAGCAAGACATACATGGTGATGCAGCTTTACCATCATTTGCTGTTGGTAGGTAATACACTGAAAAGTTCTGAATTTGACCAGAGCGATCGGAACAGGACTGAATGCAATATAGGGAAGCAGGAAATATGTCATCATCTGTGAACTTGAACTATTGTCATCACCAAACGTGAAAAAAATCAAAATCACACCGAAACAATGCAAAGGGACTAGACCTTGGGGATCAAGTCGAGCATATTGTTAAACATATACACAGCACACTTCGTCAGGAAACCAGAGAAAACTACAGGTGCTAGTTGTTCAAAAGTGTATTAAAAGTTCATCCAGGCATAAATCTTAATACCAGTTTAGTGTTAATACAAAATCAACCATAAAGCATAAAGTTAACGTTGGCTCTACTGATAATGCGCTTCTGAACAACTTGATTCTGACGGTATAATACAGTGACGACAGCATTCGAACTTGTGACGTTATTAGTAATGGACTTCGGAGAGAAACGATTTTGAATATTATGGCAGACCAGTGACGACTAATAAATTGCATTTAAACATCATTGCAATTGTCATTACCTAATTCTGCTTCAGCGTATAAGTTGCTACAGTTTAAGCATTTACATGAACAGTTAGAATAAAAGCCTTAACTAAGGTAAATTAACAAGAGACCGGATTTCATCGATTACCTGTGACATTTATCAGATATCAGACAGCCGTTGTTGCTTTGCTGTTACTCTCCCTGCATTCTGGGTGCCTTCTGTATTTGAGGGTTCAGTGAGCCTTCCATTCCACCCTGAGCCCCCCCCCCCCCCAAACTCACCACACTCATCACAAATCTCAGTCCCCCGTCATCCATCATCCGCCGCCATTCAGCTTACTACGATAAAAGACCTGCTGAACTTCGCCCGGACAGGTGGAAAATGATCCTACAGTTGACTGACTTGAAGTGTTTTATCAACAAATATCATATTACGATAATAAGACACAATGCGGCTGAGTGTGTTGAGTGAGGACAAAGGAGAGCCCATAACCACACTTCTGCCACCCCGAAAAACTTATGCAGGTAGATCCCTTATTTCTATTTCAACTTTATGTAAATATTGTTTGCATATCATTGAACAATATGTACAGCTACCCAACATTGTATTGATAAAACAAAATGAAAACAAAGTATGGCGTCAGTAACACGTACTGTGCAAAACAAGTCGTGTTCACTTTTCGTAGGTGTTTTGCGACAGTTATGTTCAGTTTTATGTTAATATGTGTAGATTTATTGATCAGTGTCTAATATCAGTGACAGTGTGATAGACGTACAGCATATAGAGTAAAACCAGAACAGTGACGGCAGTGTGACAGACGTACAGCATAGAGAGTAAAGCCAGAGCAGCGACGACAGTGTGGTAGACGTACAGCATAGACAGTAAAGCCAGAGCAGCGACGACAGTGTGATAGACGTACAGCATATAGAGTAAAACCAGAGCAGGGACGACAGTGTGACAGACGTACAGCATAGAGAGTAAAGCCAGAGCAGCGACGACAGTGTGATAGACGTACAGCATATAGAGTAAAACCAGAGGAGCGACGACAGTGTGAGAGTCGTACAGCATAGAGTAAAGCCAGAAGAGTGACGACAGTGTGATAGACACCGCAAGGGATCTTATCTTACCCGTGTAATCTATGCCCTGTCACGAACATCAACTGTCGCTGATGTGTGGGGACCTCCGTGACTTAGTTGGTTAGCGCGCTAGCGCAGCGTAATGACCCAGGAGTCACTCACCAATGCGGTCGCTGTGAGTTCAACTCCAGCTCATGCTGGCTTCCCTCTCCGGCCGTGGGAAGGTCTGCCGACAACCTGCGGATGGTCGTGGGGTTTCCCCCGGGCTCTGCCCGGTTTCCACCCATCATAATGCTGGCCGCCGTATAAGTGAAATATTCTTAAGTACGGCGCAAAAACACTAATCAAATAAAAAAATCGCTGATGTGTGTATGGTAGAGTGATATATCACTCGTCTTCTTTTGGTCTTAACTGTAAGGAATTCTATATCCTGAAAAACATGATGACTTAAGCGTGAATTTTCAAAACAACTTATGTGGTAAAATCAAACTTTTCTATTCAATGACTGGCAGTTTTACAGGTATTAACAGTTTCTATTGGGGCAAAAAATTCCGTCCTAAATGCGTACTTGATAAACTTTCTTAGCTCTTAAGAAGTAAATGCGGAAGTTGTGGCGTTTACTATATCCCCATGTATGTATGTTGTATATTATGAACTGGAAACAGCGCTCACTCAACGCCTTGTCAACGTGCTCAGGCATACAAGACTCTTTGAGTGATACTTAACCTCGCACATCAACTTTTCAGTCTTTTCCATTTACACAACCATCAATTACATATATGTTCAGTGTTGAGCGCCTAAATTCCAAATAAATTCTAAATTCACTGAAATTATTGAGATTTATAACCCTATTCTTTGTTAATCCTAAATTACTCCGTGGTATTCTGTAAGCATGCAATATTTCCTTCCACCATAATGCTGGCCGCCGCCGTCGTATAAGTTACGTTGGCTAATGGTCTATACAACGATGCAATAATTTGTTCACTGATATTACAGGGCACTTCATATACATTGTTTCGTTGGCCATTCGTGGTGTGCCTTGATTGGACTAGATCACTGAGCTTCTTTGAGTTTGAATGGAGAATCGCAACAATCAGAAGAGAGTACAGTGCAGTGTACATGCAGTGAAAATGAGTTGTTGCACGAAGTGCCTGAACGAGACTAATTAGGGAAATTATCACCCTACTGAAATTGAACTTAATCATGTACAAATCTAGATTATAAGGAAGATGTGTGCTAAGTTTCACGTAAATAATTTCAGAACTTTGGGAAGAGCTATATGGAAAAAAAATCTGAATACGTAGAAAAGCACTACTACACAAAGTCCTAAATAGGGGTAATAATGAAAATAATTAGACAGGGAGAAACCATTATCGTTGAGGGGGTATAAACGATCAAGCGCTAAACGATGGTGTATTGTGACCGCTTGTAACCTCAGTCTAATGTCAGCTGAGGCCTATTTGGCTTCCTCCATACAAGATGACGCCCGTGTTTGTACAACGTATGTGGAAACAGTTCACACAGTGAATTTGGGCACTGCGGTGTATTCCATGCTTAAACCTGACCCACACTGAAAAATATATTTTACTTGTACAACGGCGGCCTGGGAGAAAACAGACAGTGCCTAGAGGAAAACCACGGCCATTCGCAAATTGTTGCATGCCAGTCCTTCAGAGACACGGCCGCAGAGTTGGGCAGCATGAGCTGGGCTTGAGCTCATAACGACCGCATTGGTGAGACTCTCCTGGGTTATTGTGCCGCGCTTGCACTCTAACCACCTTGACCCCGAGTGTCTTCTGTATATACCGCTTAATGGGCAGGCCCCAAGCGTGGATACGGGATGAACAAATTACCCGAATCATGGTCTATCAGCATAGGGCTGGGATAAGCTAATAACTTATAATTATAGTCTATATGTGGAGCTGAACAATTATAAAGTGTTGAAATCTGCTGTGACGCATGCAGTAATTACACAAATGTGATTGGCCAATGATATCACGTGATCCTTCTCGCATCGTCTGCGTTCGCTCGCAGTAGACATAGAACTGAATGTCTCGGTTTAACAGTGCGTATTCGCGTAACACGGATTATAGTAGAGCAACAAAAGCCACGTGACTGAAGTCTTCCACACGACAAACGTCATTCGTTCTCTGTTATGTATAACAGACATGCACCCGCATAGGCTCTGGAAATTTGCATTTCCTGCAGCCTAGGACGTAGAATAAACGTATTTCAGCGTTTCCTAACGTCACATATCTGAACAAAAAGTATTTTAACAAATCTCTAAGAAAAACTCAAACAAATCCTGAGAAAAATGCAAATATACACAACATATATACACCCATGAGTAATTGCAATTGAACTATAACTAAGTCCTAAGGAAAAGGATTGTAAAGCGTTATTTATTTTATTGCAGTTTCAATTTCTGATATATACTGATTATCGAACAGAACACTCATGTGTTCATCTAGGCCACCTCATTTGAACTTGGGAATATCACTAAGCTAAGTACATGATATTGGGAAAAAAAGTAATAAATTGATATGACATTGACATTTGCCAGGAAAGAGGCTATTTTGTGTCTTAGGCTGGGTCGTTTGGTAAACGTTTTGGCTTGCACAGCCTAGTAAATGAGGCCAAGAGTGACGCAAACATAAACATTTAGACGAAAGGTTATCTATGGTCAACATTTCAAGGACTTTTGAACCACTATGAGGTTTTAAAAAGCAGTAATAAATTATATCAATGTCAATGTGACAAGTGTTTCTTGTCTGCACCGTTATTACGCCATGGGTTCTAAACGGTTAATATCTTGGGCATAATCTGTGACTCGTCCTATATGTTGATAATAAGTTAACATGTTTTGACCGGTAATCTGGATATTGTCGAAAATACAGCGCTCAAAATATCACTGATGAAGTGTCCTAGGTACAGAGCGGCGAGAAATAATAATTCAAATGCGGACCAAATGTTAGTATTGGACGCAGTTAAAAAATACATAGTTATAGTTTTAAAGTTAAACAAGAAAATATTACACCTATTAAAACAATTGTAAGATAATCCTTACGACGGCTAAGACGAAAACGCCCTTCTGGAATTTCTAAAAAAATCTTGAGAAATACAAGCGTAAAATTCGTCTCATCAGAACTCCATCAAAAATATGTTACCAGGTGAAAAGTAGCATACAACATCAATTTTATCTGCAAATATATAATTACAAAATACTTGCACAAGAGTTAAACATGGGATACGCACTCAAATATGGATACTCAAAATGCAAAAGAACTATATCAGGGCAGATTTATAACTGCATTCATAAAGTACATAACCAAAGAACATTGGTAACAAACAAGACAAAATCTGTACTAACAGTCTTTTGCAAAAGAAAGATGTTCAGTTATCGGAGCAAAGTCAAATGTATAATGCAAGTGGATACTCAAACATTGTAAGACATTGACAGAAGAACTAGATTTGAGACGTGCAACATCTATCCACTTATTTATCAACCCACACCACAATCCAACTATAGATTACGTACTGTGAGTCACTGTCACAACATTCAATATTAGCTGATGTACTTTCAGTCACCGTCACAACATCCAGCCTTAGCTTATGTACGTGAGTCACTATTACATCATCCAACATTGGTTTATGTACTGTGAGTCACTGTCACAACATTCAAGAATAGCTTATGTTGTGTGAGTCACTGTCACAGCATCCAACATTGTGAGTCACTGATAAAACATCCAACAATAGCTTATGTCCTGTGTCACTGTCAGAACATCCTACATTAACTTCTGTATTGTTAGTCGCTGTCACAATATCTAACAATAGTTTATGTTCTGTGAGTCACTGTCACAACATCCAACATTAATTTTGTACTGTGAGTCACTGTCACAACATCCAATATGAGCTTATGTACTGTGAGTCACTGTCACAACATCTAACCATAGCTTATGTTCTGCGAGTCACTGTCACAACATCCAACAATACCTTTTGTACTGTAAGTCACTGTCACAACATCCAACAATAGCTTATGTTCTGTGAGTCACTATCACGACACCTAACATGAGCTTATATTCTGTAAGTCACTGTGACAACATTCAACAATAGCTTATGTACTGTGAGTCACTGTCACAACATCCAGCCTTAGCTTATGTACGTGAGACACTGTCACAACATCCAACATGAGCTTATGTACTGTAAGTCAGTGTTACAACATCCAACGTTAGCATATGTTCTGTAAGTCACTATCACAACATCGAAAAATAGCTTATGCTCTATGAGTCACTGTCACAACATCCAACATTAACTTCTGTACTGTGGGACACTGTCACAACATCCAACATGAGTTTGTGTAAAGTGAGTTACTGTTACAACATCCAACATTAGTATGTTCTGTGAGTCGCTGTCACAACATCTAACAATAGCTTACGTTCTGTGTGTCACTGTCACAATATCCAACAATACTTTTTGTACTGTAAGTCACTGTCACAACATCCAACAATAGCTTATGTTCTGTGAGTCACTATCACAACACCTAACATGAGCTTATATTCTGTAAGTCACTGTGACAACATCCAACAATAGCTTATGTACTGTGAGTCACTGTCACAACATCCAGCCTTAGCTTATGTACGTGAGACACTGTCACAACATCCAACATGAGCTTATGTACTGTAAGTCAGTGTTACAACATCCAACATTAGCATATGTTCTGTAAGTCAATTTCACAACATCGAACAATAGCTTATGCTCTATGAGTCACTGTCCCAACATCCAACATTAACTTCTGTACTGTGAGACACTGTCACAACATCCAACATGAGTTTGTGTAAAGTGAGTTACTGTTACAACATCCAACATTAGAGTATGTTCTGTGAGTCGCTGTCACAACATCTAACAATAGCTTACGTTCTGTGTGTCACTGTCACAACATCTAACAATAGCTTATGTTCTGTGTGTCACTGTCACAACATCTAACAATAGCTTATGTTCTGTGAGTCACTGTCACAACATCCAACAATAGCTTATGTCCTGTGTCACTGTCACAACATCCAACATTAGTTTTTGTACTGTGAGTCACTGTCACAGCATCCAACATTAGCTTATGTACTGTGAGTCACTATCATAACATCTAACAATAGCCTATGTTCTGTGAGTCATTGTCACAACATCCAACAGGACCTTATGTTCTGTGAGTCATTGTCACAACATCTAACAATAGCTTATGTACTGTGAGTCACTGTCACAACATCTAACAATAGCTTATGTACTGTAAGACACTGTCACAACATCCAACATTAGCTTATGCTCTGTGTGCCACTGTGACAACATCTAACAATAGCTTATGTTCTGTCAGTCACTGTCACAACATCCAACATTAACTTCTGTACTATGAGTTACTGTAACAACATCCAACAAGAGCTTATATTCTGTGAGTCACTGTCACAACATCCAACATGAGCCTATGTACTCTAAGACACTGTTACAACATCCAGCTTTATCTTATGCTCTGTCTGTCACTGTGACAGCATCTAACAATAGCTTATGTTCTGTGAGTCACTATCACAACATCCAACATTAACTTCTGTACTGTGAGTCACTGTCACAACATCCAACATGACCTTGTATTCTGTGAGTCACTGTCACAACATCCAACATTAGCTTATGTGCTGTGAGTCACTGTCACAACATCTAACAATAGCTTATGTACTGTGAGTCACTGTCACAACATCCAACATTAGCTTATGTACTGTGATTCACTGTCACAACATCTAACTATAGTTTATGTTCTGTGAGTCACTGTCACAACATCCAATATGAGGTTATGTTCTGTGAGTCACTGTCACAACATCTAACAATAGCTTATGCTCTGCGGGTCACCGTCACAACATCCAACATTAACTTCTGTACTGTGAGTCACTGTTACAACATCCAACATGAGCTTATGCTCTGTGAGTCACTGTGACAACATCCAACAATAGCTTATGTTCTGTGGGTCACTGTCTTAGCATCCAGCATTAAATTCTGTACTGCGAGTCACTGACATCCAACATGAGCTTATGTTCTGTGAGTGACTGTCACAACATCCAACAATACCTTATGTAACTATTACTATAAATATAAACATATGCACTATTCCCAGACCAGCGACGTCTAATTTTTTTGTCAGATAACATCACTTCACTCTTTCTTATGTAATTCTGCTTAAGGCAGTGTGCTAGTGGTGTGTAAAATGCTACTATGTATGCATTTCCATGAACAGTCAGAACAAAACTCTGACTGAGGTAAATTGACAAGAGGCCGGAATTCACTGGTTACGTGTGATCATTTAGCAGCTATTACACTATTGTCTCTGTTCTGGTTTTTGCTCTTTTGCTGTGAGGAATCGTCACAACATTGAAAAAGTAACAAATATAGTGAGGTCAAAACCCACGTAGGAGTACGAATTGGCGTAAGAGTAGCATTAGGAGTGCAAAGAACCATAAACCAGTTGGAGAACGTTTCAATCTCCTCAGCCACACTGTAGTTGATTTTTGTGTTGCCGCGCTCCAAAAGTATGAAGTAGAATAAAAGTCATTGTGCGGTAAGGTAGGGAATCAGAGGGGTACGACAAGAAGCTATAAATTTCAAATTCTTACCACAGTTCTGTAAATTTCCGAATGAATGCGTCCATGAAAATTATATGGTTGCGTAGTAATAACCTACCACAACTGTATTTACACGAACAATGAGAACGAAACACTGGCAGAGGTAAATGGACAAGCGGCAGTATTTTACCGGTTACGTGTGACCATTTGCCAGTTATCACACTATCGTCGCTGCTGTGGTTTTTCTCTCTATGCTGTACATCTTAATTATATTTAATTTACAGTAAGAAGATATAATTAAACCAGAAAATATCTTTACTGAAACTTTGATGTATGTAAAACACTGACGTACGTCACTATGGCACAACACGTTGGTCATTAGATCTGTATCGAAACCCCCTTTAAAAGTAATCTGTCCTATCGTTCACTTAAAGTAGCTGGCCCTCGGGAATGGAACAAACTCCCTTCATACTTACGCAATATTCAGTCAATTTCCTTATTCAAATCTAAACTGAAGTCGTATATGCTGCAGCACTTATTCTCTGTTTAGTCTAACACACAATAATATACTTGTTAGTCGTTACTTTAAGCACCTGTATATATTATTTATTTATTTACTTTATTCACAGGAACAGATAATCAGATGTTTATAATCACCACAGTTCACATGCCTGTATTATATACAAATTGTATGTTAATGGGATAGAGCAAGCTCCATCGAGCTTTATTCCCGCCAGTATGTTTCTGTATGTTTATATGAATCTTATGTTTTGTATATTATATTGGTGAATAAACAAACAAACAAACAAACAAACAAGTATTTCTACGCGCTGTCAAAGTTTCATTTTGGTTAACATTTGCCTCTCAGTCACCCATCATAGTTCATTTAATTAACTGTATCGGTATGGAGGACAGGTAGTAGCTCGAGGAAGCGTTTTAATCTTTGTGTTGTTGTTTTCTTTTTGCTTTTTCAAATCTGTGCGTCGAAAAAGACATTCCTACACCAACCGTCAACCAGTAAGGACGTTCCAGGTCAATAATCGTAAGGTCAATTCTCAAAAACGACGAATAACACAAATCACCAAAGAATTAAGACAGTATATAAAGTACGTAAATAGGACGGAATCCTGTAAAGAGAAGCTGTCAACAGTTATCAGTGATTTTGGAAAGGCCCCTGTTATGCTCTATTCGACTGAGTGAAATCAATATTCAAATCACGTACCATGCTACAATATCAGTTGTTGATAACAAAATATGTGTCGCAGTTGTGCATTGATTCTAACTCTTAATATATCCTACGTGGTGATCAAATTCAACACCGTGAACCCCTAACCAATGGTAAAGCGGAATTAGTCACAATCGGGAAGCACACTATGGTATAAGTAACGATATCGGCCTTCGTGCATTTAATAAATGTTACTATAAATTAGAAAGGCTAATTGTTCAAGAATGGTACACTGCAACTATGGTGAAATGATATTTGAATCCAGCTTTGGAGCACATGTGGTCGTCTATCATTAACATTATCATGTTATGCCTTGTGGAATTATAGGAGGCTGAAAGTTAAATTTGTTAAGTATTTATTTAACTGACTTTTACATCTGTGCTGTCCTCTTGAGGTGCCCAGTTACTTGCACTGGGGCCGATTGCCTGCCTTACCACACCAGAGGTCCGTTTCACAAAGCGCGCTTAGCGTTAAGTGCGCGTATCTCCATGGTGACCAGTATTGTGAGTTTTATGTTGTTATGGTGTTACGGGAACGTAGGATTACGTGCAGTTTTGTGAGCTTTACCTAATATTATCCCTACAATTTAAGGAAAATCGACTTTTGTAGGTCAACATTCACCTGCTCTATTCATTTGTACAAAATGAAGAGTTCTCATGGTAGCTAACCACTTCCTGTTCTATGCAGTATCGCTTGTACCTGTTTCTACTTTAGTCTCGAAAGTACTGCCGTCAGTGTTTATTTTTCTTGCACCTTCTAACTAATCATCACAATATTCAAGAAAGACATGTACATAAGTAATCGTCACATCATCCAGCAATAATGTGTATATTTTGAGTAATCCCCATATTACCCAACAATTACGTGTATATTTCAAGTAATATCAATACTAAGATGTACAGTGTGATCCATTGCAATGACTTATTGTGTGTTTTAATCTCTTATTGTTGTCTGCAGTTAATTTTATGGGTGGAAAGATCTTGGAGGGAACCACCGGCCTTTGGTGAATATCCAGTATCTTACAATATGATGTACGTTGCCTTACGCCCTTACCCCTATCCGTAGAAATGCCAATCACAAAATACACCAGGAGTTATGATCACTACTTTGGATGGTCACACAGATGGACTGTGATTATCATAAAGTACCTTAATAACTTACCTTATTTTCCGAGTTCACGCATACACCTCGCGCGAAAGGTCGTATACGCACCAGCTACACGCCTGTTAAATCACGCCTGAGGTTGACATAAAGATATGCACACAGATACGTCATCATGGTGTTTAAAACAGCGGGGTACAATTGGTGATACACTCTGACCCAATTACAACGTGAAAAGCGCTATGAGCCCTAATAGCTGTGAGTTAGTATTATAGATTAAAGCAAACTCTGTTCTTCCTTGTCCAGATTCTCTGTCACTCTGCTTCATGATTGTGTATACTTCAACTTCAACGGGGTCAGGGGCGCCAAATTTATCGTGTTGAATTCGATCACCACATTGGCTATATGAACAGTTGCAATCAAAGCGCAACTGAGAAACTTTCATTGCAACTGTTCATATACCCAACGAGGCAATCTAATTCATCACGATAAATATTCGACGACTAGCCACGGATTAAGCGGAGGTGGACACAATAATGAACCAGTGAAAAGATATTCTGCACCTTGTAATGTCCTTTCATGTAATAGCTGAGTACTCCGTACCTGTAAATATGAACTTCTCCCGTTACCATGACTACAGTGTACACCAGTCATCTTGTAACGGAGTACAGAATTCAAACTCTCAAGTTCAACCTGCCCCGATGGCTCCACTGTCAGTCTTGGGCCGGATTACACCTAAGATCTTAAAAAAAGAAGTTGTAGGTTTCTCGCTTGGCATTCAACAATAAGGGGATAGTGCTTCGACTGGTTGACCTGTACCAGTATAATGGCTTGGGTGGATTACTTGCCTTTGCCAAGCCGTGTCAGTGAAGCAACTCTAGTTGATATAGCGGTGAAAATTCGCCATGCAATACACGTACATGCAATCCAAGGACCCCTTCGTTGTCATTTGACTGAAAAATTGTTAAGTGACAGTTTAAACCCGAAGCACCCACTCACTAGTCTAAAGTTCAACATTAGTGTTGTTCAAACCCTGTCTGAGGTAAACTGACAAGATGCCGTATTACACCGGTTAAGTGTGACCATCTGAGCAGCGCCATGTTTTTTGTCTTAATTATATCGATAATAAACGCCATTAAGACATTACATCTACCGACGAGTAAAAGTAGGAGCAGGGAATACGACTGAAGTTGATTTACATTCCGGCAATCCCTTGAGTTTACGCCGACTCTGAACACCCATCCCTCACCATTTGCTTAGTGAAATTCATCTACGTGAATGCTGCTATCATCACTGATGACAAACGAAAGCTTGCTCTCTGTCAACACCTCGGGGGAGATCCTGTCCATAAAGAGGACGGAAAGACGCAGGCAATGATTTTAAAACTTCTTCAATTAAATCTATGCGTCGAAACAGACAAGGGCAGTATGTTGTCACCCACTCTATTTAACATGAATAAAAATAACTTAGCCAAAACCTTAAAGGAGGACCCCAACGCTTTTATTTTCACAGTAAATATGCCTCACACAAAATGTTTCAGTTATAGTAGTCTGAACTGCATTCAGAAAGTAAAATGATGACCAGGTCTACATTACCGGCTTACACGCGCAGAATACATGGCGACGATGAACGATTTTCACTCGATGATGACAGAAAACAATCTCGTATTTCATAATAACACGTACATGTACAAAAGATGCAGTCTAATGTGAGTGTCAACCTCAGTTGTATGTAGCATGCCATAGACAAACATGTCTCCTATCACAGTTAGCATGAGGTATCACAACAAATACGTACATAAAATCTTTTCGGCGTAAAAAAAACGTCAGTAGAACGTCAAAGGTCATAGGCCAATCCAAATGCCTGGCCGCACATGCGAGTCATATAGATGGCGGCCATTTCTTAAATGGACACAGACCTCCGTTACAACTTCCGTTTTTCGGTAGGGTTGTAGTTCTGTGAATTTTAGTATAAAGTCTTTTTTTGCTCCCAGGCATGCATTTTTGGTGTACAGGTGCATGCTTGGTATTAAAATGGTGGAAACTGTCTAAACTTTGAGGAGGTATGAGCTTTATTGATGAAAGTTTGAAATTCTGGATGAGAGGACACAAGGTGTGCGGTAGTGATGAGGCCGCGAGTAACGTCCCTTTGGCGTTGCTAGGCACGCCTCCCAGCTGCCGGCATGGAAAGGCCCAGATTTTGACGGTCAACCTATGTCAAGATTTTTATGGCTTGTTTCTCACAGTCTGGGCCAGGTATGCACAAAAGCTTATTGGCCACGGGATGTTTGGGACTGAGCTACAGCGCTAGACGTTAACATTGTCGCTTATGGAAACTTAATGGGGGGTCTGAGGCCAAATGAAAAGTGGTGAACGCAGAGGTTGGGCTTTTAATCTAATTGTTTCTTTGTTTAACGAGGATTTCCCACAGCTTGATAGCTACGAGAATATCTCTTTAAAAATAAAATCCACATATATACATAAACTAACATAGAGAGCAAATGGTATATACAGGTGTTTACAGATATTAATATATATGGTTGGATTGTTACCTTGGGGATGATCGACATCTCGGGATTATACAGGGCCTTAAGCATTGTAAAGGAGTAACTGGAGGGCATGGTTGGTTAGTAACCTACTGTTTTTCCGAAATTTTATTCTTAAGCGGTGAATGGGACCCAACAAAGCCTATGCGAGCGTCAGTACAAATATAGCAGGCCTAAGCGTAGTCACCCAAGGCTATCAGTTAGATACAAGCAACACCTTGGACACAAAATTTCACACCCAGTACATTTAAACAAATGCAGAGTTTGCAATGTCACGAGGGAGAATGTTGTTCACAAACAGGTCTCTTGCCAGAGCTAGGATGAAAAATTGCAACAAACGTATACACAGAATGCATAAAACTTAACATCAATAAAAATATGACTGTACATGCATATAAAAAGTGTCAGGGAGGGATGTACGTCGGGTTATGCCAGCATGTGTAGTTCAGAAAATGGAGGACATATTCCCAACCCCTACTGGCATTTACTGTGGATTTCAGCAGACATAGAGAGATCTAACAGATTGGCAAACACAATTCATCATCAATGTCATTACACAAAACTATGACATGTTTTGCTGTCATTACACCCAGTCTTTCGACAATGAACATTTAAATGTGTGTGGTTTTTAAATGTTTTAAAGCATTATTGAATTTCTGTGGTTTTTCTGTGTATTCACGTGTATAGTCAGGTCTAAACAGAAAGTATGAGCAAAGAACATAGCTATGTGAATAATATATCATTATGTAGACAGGAAAGGTAGGGTAGCGGATGATGGACCAGTACCATCCCCTTACTGTCCCTCCTGTGAATTAGAATCTAAAGTCATCTTGTGCAAAGCACAGATGCTGTGAGTGGGTAATGGCATCCGTTTCCCATCCACTTTTTGATATGTGCAGTACATAAGTGGAAGTGAGTTAAAGGTGATAAAAAACGAGAAGTTTCATGTAAAACAGGTCAAAAGCAAACACAGTTAAAAACAATTACACCTTCCAAGTACAACCCCATGGACATTGCTTCACGGGTTGAAGCGATTTAGATGGAGGTGGCCATTGCTTCGTCCTTGAAAGCGGGTTTGCTAGTCGTGGGCCAATCTTCTCCCCATTCTCAGCTAACTTAAAGCAATGCTTCACGAGTTGGCCAACACCTTAAATTTACTTCACAATTAAATATGTGCAAATGTACCCCACCCAACTGTGTAAAGGAATTTGCTCCACTCGAGCATAACACTTCGGACCGGAATTCCTTCTGTGCTTATCATTGACCTCATTCACCCGGACGTTTTCCTCACAGCACACTTTTTGATCATTGATCAGCGGTGGACAAAGAAACAAGTCACGTGTACCAGCTGTAAGTTCTGGCACAATTTCTCCTGCAGCATTACGATATTGTGGAAGCTTTTTGTCGAGAGCTGAACTTTTATTGATCAGACGGCGCCGTTAATGCAATCGTATCACCGTATGTTGAACCGTGAATTCGAAGTTTGTACGTCATGTAATGTAGGGGAGTACTTCTTTTTAAGCGTTTTACTTAAAAACTGCAGTTTAGCGGACTCCTCAGACGTGTTCCGTTATGTATAATCTCAACACTCTTTTGGACAGAAGTTAAAGTTGAGATGCTTGACTAGTTTATATCACATGACAGAGGATGTGACGCCAATTCAATGAAGAATCTAGTTTTCACAGACAATTGAGCAGCTGGTCATCGGAAAGCTACTTCAATGGATGGATCCAGGACATCCGATGTCCCACCACCCCTTCTCGGGACAACATTGCTTTTCATTCCACTCTCGATGAAAGCCTTGTGACGTCATAATGTCATAGACGAATTGAACATTCGTAACCAATGTGTAGGACATCTGGTTGGCCTACTTGCAACAATATTGATTATTATTGATCAATTGCGTGTTCCTGATTCACAGTGCAGACAGGTCTATTATGCTATAAATCCCAGTATATATTATGCCAATCAAATACTAATGCATGCATTTGTTTTCTAATCGTTTCATACGTTTCTTTTAATTGGGAAATGAATGGACTTCAGTAAACAAAGTTGGTGAAGCAGGAGCTAAGCTATAAGGAACAAAACAATTAGTAAGGTTTCGGCCATTTATATTGATTTGAGAAGTAAATGCGTATCACAGATCATAGTTTTTAAAATTATTAAGATATCTACATACTGACGATTGTACGTACTGTAGTTCCGTGAAATTTAAAGGGTACTATATAATTATTAATGTAACATTTGTCAGAAAATCTACATTATACTTCATCTTTGACGCTGTTTTACATAACATTAGAACGAACACACACAAATAATGCCTAGGACACATGCAATATAGAGACCAAATTAGGACTATACACTAATTTTTTTTAATCATTTGGTTATATCTTGAAAAACAATGGCATGGACTGGATCATGCAAATTATTGTTTAAACTTTCGCCGTAAAGGCGCAGACGATGACACAAAACAAAACTTGTGTAACCCCCCTGGGCACCATACCAACAGTTTTGAAAATTTCTCTTTAAATAATAGTAATGTCAAATTATTCATTTGAAGTTTCCTGTTAACGTCAATTACATTTCTTCAGTTGTTTTGTATATGCAGTTGATATTTTCTAAAACCACAAGTTGGGTGGCATACATGATAATTTGCACACGTAGGTGAAAAGTAGAAAGACATACTGCATGCAGCTTTCTTAAATTGTGAAAATATTGCAGTGAATTAAAACCGATATTGTACGTTTCGTCAGTGTGTACGGAAACAAAATATTTCTGTTTATTCCACTTTGCCTGGTGTGACGTATATCCACAGATGACGTAGCCCCTTCAACTTACTTTAGGAAATACATGGATGTAAGCTTACGTTATAGTGTTTTTAAATATACCGTACGGACGTCTTTTCAAAAAAGCAATATGATTTCTTATTAATATTGTCTGTTTTGAAAGAAGAAAAGATGACATGCATTTAAACGAAACCAGAGGAGGGGTCTGAACTCGTGATGTTCAGGGAACCAAATACTTTCAGTGTTGTGACTGTTGGTGACACAGACATTTTATGTGAAAGGTAAAGATCAATGCTTATTATTTTTAACATTTAAGAGTCTATTCTCTGTCTATTTGTGATTGCTTCAGGAATATGTGAATAACCTGGACTACATGGGTATAGAGTCTAGAAAACATAATGGTGTGCGAAAAAGGAAGTGGCAGCATATGGAAAGTGAACTGTGCTTTTGTTTGTATTTGGAAGTTTACTTACGAGTCATGATCATAAATTGTGCCATGAGATGTCATGTTTTAATGGCCCCATGGTTCATAAAATAAATAAAGCGTTTTTGAACTACTATTCACCGTCTTTTTGTCTTGAAGTACAGTGCCAGTTAGATTATATTTCAGACGGAAATTCATCTTAGACTGCAATGTATGCTTCACCTAAATTATAAAATACAGCTAACTTTAAGTGTGCTCTTTAGAAACGCTTTTAAATGGTGGATAAAATTTGTGTTTTATTTTAAGTAACTTTACAAAAGTGTGTTATTTGTAAGTATTGATAGTGTTTTTAAAGTATGGACAAGCTTACACACATTTTTAATGTTATATTTAAAATTACTTTGTGCTTAAAATGGAATCACTGCGTTTAACCTTAAAACATTAAGTGTTTATAAGTCAGAAACATAAGTGTTTTTAAAGTGGGGACGAAAATGTCTTTTATGTATAAAGTGTTTTAGCGTCAAACACTTTTTTATGGTGTACATGGATAACTTCCAATGTCAAGATTGAAACCAGAGGAAACCGTTTTAGTCTGTGTTCAATCTTTTTTTTGATCCATATAAGATGTACCGTCTGAAAAGTCTGTGGTTTCACTCAATCACCCAACCACTCCCTCGCACTCACTCAGTATGGGCATCATGTCTAATTTCTTCACTGTGGCATCATGACATCAAAGCGGTGTCCTGTCTAGTGTCTTCAATAATGTCTGGTGTCTTCAATAGAATATTATGTGTTATGTCTTTAATGTGTTGTCCTGCCTGGTGTCTTCACTGGGGCATCATAACTGGTGCTCTGAATATGCCATCAACGCTGGTTTCTTCAATAGGACATCATGCCTGGTGTCTTGAGTGGAATATGTTTTCCAATGTTTGAAATGGTGTTTTGTGTCTTGCGTCTGTAGTGAGGCATCATGTCTGGGGCGTCTGTCCTGTCTGGTGTCTCCAGTCATACTATAAGGCATCAATGTCTGGTGTCTTCAATTGCATATCATGTTTGGTGCATTACGTCTGCTGTCCTGACTGGTGTCTTCAATCATTCAACAGGAAGTCATGTCCAGTGTCTTAAATGAAACATCATCTCTGGTTTCTTCGATGCGGCTTCATGTCTGGTGTCTGGAATGAGCTTCATGTTTGGTTTCTTGAGTATACTGTCCTGTCTGGTGTCTTCTATCATACAATGGGGAATCATGTCAAGTGTCTTCAGTGGAACATCATGCCTGGTACATATATCTTGAATAGGGCATATTGTCTGGTATCCAAATGAGGCATCCTGTTTTGGTGTGTGAGGGTATTTATACCTATTGTGTGTGGGTAAGCATGACAATTTCCGTATAAATTTCACGTAGATATACGTTTATGTACCAGATAAAAGACTAAGTCTTGACCGCATATACACGTAATATGTCTCGTGTGATGAGACGGTATTACGAAACAGGCTCTATGGGTGGTTATCAGAATCTGCAAAGACAAGTTCCAACTGTAACGATTTTAACTGATGTTTCATTGAACACAAAGAAGTTTGTCTGAACGTCTTAACATAAACAAGTAACCTCAATGACGCAATATTTCGAGGTTAACGCCTCAAGGAATTGCTATTGTTCTCAGACAGATTTGTCTTTAACATGAGAGAAACAAAAATGTACGAGTTCCTTACCATGCGGGCCGCTGGGATACTCAATTTTTGCATTAAAAAATAACACTCTTACAGCAACTCCGGCGTTTACAATACACGCCAGTTTTTAAAACAGCGCTTTAAACACCAACTGTCTAACAGCATGCGACCGGCCCGGATAGCACAGTTGGTAGAGCGTCCGCTTCGGGACCGGTAGATCCAGGATCAATCCTTGGTCGAGTCACACCTAAGACTTTAAAAGAGGAAGTTGTAACTTCCTCGCTTGGCGTTCAGCATGAAGGGGATAGTGCAACGACTGGTTGACGACTTACTTGCCTTCGGTAAGTCGTCTCAGTGATGCAGCACTAAATAAAAGAGCGGTGGAAATCCGTCCTGCAACAAGGAGGCACATTACACGTGCATGCACCCTAATGATTCCTTCGTCGTCATATGACTGAAAAATTGTTGAGTACGACGTTAAACCCCAAGCACTCACTCACTCACTCACTCTAACAGCATGCCAACGGTGCACTCAGGCTTACCCGGAAAAACAAGGGGAAAAGACCTGATCCAACTGTAACGGGTTTATTCATCAAAACAGCAAACAACATTTACACCTCCGTACTGGAGAGGACCAAGTTGATGGGACTTATTTCCCCTTTATTGTAAACACCGATTTCATTTAAACCTAATCTGGACCACATTCTTCCTCTGTACATTAAATATTTTCCATAATATTTAAAATCTAATCAAGATTGGGAGTTTTATTCAAATATAAGCGTCATGTCCGACATTCATATACCATTCGTAGTCCGTAAAAGGCGTTCCAAGTCGATAATCGGAAGATCCATTTCCAAAACAACGTTCAACGCTAGCTCCCAAAGACAAAGGTATGTAAGAAATTGTACAAATAAGAAATAAAGCCGGTAACACACAAGAGAGAAGCGGTCATCAGTTTTCAATGATGCCAGGCAGACAGTGGATATTCCAGGCATGAATTCCATATCAAAAAGATGCAAGGATCAGATACGTCTTTCATAATTGTTCAACAACGCAATACTTGAACTCTTCTTACTATGCAGTGGAACAAATCGTTTTAATTCCAGACAATCAAGGTGGCCATCCTGGTGTAGCCCTAATATTGACTTCTTAGCTATAAGTAACTAATTCTCTGCATCTCCATTGCAATACCTGTTCTTCCACGCCAAAAATCTTATCCTTGGTCTGAATATTGTGAGTAAACATCAACATGAAATGTTATACAATATGAAACTTAGAAACTGTCTTATCCTTACATGTTTCGGTAACACCCAGATTTAGTGTTCACTAAACGCCTCACTTCCCATTGCTCCACCAATTCCACACTTGACTGAGCGTACGATTGGGTTTCCTAAAGTGTCGTATGTGAACTGACGAGGAGGACGTCGAGTTCTCTTGAATGTCACGGCTGCACTCTCTTCACTGCTGGAGTCATCATTTCCAATTTCTGGGACAGTCGTTCTAGACGCACCTTCACTGCTGTCTGTCACGAGTCCTCTTTTTATTTAGGCCTCAGGGTTCGTGGCACATCATATTCTGAAAGAGGGCATGGGTGATCCGCAGAATAACCCAATCATCCTCTATTTCACTATCATCGGTTACTGGAGGAGATTAAGGTGTCTTTGTTCGTCTACGAATTTTTTTCGGCGGTATAGAAATCTCGAGAGGCAAATGACTACGCGGAAGAAGCATATTGCTGTGCAAAACCCTCGCTCGACCATTTCCCCTATCCGGTTTTAGTCAGTAGACGGGACTGTCCGGAGCCATCTGTTTGATGATCGTGTGAACTTCTGGTTCCCAGTGAGACCTCATCTTGCCCGGTCCTCCACGTTCACCTCAGTTCCTCACAAGTACTCTACTACCAGGGAGCCATGTACTCATATCCTCTTGTCGTAATGTCGTTTCTGCTGGAGAGACTTCTTGTTAACTTGACGTTCCGCCCAATCATAACTTTGCTGCATACGTCGTTTCCAGTCCTTGGCATATCCACTGTGATTACCTATGCCTTCGTTCTCGTCCAGGCCAAACAACAAATCCACAGGGAGTCGTGGATGACGCGTAAACAGCAGATAGTACGGGGAGAAGCCTGTACTCTCGTGGACTGTACAGCTGTATGGATGAATGACATTACTCACATGATCACTCCAGCTGGCCTTTTCTTCAGCAGACAGCGTCTTCAGGGTGAAGCATACTTAAAAAGGTTCTATTCGTCCGCTCCACTTAACCATTGCCTTGTGGATGGTATGATGAGGTCCAGTTATGACTAATTCCGCAGTAGCGCTTAATGCTCTTGAACATCCGGTTTTCGAATTCACGACCCTGGTCATGATGCAACCGACTTGGAAACCCAAAACGAGGAATGAAATCTTCCTTACATCTGTCTCGGAACTTTTTTGTGTAAGTGGGGTAAGCCTGGGCGTACCGGGCGAAATGATCAACGATCACCAAAGTGTACTCATATCCTCGACTCCGTTCGTCCAAGAAGTCCATTGGCATCAACTGAAATGGTGCGGTGGTGTGAATCGGCTGAAGTGCAGCTCTCTGTGGTCTTGGTTGAGGTCTGTCCTTAAGCACGCACATACTTCCGTTACAAAGTGATGGATGTCCTTTTGCAATTTAGGCCAAAAGAATCGCTTGGGTACTAGATTAAGAACACCCTCGGATCCTAAATGTCCCATGTCATTGTGCAGTCTCTTCAACACCCTACATCTACATGTCTCTGGCAGCAGAACTTAACACCTTAATTCACCACCAGCTAATGTCGCTGGTCTTACAAATACACCATGTTGATTCTCTTCGAGACGTTTCCACTCCAAAAGTCACATTGTTCTTAACTGGGGGAATTGAGCTCTCTCATTCTTTCTAGAAATGTGGCCTTGACTTTTCAATGACAAGACAGTTTGAAAATGAGGGTCTTTCTCTTGCGAAGTCCTTATTTCCAACGGGTCGATTTGTTTCAATGTCGAGGTGATTCTTGCATCCTTTTCCTCTGACTCAATCGCTGTCTTGTACTGTCCAACTTGGCCGACGTTAAAATATACGTGAGGGGGTTTTTGTCTGTCATAACTGTGAAGTGGGGACAGTAATACAAGTAATCTTTAAAGCGCCCAGTCACAGCCCACTTCAAGGCCAGGAATTGTAGTTTATCAGAATGTAAGTGCTACTTTTTCTCAGCAGGAGTGAGAGTTCTGGACCCATAACCTATGACATGAAACTTTCCGTTCTTTCCCTCCTGGTACAAGACGGCTCCCAACCCCTCTTGTGAAGCATCCGTATGCGCCACGAACGGTTTTTCACAGTGTGGATACCCTAAGACTTGTCCTTCAAACAACACATCTACATGTTCGTTGAAACATCGTTGGTGATCCCCGGTCCACTGTACAGCTTGACTGGCTGAAGCCTAGCCACACTTACTTCCCTTTTTCTGTTTTGATTTCTGTTCAGAGTGCGTATTGTCAATCTTCATAAGGTTCTACAAGGGTTGAGCTTTCTACGAGAATTTTGGAACATAGCGATACTGGAACATAGTATCCTAGAAATCCCATAAAACGCTTCACGTCACCCACACATGCTGGGACTTGTTCCTTGAGAGTTCTCATTGCCTCATATTCCTTGGAATCCATTTGGTAACCGTGTTCTGATACAATATGTTCCAAATATCGCACATCTCGTCTCAGAATCTCACACTTGGTACCTTTCAGCTTCGCACCGGCTGACCAGAAACGCTTAAACACAGTCTGTAAATGTTCAAGATGCTGTTCGAATGTCTTGCTGTACACAATAACATCGCCGAGGTATGGTAAACACAGTTCGTCCCTTATGCCTTCCAAAATACTGTCCATACAGCGCTGGAACGCTCCCGGGACTCCCGTCGAACCGAAAGAGATCCTCTTCCTTTGGTAAACCCCCCGTGGTGTTACAAAGGCTGTATAGCTACGTCACTCTCCCCTCACAAAGCCCTGGCGGTAGGCTTTTCCATGATCCAACAATGAGAACCAGGCGTTTCTGCTTAAACTATCAATGGCGTCTTGTATGCGTGGAATGGGTGGCCTATCCTGATGAATGTTCTGATTAAGTAAGCGGTAATTAATGCATAGCCTCAGGGTCCCATCCTTCTTCCGAACGGCTACCATCGGTGAGGAGTAAGCAGATCCACCCTCTTCGTGGATTTACACAATTTATTCCGAGATTTCTCTGCACCAATGTGACCGGCACAATACACACCTGTGATCCAGTGTCCCATAAGACACTACATTCAATAAAGACCATATTGCCGTCTCCTGGGTTGTGTGAATTACTGTACAACGTGTTGAGCGGCTGCTTGAGAAGGACTGACACTAGATTTGAGTTCCCTAATTTCTGACATAATCTCCTGTAACACTGATGCGGGTTGTTCGCCTGACTTAGTAGCAGCATTTGTGTTTGTTTTCCTGCTTTCTGGCTGACATTTTTCCCACGTCCTGTCTCGGCTAACACGGACACGGATAGCTCACGCGGGATTTCTTCATCGCTTAGGTCAGATGCAAGGACGGCCTTCAGGTTTTGTGCCAGGACGGTTTCATGCATCCCGGTATATATTGCTCGAACAGCCATACGTTTCAACAAATTTGTGTCATAGGTCAGTTCGGAGTCGTCGCCCTTGCATACAAGCATCACTTTCTGTAGCAAATCTAGTAACCGTAGAATAAAGTCTAGAGGGATTCCCTGGCTGCTGACTGTCACTCGTTGACCGGCTGACTGGCAGACTGTTCTTGGCAATACGCTCTCAGTGTCTCCTTAAGCAAAGGCAAGCTTATATCCTGTTTACTCTCTAAGTAACTTCTTAGTGGCTGGCCTGGCTGTACTGCTCTGATAATTGCCTCAGTGATTTCTCGGTCCGTGCAATCCCTGGTTTTCCCACCTTCTATCTGTCGGCACAGATTTATAAATGTTATGCCCACAGGTCCACATATCTGGCCACTGATCACTGCGGACAGAAACTTGTTTCTGTTTGTTTGCACCTTTTTGTTTAACAGCGTACATGACTGATGTCAAATGGGGAAGGGCTTCTGGGCTGCTGACATTCTGGTTAGTTGTATCCTCTAAGGCTTTTAGTGATGTCATTTTTGTTTTTACAGTACCCTTGAATGAAATTTTCAATTCTTCTACCAATTGCTGAAGTTGGTTGTCGTCAAGATTGTACAGTACTGCCTTGATCTCCACTTCCATCTTCTCAACAGCCTCACCCATCCTGGCCAGCTACAGTTGCTTACATTCATATATAAATTGATATCAAATGGCAACATTCTAAAGAATGAAAGATAACACTATAAAACTGTTCTACTGGACAATGTATATTATTTATCACCTTCAACAGAATAAGGTGTTAAATAAAAAGAATTCCTATTTATATTGAAGTTACATACAAAAACAAAGTGAACAAATCATTATGTACAAGTTTCATGGTGAACACAGTTCACGTTCATGGTGAAAGTATACAGTTGGCCTGTACAATTTAAAACAATGAGACAACAGGACCTGTTATATAGTGACCGAATTTGAATATAATACAGTGTTACATGAGTGAACAAATTTTATCATGTTGAGGTTCATTTGCACAAGCTAATTAACATTTTTTCAACACTGTGTTCCCAGGCGAGTGATAGGTTGAATCCTCCAATAGGCTGGGTCCGTACTGGAGAGCACCAAGTTGTTGCGAGTTATTTCCCCTTTATCGTAAACACCGTTTTGATTTAAACCCAGCCTGGACCACATATACATTATCCTTTAGAGACAGGATATATACATGTATATATATGACGTCAGAGAGTACATATATATCCTGCTCAAATATATATCAGGGATTTACATGTATCCATGATTTACATGTATCCATGTTACTGGGAAGTTAGTTCATTTATCTGCCTCGCGAGGGTACGGGTTCAAACCCAAGTGTGGTCTAGGAGATATTAAGTTTGTAAAAATGTAGCCTGTTTTTTTTTTTTTTTTTTTTTTGACATCATAACTTGTGAATTCAATGAAAAAATAGCTTGTTTGAAGCTGACCTAGATCAGCATCACCCTTTCCTCAGAATTATTTGCGATTTTCCTTTCTTCAGAAGTAAAAAAAGGTGGGCTCCTTAATGGGAGAAGGTGATGGCGATACACCCTCTTTGTATTGCCCTGAGGATACGATTTTGATCAACTGTGGATGTAGTGCTCGGATCAGAGAATGTCAAGGGGCCGTATCGAGTAAATGCACTGTTTTTAAAGAGATGGATTCCCCGGTTCACATTCAGGTAAAATTACCTTCCTATCAGTCATTTCTTTTTGGGTTGAACCCGAATTTTGAGATTCTAATGAGTTTTCAAAAGTTTTGTGAAGACTTAATGTGGACTGCCGCAAATTAAAGCCGATAACTGACGAGATTTTTACATTAGTTGCACCGTTCAGCTGATTCATCCACCCCCCCCCAGCAATTTTTTTAATTCTAATTTCTCCACTAGTAATTTAAGACACACACACACACACACACACACACACACACACACACACACACACACGCACACAGGCACACATACCCATCACCGCCCCTCTTCCTCACACACCCCCACACACCCATCACCGCCCCTCTTCTTCACACACGCGCGCACGCACACAGGCACACATACCCATCACCGCCCCTCTTCCTCAAACACCCCCACACACCCATCACCGCCCCTCTTCTTCACACACGCGCGCACGCACACAGGCACACATACCCATCACCGCCCCTCTTCCTCACACACCCCCACACACCCATCACCGCCCCTCTTCTTCACACACGCGCGCACGCACACAGGCACACATACCCATCACCGCCCCTCTTCCTCACACTTGCACTGGTTGTGTTCATTATTTGCGGAATTTAATCACTTTACTGATACGGTTAAATTAAAATCCAGTTCTGTTCTTGTTATTGAATGTTAAATATAACGACAGTACAACATTCTCAGTAAGTTTACGTCAGTGCTGTCTAATGAATTGGCATCATCATAACATCAGCAGTTTTTATTCGCTTTATGTAATTCTCTTTACGCCATTGTGCTAGGAGCGTGGAATTTATACTTAGAATAACTGAGGTAAATTGATACATATAATAAGAGGCGGCATTTCATAGGTCACGTGTAACCTTTTGCCTAATATTCCACTGCCGTCGCTGCTCTGGTTTTGCTCTCAACACCGTACGTCATTGATTATACTGAAGCTTGTGTCCGAAAGTTGCACTAGCCTTTATGTTTTTCCCTTCCTATCGTCACAGTATTGTGAAGTCGCCATAAAAGTGAAATAATCCTCAGAGCGGCGTGAAGCACAAAAGCAGATTTTATTCCTGAAGACATTGTATATTAGTTATAGATTGATAACTTCCTTTTTTGTCTGGATCAGACTATATATAGATTACACGAAATTTAGAGATCATTTCTTGCCCTTTGTGTACATGAAAATATAATGGCGATTATACTGTCAGAGTCCTTACAATGTAATTAAATTCATCGCCTGTCCGGATAACATGGTGGGCTAAAGGAAGGAGTTTTAAGCTGTCAATGTACATGGGTTCGAAACCACTTACTGTCTGTTTCACTGTTCATACACATAATAAATTGACTTCCCTCAGGGGATGTATGGCACTTTAACCACTTTAATTGCCAGCTGTACATTCTTTAGAAATAATTTAATGGCGGGACATCACAGCTATCGTCTAACTGATAGATGAATGGACAGAAGTCCGTACAAACAGTGGTGCACAGTTTATAGATTATTGGTTATTTGTATTGGTTATCACATTTATTTGTTACCCCCGCGTCTGAAGGCAACAAACATTTACCAGAGGTATGTCTGTTCACAGTAAATAGTCCCCTCCGTGCGTTAATCTCACTATTTCAGGGCAATCAAGAAAACACGACTGCATTGGTACAGAAGACAATATACTTCCTGTCAAATTTTAAAGTATTTTGCAAACAAACTGAGTCTTTATTTTTAAGTTAGAGGAAATATAAGAAAATTTTTATTCTGAATGTGAACATTAATAGTGGACAAATCTAATCGCGGAAGGTTTCTATACATGAAGTACCCTGAAAATCAACCGTTTTTAGAGAGGCGATTTTCTGTGACCTGACATCTAAACAGCGACTTTAATCATGATTCGAGATACTCGGGTACATTGGACAAAAAACCCGAAACAAACTGAAACCAGTTTCTCTCCAAGAAGGACAAAATACTCCTGACAGCATTAATTTTATTGTTAAATTTAAGTTTAAATTTAATGTGACATTATTGGTATTGAGCTTAGTAACTTACAAATTTTGTAGCACGGGATTATTAAGTTTCCGTTAAAACCATTACAGGAAACATTTTGCAGAAAAATCCAGAATTTTTTTAAGTGGCTCGCCTAAATCCAAAAACCAAGGTACATCTGACTGTTAGCTAAACGCCCCAGACCTATAGTTTCCGAAAAATAAATAAATTGAAAGCGAAATAAATTTACTAAACCAAATAAGATCTTCCTTTCTATTAACCAGGTATTCTGAATTGTTTGTAATTTGCAACGATCTGCACGGTAGAACTAACGTGACATGGCAGGCTACATAATTACAGCACAGTACAGTGTCTGCTATTTGATGTTTGCTCAAATTCACTACATTGGGAGGCAACCCTGTCAAAAAGTCAACTTTGGGCCATGATTTTAAATATTACAAACTGGGATGGTCGAAGTTACGCTGAAGTATACATATGTGGAATGAGTCAGTGGTATGGCTGCTTTCGTTAAATAATCGAGCTTTCCTGCCTTATCTGTCCTTTCACAGGCAGTAGCGACTTGTTTGCCTAGTTGTACCGGGAAGTTTACCATAGAACAAGCCCCTCCTTCCGGAAGTACTAATGGCTTCCCAACAGCCACGTGTTTGACGAACTCTGAGATTGCCGGATTTTGAATTTACTCACCGTAAGTATAAACAATATGTTCCTCATTGATTTATTTATTTCATTTATTTGAATGGTGTTTTACGCCGTACTCAAGAATATTTCACTTATATGACGGGGGCCCGGGAAACCCACGACCATCCGCAGGTCGCTGGAAGGCCTGTGAGGTGTTTCCCGTTGATTTTAGGTCATCTGAACATTTAAAACAAACCTTACTTACTAAGAGTTGTTTCCAATTTTGGCCAGAAAAGAGGACTCATTGCTTGTATTTAATTCTGTCTACACTTGTGTTAAGTTTGGTTGAAGTTGTTAACACACATAACTGTTCTACTGATAAAAGCTTAAGGTCAGTTATATCGGCGAGGCCATAAGAATCTGAGCGGCTCTTCCCGCCGTTCTAAATTGCACAAGATAAGCACTTGAGACAATCTGCCATTACCAAACTACCCTCGGAAGTCGTTATAAATGAAGTGATAAAATGTTAAAACACCCACAGCACACTCCATTTGTTTTTGTCTTAAGCGGGCAGTTAGTATTATTGTTGGGGAAAGAACAATTGTGAAAGCATGCGTCGAAAGAGACATTGGTATACAGGGCGTCAACAAATAAGGATGTGCCAGGTCAAGAATCGCAATACCAACTGCCGAAACGAAACACAAACCACTAAGGAGCTAAGAAAGTATATAAAGTACGAACATAGGACGGAATCATGCAAATAGAGGCAGTTGTCAGTGACGTTGGAAAGACTCAAGGTATATTCTAGGCGACATTTGAAATCAGTATTCAAATCGTGTACCATGCTAGAATATCAGTTGTCGATAACAAAATATGTATTTCAGTTGATAGCAACTGTTCATATATCCAACATGATGATGTTATTCAACACGATGAATATATCACCCTGGTATAGGCAAAATTGGACACAGCCATGAAGCAGAGCGCCAGAGAGTTTGGGCACTCTGTTCATATTAACTTGCAAGAGAATTATACTCATTGTAAAACTTACGAAGCTTGGAATGAAGGCCTGTTATGGAATAAAATGCACACACTAGTTTTTGCGGTAATAACTTGTGACCTTGATTGAAATCGTCACCCAACACGCGGGATCTAACAAATGCTACAAGGCTAGATATGTCCACGCCAAATACAGGACCCTTCTATATATCGTTGTCTAAGTATGGATAATTTACAATGTCAAAATTGAAATCAACACTCATATCGTACAGTCTTCGAGAGAGGACACCGTTTTTGGTCTTTGTACAAATATATGTCTAGATAAGATATTTTGTGTAATTTGTATAAAGTTCAATCCAGATAAGAAGGAAGTTTTTAATCTATAACTAATATACCATGTCTTCAGGAATAAAATCTGCTTTTGTGCTTCACGCCGCGCTGAGGATTAATTCACTTTTACGGCGACTTCACAATACTGTGACGACTTTAAGGGTGCCCTGGATGGATACAGAAGCTTTCCTTTAGGATGTAGCCAGGGTCAGTAATGAGGAGGTGCAACGCGCCCAGCATGCTCCTATCTACAACACTTTTTTCAGGTTAATTTTAAAGTATTGGAAAATATTTAATTGTAGTGTTGATACAAAGACACACTTGGCAGAGTTGTCAACCTGTCACAAGTTTGATGTTGCACGAGAGTGAGAGAACGTAAAAACGTCAGTCCTACTTTTTTTCGAATATAATTTTGGAGAATTAAAAAAGTGGATACGGCTTCCAGGAAGCTTTTACCAGTATAACATTGTTTTAACACATCTTATACGTTGTGCACACACCTTACACAGTGTTCTTCGCTGGATGATACGTGGCAGCAGGCACATGCTCAGGCCTTTATCTATATAATGTAAACTCCAGATAACCAGGAGCTCTGTCCCCAGGAATAACGTCTGCTAAAAAACACAAAACAACAAATCATTTGGTAGTGAAAAATTCTAAATGCCTACTTGACAAAACTGTGTAATCCAGCCACCAAGGTACCCTCCAGGTATCAAAGATTTCAGAGACTAGTTTGTGTATTGAAGCCAAATACGGCGACGGCAGTGTTTATACCGTGTTTACTAACAATTATATGCTTACAAAACAATCATATAATATCACAAATACCGATAACTTCAAACCTTTAAAATTCAGTTTCGTTTGAGTCAATATCGTTTGATTGTTGTCCAACTTTTAAGGTTCTACCTCTAATCTGTACAATGCACGCCCGGTAAAGTTGCAGGCTTCTAATGTACTAGATCCCCACATGCTATCCCATAGAAAGGACCACTTCTTACCCTAATTGAAAATTTGCAGGCTTCTAATGTACCCTAATTGAAAATTTGCAGGCTTCTAATGTACTAGATCCCCACATGCTATCCCATAGAAAGGACCACTTCTTACCCTAATTGAAACTGCATTTTTTGCAGCTTATCTCCAGATTCAGATGGTGAGAGCGTCTACATTTCTCCAGTCATAGATGCTAAATCCAGATCTTGCAAACCCGCACGAAAATGTGACATAGATGCCATAGATTGATGTTCTGTCCAAGCTCTGTGCAAGACGGTAGAAAACGATGGAACCGGGTGCATTTGCACACAAAGTCAGAAAGCGGCAGGACGGTGTACGAGAACAAAATCAGCAATGCTTCTCCAGTTAAAATTAAGGGTGGCTATAGGGAGCCAAGTTAACATTTCATAGGAAATTTTTAATATCGATAAATAAATAAATTATTGATATAGATAAATATTAACTGATATCGAAAACTATTTATCCATTTCGATAATTTATTTATTGATGTCGATAAAACCTTAAAATGTTAATTTGGTCCCTCATAGTCATGTAATTGAAGTGAGACATGGATGGGTGTTATTCGTCTTAGTTATTTATAAGGTTATTGGTGATTGTGTTGTGTATGCAATCGAATGGTTGACGTACTGTTTAAACTGCAATTTACATTCGTTTGCTCTCTGGCCGTAAGTGGGTAGGTCTTGTATCAACTCTGAGGACGGTCGTGGGCCGGTTTCTGTCCGGCTTCCTCCCACCATAATTCTGGCCACCGTCGTATAAGTGAAATATTCTAGAGTACGGCGTAACACCAATCAGATAAATAAATAAATGAATTCTTTTGTGGGACAAAAATTTGTCGGTTTAATATATTGTGAGTTGTGTCACTATACTATCTTCTAACTGTTATGTCGAAAAATAAATTATTTTCAGCTAAATTTAAGTTTATCTTGTCTGTTTCAGTATATTTATTTGTATTTTCCCACTTCACCCTTCTGTGGCAGATATTTTCTGGGGATTTGAAAGTAAAGGGCTACTCATTGAACACCCTAAATAAATTTTTGGATATCTTTCGTCGGAAATAACACTGTCTAGGTGCAATCATAATTCAGCAAAGAAGCAAGAGATAGTTGCTGTTTGGTGAATATAGACTCCTGGTCCAACACAACTATCTTCTATCCACAAATGTTCCAACCAGAACATTTGAATTGGATTCTTTGGTTTTGATACCATAATTACAGATGTTTCAATGAAAATGTATACACTGGTGTTGAGCTCTAATTAGAATGAAGCCAGACCTGACCTTTTTCCCTCTCTAAAAGTTGTTAAAGACCAGAGTCCGTACTGGAGCCTTAAGTATATGTATCTCGTGGGGCCTCCGGGGCCTAGTGGTGAACTTGCCAGTGCAGCACCATGACCCAGAGGGCTCTCACTAATGCGTTCGCTGTGAGTTCAAGTCCTGCTCATGCTGGCTTCATCACCGGCCGTACTTGTACGTAGAAAGGTCCCTCAGCAACTTGCTGTTGTTGTTGTGTTTTCCCCGGGCTTTGTCCGGTTTCTCGTCACAATAATGCTCACTGCCGTCATAAAACCGAAATATTATTGAATACGGCCTAAAATTCTAATCAAATATATAAATGAAATATGCAGTGTCTCAGTACATATCATTTAGGTGGTAGTAACATTGATTGATTAATTAATGGAGGAATGGATCGATTGATTAATGAATGAATTAATTTGTTGACCTGCCATGTGATTGATTTGTTTTTAACGTCATACTAGAGAGTTTTTGACATTTACGATGGCGGCTAGTTTCATGGTTTGAGGAAACCGGAATGAATGGGTTAGATCACACAAAGTTACTAAACTTATATACAAACTGGTATTTTGCTGTTTGAGGGACATGCTGTTTGAACGCACGTAAAACTGGACAAACAGTTGCAAAGACTTTACCAAACACCGATTGCAGTCAACTCCCGACAAACAATTACATACAGATTTCTTTTCACACTAAAATGAAACTAGTGGATGTCCTAGAAAGTTCACACTGTGTTACGTATTTTTGTCACAAATGTGAACATAAGACCGTAAGGGCCGGGCAGAGTCGTTCCAGGATTTAGTCATACGTAGTCTGTTCGTTTTCAGATAACGATATTACTAACTTAGTCGGAATTAAGCTATAGGCGGCACTTTTATTTAGAATCGATGCTGATTGGCTGGTGTGAGAGGAAAGTCCAGGCTATGCCTGGCCTGAGCTGAATTTTCGGTATAGCACATTTATTCACGCATGACCAGGGCGGCAAGATTTAACCCAGGAAATCCTATATCCACTGTCAGCCAATTAGGATCGATTCTGTGTCCTTTTAACTGATTTATCACAGCAGTCAGGTGTATGGGTGGGTGAGTGGGTGAGTTGGTGGGTGGGTGTGGGTGTACCATATAGAGCATTGTCTAAACCATCGCCTTGCCAGGGCATTGGATTTAGTTATAGGCTACAAAGACTACAGCGTTTAGAATAAAGCCACAGCAGGGTCTACAATGTGGTAAGACTACACGAAGCTAGCAAATGGGGTCATTTAATTAAAGGGACTTCCTTGTTTGTCTTTTAAACTCGTGGCAATTGTTTCTATAGTATATAAGAGCCTATGTGAGCATGTCACTGCGCATAACATTTTGGGGCAGGAAGCGATGACTAACAGCTGAACACTAGCTTCTGTAAATCATAGTCTATACAGCAGAACTGCGTGGGCTACTTCAGGCACATACACCAGTCAGTTCAAATTATCCATGCAAAAGGTTACAGAATGGAGTGTACAACCAGAGAAGTGATCACTGTGATTGTATGTGTTACGACCCAAACTGAGATGGCTTGTTCGAAATACACGACGGTTAAGCCGCACAAAATAGTAACCAAAACCAGCATTATATTTCAACAATTTATTAGGTTTAACAAGAACAGATAACAAGACTTATATAAATACTAAAGCACTTAAGTTTAACAAGAAAGGATAGCAATATCTATACAAATACTAAAGTACTTACATGTACAACGGTGTCAAGTCCAAACGGACGCATATATTCCACAATGCTGAAAACCACACAGGCATAAATGCACAGAGGCAATATTCACAAAAGGGAAAATCCACAGTATAACTGAGTGTATGACAAAATATACACAATTTAACAGTGCTTTTTCTTTTGAGATGACAAATCTGCGACGAATGATGATTTGCCTGTTGTAAGGTCGGTGAGGCAGTACTAGACTGTATGAGAAAGAAATGAAGCCATTATTGAACTGCCTCGGGTTTGGCAGCGCTCCACTCACATGAGGCGTCCCAGTGTTCGCGCCCCTCTCCCACCATGCCTTTACAAAAGGTAATTATTGCGCAAAAATCACATCTTTTTGACCCATCCCAGTGATCGGCAGTTAACGTTACTCTACACACACTCCTTTCAGCGCATAAGTCTCTTTACCTTTCGTTTTACATTACTGCAACCAACACACTTTACCACTTGAGTTAGTAAGATGCACATAGGCTTGTTTAGGCTTAGCCTCATCGCTTGTCTCCTTCCGCGGAACTATTTAATCAGTAAAATTCTTTTAGATTTTAGTTAGAGTCGTCTTATACATACTCTAAATAGAGAGAATGCATGTGTATAAAGTGTTATTTAAGACAAAGGTTGAGACGGATTGTTTGTGTTTTCTGACGTCACTTCCTGCCTCATAACCGTGACCCCAGTGACCTCGGCGTTGTTCAAGATTTCTGTACAAAATATGCTTTTTATGGCAGTAATGTAAACCGAAATGTAGAGATCGTCGCATGCGTTGTAAGAGGAATGATCTATGCAAATGAGAATGAGAAGAAAGTCACGGGCGCATATATAGTGAATTCCAAAAGAAACGCGAATTTTTCCAGTGTCAAATCGGAAGTACATCCCGAGTAATTTTTTGATTTTGTCAGATCTGGATTATTTTTCTTACGTTGATTAACAAGCTAACAAGCTAATACAGTTATAAGACTAAATACATACTTACACGTCTAGAAAGTCACTCGTATATGTCAAAAAAGCATGCCCCAGCATACACATCCAAAAATTTGCGCACTGATATAATTCTGATCATGTTCTTTTCATTACCACAAAATGTGCTTGTGGGACTAAACTATGACAATCTCTACACCGAAAAACACCTATTATATTTATATTTTTGAATAAAAATCTGCTTTTGTTTTGAAAATTTGGTGGCCCTAAATTGTCGGTCATCTCGTCACGGGTGGCGAATCCGCCTTATTATTGTTCAAAAAAGGCAGGTGACTGACCACATGGCTCGCAGCAGTTGACATCAGCTCTATATTTTTGAAAGCAACTGGAACGTTAAAGGTTCTCCATAACTGGTTACGTAAAATTTCTAACTCTCTACCCAGATGTAGGTTTTTCACAATTCTTTGTCATCTTCGAAAGCCCAAATACATGTAATTATTAAATGCTGATTCAAAAATTTTGACTGCTAAAACAGGTTGAGCTATATAGTACGACCTAACAGTACTGTCTGCTACGGCGTCAACCAGATTCACACAAGCCACTGACATGGTTTTCTGTCATCTACGTCACGCTCATTTACGTCACATTTTTGCGTAACGGAGATGACAAGTACTGTTACATAATGGCTCGTCTCTTAAGACAGACCGATACAAACGTACACACATATAAGTTGCTGCGTGAAAAGATATATGTATATGCAACATTGTATATTGAATGAACAGTATTCATCAATTTTTCAGAAAAAAAAATCGATCAGCGAAAATCTTATTGAATTAGAACTTTCAGTTAGAATACCTTTAGCCCAAATAATAACCTTGCACAAAATATCAACCTCGTCTTTGCACATGTTACATTCCAAAGTCTAATACTCATGAAAAGTGATAATTTGCACTTTACTTGATAAATGGAGAACATTTGATTTGTTTTTGATTTTCAGCGACATGGATTTTTGCCAAAAGTCAAATCTCAAAAAAGTTTTAGAAAGACAACAACTTAAAAATCTAGAACACATGGGTTTAAAAGGGGTCTGGTTATTGAGCGGTGCCAGTGCCAGACAGTGAGGTAATAGCTGTACGAATGCGGAAAACTTCCTTTTGGAGTAATCTTTAAACTAATCAAAGGATGCACTGATGTACCGAGCAGTACTAAGTCAGTCATGGTGTGAAGAAGAATGTGCTGTAACGTAGTGGATGACATGAATTGTTTTCTGACTCCAGTGAGAACAAGCCTATAATGCTAAACCTTATATTTGTAACTGAGAAGAGTGCAATGATTCGTTTTAGGCAATGTTGGCGAAGAAAGAAATTCTCACATTTCTGGGAACAAAACTGAGACGGTCCGAATTTAGCGACTCATGTCGCCTTACCTCCAACAAACATTTTTTTAAATCATGGCCTGGTCGAATCACCGGAAATGCGACTATTTTGTATCATGCTTACTGCTTAAGAGTGTGAACAGACAACACTAAATAACGATGCTCTCAGCGATTTACACACCCAGATAGAAGGAAACCTTACGGGGTTGCTAAAACACACAGCGGCAGTACACTCTAAAACTGGAACTAAATCGGTAAATTGGTGACAATTTTGACCACCTCAGAAATGACCTCATGTGACCTGACCCGATCGCTTCGCTTCCTGCCCCCCAAAAACAAAACAAAAAATATAAAGGATTTCTTCTTTCTGATTCCTCCCTTGAACTCATATTGGTTGAAGAGGTTATAAAAGGCGCATATATGGACCTACATTTAATATTTTTATTGATTAATTTTACTGTCTAATAACAGCGATTCTAGTATATTACCCATGCCTCTTTTGTTGACGTTTCACGTATATGTACACTTAAGATCCACGTACATCTGAAACTGAAATACATACCACCGTGCTTGTTACTACTTTATTCTAAAACATTGAAGTCTGTTCAAATAACTACTGAGACTTTGCCTTTTGTTATTAACTGTCATCTCGGTGATACATGTCACCTGTGTCACGTGATACGTTTTCCTCAATATAATAACTATGGTCTGCAAATAAGAAAACATCGAACCGTTTTCAGATAGACATGGCAGCAAGCTTTTGAAAATTAAACATAAGGTTGATCATTGCACATTTATGGAGTGACAGTCGGTAGTGAAGCGAATTATTTTAGGGCTTGTTGTCATTTTGCAACTGATGATATCGCTAGATTTTTACTTTTTGACTTTTAATTAAATTTTGAAAGCCATGTTTCATGTTCAAGCTTTCACGGTGAAACTAAAGATAAAATTGCAAACATCCCTGAAACATAGAGCAAAGATGTTTGGGTTTCAGACAACAGCAATAAGTGTTTCCATTTTGGCAAATTATGTTAATTAGTAGCGCTAAAGGTATAAAAAATCAATTGAAATTATGTAAGTAATGTGTGTACATAATTAAAACCATGTAGCTCAAAGCTATACGTTGATCATACAACAAAAAATTCCCGTTGAATACAAAAATGAAACAAAACAAGTCTGTGCCTTTGAAAACGCGACATTACCAAATATTGACCTATGTATTAAAACTGAGGGCTTGACCCCAATGTATAGTCACAGGGATGACGCCTGTATGACGAGGGTCAATCGGGGTGGGTTTCGCCTCCGGAACACCTCTACTCACGTTGACCACTCTCACACCCTCACGATAAATACGTAAGGTCAACTCGAAAGGAGAGTCACGGAACCCAGTCACTGTGCGAAGAACATTAATTATCTGAGAAAAACACCTGTGTTTGGCTGACATTTTGTCCACGGTGGCGCACTACGTAGTTCAGTTTAAGTTAGATAGCCAGTAACTAAATCACTCGGTTCTGGAACACCTGTCAGTTGCGAAGTTGTCAGTCACAAGCTACACTTGTTATTTAAGTGTACCGCGTGTGTATATATATATCTCTATAAATACCCTCTTGCCCAAATAAAGAATGCTGCATGCGTGCACTGACAGTGACAGGAATTCCTACTCAGTCTGACGGTAACAAATAATTAACTAAGTAAAATGTTATCTTCATTGAGATATACATGTAAATTAGATGTAATGATAGCAACTTATCATAAACCTTGTACGTGTAACTGTTATTTTTGATCGTAAAAGTGATGCCAGCTCAAAGAATTTAAAACAGGTTACCATACTTTAAATTCGGTTCTGTTTGACGGAGCTATGTCTAGGCCACCATTTCCGGACTCTGTTGTATGGACCGTCACAAAAACAAGACGGAAGTTTCATTGCATACACGCATACAATGCATGAATAAAACTTTTGAACATTTGACAGAAGCTAGTGTGACATTTTGTTAAAACATTTTAACAATATAGCGGGTTGGCCTCATGCGCCTACTTTTTTGGAAATGTTGGACGACGAGTTATTGCAGAGAGCCACCAGGATATAACCCTACTCAGAAAATGTTTATATTGTGGACTGGCTTGTTGTCGTATTGCTAGGAGTGCGAACACTGCTAAGCTTCCGTTTGCACGTCAAATATAACTATACACTGTGGCGTACATGTCTGTGCGTGGCTTACACAAGCTCGTGCGTGCCCGCATGTGTAATTAATGGCCAATAGTGTTTTACGTATACTGTAAAAATATACGCCAGGGCTCGAATATGTCCAGAAGCACTTCAGAAGCAATGAATAATTGCTGTTAAGTCATTATATGTATAAACACCTCTTGACATAAGATATGGAACCTTAACTATATGCAATTAATTCTATTTATTTATTTAGGTATTTAATAGATTTGACAAGAAGGGTGTATTTCACCAGTCAGGAATCACCATTTGATCACACCGTCGTCACTGCCGTGGTTTTACTCTCTATGCTGTGCGTGTTCAATATTATCACATACCTCTGTCTGCTTAGTGCACGATAAAAACCAAACCAAGATTCGTTCCGTACTGATATCCTCTGGATTCCGTATCGGTATTCTCTGAACACGCGCCGAACTACTTTCGCCCTGGGTGACGCCTGGATGGGAAGGTCATGTCTTTCTGAACGGGAATTTCCATGCAGTGCTGACTTACTTACATAAACACGCGTACTGTGCTTAGAACAGCAGAAAATTTCATTTTCTACACCTTCCTTTCTGATTTTTTGTATGACCAGATTCCATTTCGTGGTGTATACAGCTGTCATTTCAGGCCAGATTTACCGTTCAAACATTAAGTCTTATCGCCATTTTTCTTCGGCATCAACTACACTAAAAAGCTTGCAGTAGTGTGTGGTATAAATGTCAGCCAATGAGAAAATTTATAGCTCTAAAACCCATTATACAGAATATGGCAAAAAATCGAACACACGAAACTTCAGAAGTTTTGAAAGACTTCATTTCATCCACACCGGCATGCAACTCACTAATTTTGTCATTTATTGAATTACATGTTCACCTTTTTAATTTTGTTTTTGGCGCAATGCAAATCTGGACTAAACTCTATTTCAAAATGTACCACTTGACCACACTGATCAGTCGCAATCCAAATGAAGTTTAAATCTTTGGTTTTTCAAAAATTGAACGTATGTTGGTAGAAAAATGTGTTTAAAAGTACAGTTACACGTTCAGGATATTTTATAAATTACATTTTCATCCTACTTTGCTCTTTTTTCCCTCCTATAAACTGTTGTTGTGGTCGCTATATTTAGAACAAACTCGACGTGCGCGTAATGGTTTGGAAGAGTCGTTTCAGACCATGGCGCTACCAGATACTACCCAAGGCAACAGAGTACGAGGTACATTCCTCGATTTTAAAATAGCTTTCATCGGAGGAATGTGATAAATAGATTATCTGTACACTGTGCTGATATGTATCGTCTTGTCATTTCGTTCTCTGCGACGGAGTTGCCCCATCGACCTCTATATATTGTATTCCTGTATAAACCAGTATTCTGCTGTTAGACCTAGCATCCTCGAGGTATAGTCCCTGTCCATTTTTTTATTGTGATTGCATGTTAAACGTGATGACAACATAGCATTTTGTGTATTTCTAGATCAATGACCACCGCATCATTGCATTTTTTTACCTGGTTCTACTTGAACCATGGTGATGGTGGGCGTGTAAATTCTTACTATTTGTGCATTTACATGAACAATTAGAATTTGACAAGAATTTGTAAATCGACAAGAGGCCGTTTTTCACCGATTAAAAGTGACAATTTGCCTGCTATCACACTGTTATCGCTGCTCTGGATGTGCTTTCTGTGTTGAACGTCTGTAATTATATTCTATATTTATAACATGCTGTTTTTCTTGCTACAAATGACCTTGTTTCAAAATTTGACTTGGAACTAAACTTGACAAATATGCGAACTCCCCCATGACTGCCTAAAACGGGATGTGTAACTAATTCGCTGTGGTGCTGAACGACTGTGACAATACAGTTATGTTACAAACGGCTCTTTGTTGATTTATTTAGATATTTGATTGGCGTTTTAGGCCATACTGGTGGGCGGAAACCTGGCAGAGCCAGAGAAAAGCTATTTTTGAAGCAGATAATAAACACCATCCATTAAGAGTTCTTGGAGATCGTTCTAGTTTTGGTTTTGATCTTGTACATGCACTTCGTAAATTATTCATCGATTTAGGCTGCTAATGCCACGCTGTGCTACACGTGGAGATGATTCATCGAGGTTTATATATGCTCAAATTTTAATCTGTTATACAGGCAGCTTGATACAGTTATTTTGTGACAACATGTAGTTTTAATTAAATTTAGGTTTTTATACACTAAAATGACGGCGGTCAGTTTTATGGCACGGGTAAATCGACGTGTGCTGAAAGACTTTTCATATATACACACAGCACCAGATGTTTCGTAAAAAATTATATTAAGCAATATATAATTTATGACTCTTTGGTTATGCGCATAGATTTTGACCTGGCTTCAGGTTATTCCTTATCCACGGAGTTCATTTTCAGAGAGGACTTTGCAAACCTTACATTTTCAGTGAGAACCTGGCAAACCTTACATTTTCAGAGAGAACCTGGCAAACCTTACATTTTCAGAGAGGATCTGGCAAGCCTTACATTTTCAGAGAGGACCTGGCAAACCTTACATTTTCAGAGAGGAATTGGCAGGCCCTACATTTTCAGAGATGACCTGGCAAATATTGTGGCGTGTAGTTTTGTAATTGTATACAAACATGTGCATCTTACACGTTAGAAAATACTTACGTACAAAGGAAAAATATGTATTTGTCACATTTGTGAAAATGCCTGAAATTAATTTATGTGTTCTATGCAAACACACAGGATGCATTGATGTAGTAATATACTGGCATGAATCAATGCCCAGGTGTGACCAAACAAGCACAGGCGAAACAGTCTCACAGGTGTTATCTGGACTATGCATTTCTAATGTTCAATCGCCACGATATGGCTGAAATATTGCCGATGTGGCGTTAAGCCATAATCATTCATTCATTCTAATGTTCAATATTTAGATGTATGGCTTTTAAATAGTCATAAGTATTTTTGCGACAAACTTTTCACGAATTATTTGTCTGAATTAAAATTCTCGTTTTACTATGATGTAACTCTTTTGATATGTAATATTTCTGCATAAACCGGTATTCTGGCGGTGGACTAAGCATATATAGTACAAGACTAAGAGCACAGAGTTTAAAACTAGAGCAGCGAGGACAGTGTGATAATTTGTCACATATAACCGGTAAAAGGCGGCCTCCTTTCAAATTACCCCTGGCAGTGTTTCATTCCAACTGTTCATGTAAATGGTCACATGTAAAAGGTCCTGGATTATGCAGGGGTATAATAAAAAGACACAGCATAGAGTAAATCCGAACAACGACGACAGTGTGATAATTGGCAAATCATACAATATTATAAAAGGGACATCATGGAAGGTAAAATCAGAGAAGCAATGATGCTGTGATAGTTGGAAAATGGTCACACTTAGCCGTTGAAAGACGGCGTGGTGGTAATTTAATTCAGTTAAGGTTTTATTCTAACTGTTCATGTAAATGCTGAAATAGTACCAAATTACACTGCCACTAGCACCATGGTTTAAACGGAATTAGAAAATGAAGCAAAAATGCAATGATGTTTCCTTCATTTATTTGACTGATATTTTCCACCGTACTCAAGAATATTTTACTCATATGACAACCAGCATTATGGTGGGAGTAAACCGAGCTGGGTCAGTGGTGCAGTTTATCAGACGCCATAGGTTTCTATGCTGTACATGTACGTCTTTGAACATACAGAATTATTCCAAGCACTGTGTTCTCATCACACATGCTTGTGTTTTTTTTTGTTTTTGTTTTTTTTTTTTAACTGGAGTTTTACGCCGTACTCAAGTATATTTCATTTATACGACGGTGGCCAGCATTAGGGTGGGTGGAAACCGGGCAGAGCCCGGAGAAACCCACGGCCATCCGCAGGTTGCTGTCAGACCTTCCCACGTACGGCCGGAGAGGAAGCCAGCATGAGTTGGACTTGAACTCACAGCGACCGCATTGGTGAGAGACTCCTGGGTCATTACGCTGCGCTAGCGCGCTAACCAACTGAGCCACGGAGGCCTCCTCAACACATGCTTATGATACCTGTGACGTTACCCCATGGTTAAAGGGTAGTCTACATTCTTATTCTGGAAACTACTGTAAGACGGAAAATTTAGTGTACAGAGACACCATAATCTGCATTACATGGTAAAATAATGCACAGTACTACGTGGCCTGTGTCTTATATAACTGTCTCTCACTGCGTCACGTCAACGTTGCATAAAACACCCATGCAAACCACTACCTTTGCCCTGCAAATAGTCTAACTTAAGTGAATAAGATAGGACAATTTATGTCAAATGGTTACTCCACCTCATCATCTGAGTACGTTTAGAAAGTGATGAGTACTGTTAGTATCGTTTAAGACAGAAAAAGTACTCATAACAGTACTTTCCTACTGTTACTCGTACTTTCCCCATTACGTAACATACAATAACAATAAAACAAGATAATGGGGCGAAGCCTCCGGGACAACATCTTTCTGTATTACATGGTATCAGGAATTTCTAGGTTTATGTCACATCTCAGAGTCAATGAATGAATGAAAGGATGCTTCTTACTTCATACCTGACAATTTTTCAGTCATATGACGACGAACAGTAATACAATGTGTGTACATATAATGTGTCTTCTTGTGGCAGGCCGAGTCCATGCCGCCAAAATAGTGTCATTATTGAACTGTCATTCCCAAGACATCAGACAGACACCCCATCCAGCCACATTATACTGACGCTGGGTCAACCAATCATATTTCCTTTGTCTAACCCCTCAGTGCTGAGTGCCAAGCGATGCAGCAACAAGTGCTATTTATAAGTCATTGGTATGACCCTGGTATTATCCCGGCTCTCCCAACTTCGAGGCGAACCTGAACGCTGTATTAGTTCACCGAAGCGGTCCAGAGTCAATGGATTCTCAGTGACGGATTTACATCAAGTACTCACATCCATCTGTTATGCTACGTTAATGTCTACGTCTGAAAAAGGAATTTATTTTCCGCAGAACAGAACTAATGGATCAAGTGGATCATAAAACCGGATGATAAATAGATAATAACACATGAGTAAAGGATGTTGTAACTTTCATGTGCATATGTTCTTTGTTTATTATATTTTTGACGCAAGTCTATCATGTCGACCTTTGTTGGGTAATGTTTGTTGAAAATTGTCATTTTGTTTTTAACATAATTTTTTGCATGTGTAGAACAGAGTTATAAACCTGATAGGAATTTGTTTTTAGGACACTAATAGAAAATGGTAGACTTTATAACAAACTTTGTGATCTACTGTTTGTAAGATAACCTCGGTTAAGCTGTTACCATGTATTTTTGTGCAGGTAGGTTTGTGTGCTGTCAGCGCGGATTTCAGGAAACCGGCCCCACTGAGTTGAAGTGCGCAGATGTGCGGCGATTTGTTGAGGTGACTATGCACTCAGGAATACGATGAATGTCAAAATATAAAAAAATAGCACACTAGATAGCCTAAGCTGTAACCATGATTTAACGTTACCTTGCTCAGCCTCCGCGATTTTCAATCAGCCTGACGGGGTGAGATTGCGCAATAAACCATGTAACGTGTCAAAACTGAGACAAAGATCAACATGTATGGTACTTAATCATCACAGACAAGCTTAAGCCATTTGTCATCACATGCTGTGGTGTCCCAGCAGGGTTATGTCAGTAAATGTAAACATCAACTGGGGCGTTACCATATCCTCCGTCAGACCAACCTGTTTTCGATGCCAATTCTCTATATTGCCGTTTAAAAGAACATCAGTCCAGAAAGTCTTGGGGGTTATTTATTCCACGTGTTTTACACATATATAAAAGACATGTGCAGCATGAACAGTAAAACCTGAGCATCCACAACATTGTGGTAGTTTGCAGTTGGGCTTATTATTTATTTCGCTGATAGGACGGGGTCAGCATTATTGTGGGAGAAAGTAAAAGCTTCAATTCATTTATTTTATTTATTTGATTGGTGTTTTACGCCGTACTCAGGAATATTTCACTTATACGAGGGAGGCTGTCATCATGGTGGGTGGAAACCGGGCAGAGCCCGAGGGAAGCACACGACCATCCGCAGGATGCTGAAAGGCCTTGCCACGTACGGCCGGAGAGGAAGCCAGCATGAGCTGGACTTGAACTCACAGCGACCGCATTGGTGAGAGACTCCTGGGACATTACGCTGCGCTAGCGCGCTAACCAACTGAGTAAAAGCTTTAAAAATAGCAACTTATAGACACCCTAAAACTATACGTGTAGCTTAGGCAAAATTATGTTAAAAGTGCAGTTGTTTTTTGCTATTTCACTGGTCAAGAATCACACAAAACCATACGTTGTAATGCCGTTTAGTGAAAAGCACAACAGGCCCTGTTATATATGTACAGCGCGGACCTGGCCGAAAGCACTTTGTTCAATGCTCTGTTTATTTAACTGACTGTTCATTGGCTGTTAATTCTGTGTCTAAGAATAGTTGAATCCACCTGGACCGTATATAAGCCGTGTTTTCTGTGCAGAGAGGAGAAAAAAAACCCCGACCTGACTCTAGCATGGATTCCAGCGCACGTTAATATTCGAGGAAATGAAATTGTAGATCAGGCAGCAAAATCGAGCCTACGAAAATATGAACAAGATATAGACGTCCCCCTGAGCCAAAATGAAATATATACATTGATCAATACCCAAATTAACAATCAGTGGAAAGAGGAATGGGATAAAGAATCCCGCGGACGGTGGCACTATAAAATATTAAACGGAACGATTACAAAATTAAATTCGTTCCAATTATTGAATAACCAAGATGACAAAAACATATCACGCCTGAGACTAGGGAAAACAGGGCTCAAAGCACATCTAGCAACTATAATCCAAAATTCTTCACCAACTTGCCCAGCTGTCAAGAGCATGATGAAACCATAGAGCACTATTTGCTACAATGTATTAAACACAGTAAAGAACGAAGACGATTGACAGAATGCCTGCAAATCTACAAATGTGAACTTGACCTTCAGACTATCCTTAACCCCAAACCACACCTGAGAGCACAAATATTCTCCTTACTAAAAGAATACATCAAATCGACGGGTTACGAAAGGCCGAATCTGATAAAACACAATTGACCAACAACGGCGATACCTTGATTCTGAGGGCCGTCTCTGTTCTAGTCAACAATACGTCACCTTCTCTGATTAAAAACGGTGCATTCTCCGTAATTACCAAACACATATACTAACAACGGCGATACCTTGATTTTGAGGGCCGTTTATTCCAGATACATAATTCCTCCCTACAACTTTATCCCAACTATATCGGCGATACCTTGATCTTGAGGGCCGATAAAACGTCCATGAAACCGAACTGCAAAAACATAGCACACGAAAACAATGTAACCACAAAAGTTGATAACTGTAGTAATTAATAATATTTCTCCATAACTAATCTGCCCTCTTATTTGTTGTTATTTATCTATTCTTATTTGTTGATATTTATTTTCTATTTATTTACAAATGTGTATATATCATACGAGGGCAGACCCTCTATCAATTTCTGATTGGTAGGTATACCACTAATTTGCTCCTAAATATCTGTTTTATCAAATATCTTCTTGCTTAAGATATACATTATCTCATAAACAAAACCCCTTCGCAAATCAAAAATACAACTATCTTGTATATTTGTTTTCTCTATTTGTTTTCACAGGGAAAAAAAAAAATAATAAAGAAGGATGAAAATCTTTATTATCGGCAGCAGTTACGTTCATAGACTGGAGAATAGTATCCTTCGAAATTCGATCCCAAACTCTAGAATCGACTTTGGAACAGGCCAGGACATTCGGTTTTTTGGCATTGGGGGAGCTAGAGTTGGGACACTTAGATGCCCTGGAAGATTGGAAAGTCTCCTTCAGGAGACAAAACCTGACCTAGTTATCCTTCACATTGGGGAAACGATGCGGACTCTCACAAATCAGCAGCAGCAATTTGCGCTGATATTTTAGACTATGTTGGTGCACTTAAAACGAAATTCCAAATTCCAAGGATCTACATCAGCCAGCTTCTTTACCGTCAGGTAACTCGGCGAATTTCGGTCCACATTTATAATACAAAAATCCATGAAACTAACAAGAAGCTGACAAACAACCAATTGGCCACCTTCTGGAGACACCGGGGACTGATCCGACCACAAAACAAATTCTAACCAACGACGGAGTGCACCTAATAACACTCTAGGCCAGGAACTGTTCTACCGGTCTATGAAACGTGCTGTCTGCGCCGCCATGGGAGGCCAAAAATAAAAATTGGAAATAGAGAAGGAAATCAATTAAAGAAGAAGACAGGGAATAACAACAAGAAGACCCATGGGACCAAAGAAACTTAACAACCAGGAAACAAAGACCAGAAACATGAAAGACATCATGACAATAGGACTATCTCTTGCTTCAACTAAGTGGATGAGGCCTGACATCCTTGCTCCTCATTTATACTTGTCGCACCTGTTACAGGCACAGGTTTCCAGTACGCTAGTTTTTCCTGGACGGCGTCCGGTATAAGTGGCGGAAGCTCCTTAACTCCACGCCACAGAGGAGGAAGCAAGAGAACAAAACTGTTAACCAATAAATAAAGGCACTACTGTTGTTTTCTCTCTGTGTAAATTTCTGTATAGGCAACTCATTGTAATTTTTTAATGCAGATCTATGTATTTCTAATGTAAAGATAACGTTAATCCCTGTAAATAGCTTACTATTTATCCCCTTTCTGTTAAATGACCATGGCAGCATTTGAACCTATAGAATAAGCTGTAACATGCTACCACAAAGAGGTTAATCTCACTAATTGACTCATGTACATATGTAAATAGTATACCAACGCACTGCTGTTATGTAACCAAAATATTCATGTGTTAAAAAAAAAAAAAATAAAACACTGATTTGATGGGCCACGATATCCGCCAGGAAAGTGGCGCTAAAACCAGTAAATAAATAAAAAAAAAAAAAAAAAAAAAAAACAGAGAGGAGATTTTTTTTGTCTGCATCCACTGGGAGCCAGGAGAGTGTGCGACGCTCTCGTATCGAGTCCATTTTGTCTATATGAGCTGGTGATGCCAGTTTCATTTGGGAGGACAGATTTTTATGCCGGCACCGTTTGTGTACCACAGTAGTACTGATGTCTGGTTTATGTGAATTTCTGCGGAAGTCACGTTTATTGGTGTTCGGATCTTTATTATGATTATACAGTGTTGACTGTGTAATTTGTTTAACACGCTGACCTCACCTGACCGACAAGGTCGTCAAGGACTCTAAACTGAAGTTTTCAGTTTTGGCAAAGGACGTTCGTTCTGCCACAAGGTGACATTACTCTACGTCTCTGAACGGCTCGTTTGTGAGCTTCTGCGGGAGCTGTGACTGATCTGAAGTGGATTATACCTCCATGCCTGTATTTACCCTGTGTTGTGCTCTGCGGGTGTGACGTCATTCAAAGGCTTGACTGTTCCAGTTCTGTGTAACCTGTGTACTGTGTTCGCGTTCGCTATCCTGGCGAAGTACCTGTCTAGGACAATTTGTGACTTGTGTGAATTGTGTGTTTATCCCATGGTCTTTACGTTGGATCTCCTGGAACACGTTCCTTGGGATGAAAAGGTGAACTGGAAACTTTTAAAGACCGGTAATACTGATGTGTATGTTGTTGTTGTTGTTGAACTGTCTGTAAAACTGTACGTCTCATTTTGTATATATAAAGCATTGTTTACATTGTAATATTGAGTCACTGAGTCTGTTTTCTGTTGCTGTTTTCAATACCGTAACACAACCATCTCTTTTAAGGTCCAGGACTCAACCTCGGATTTTCCCTGGATCTACCGCTCCCGAAGCAGACGCTCTACCAACTGTGCTATCGAGGCCGGTCTGCTGTGTAGAAAACTGATCACTATCACATTACCTGTTTAAAACAATGATAGTGTGTCGCTGTTGTATTGATTTTTTTTCTGTTTCTCATTGTTGATGGAAACCTGATCCACAGAATAAAGCATTGTCACAAATGAAGACAAATAAAACAACTATAAAGCACAGTGCTGGCCAGATTTCTGAACGTTTGTTTATTTCATTTATTTATTTACTGATCTGATTCGTGTTTTACGCCGCAATTAACAATATTTCACTTATACGACGGCGGCCAGAATTTTGGTGGGAGGAAATTTTACACCTCAGAGCATATGAGTATATATGATATGAAGTTCTTTATGAGTTTATAAAATATAACATTTCTTACCATGTTTGTAACATGAAATTGCTTACTTTCCTAAAATCACCCTACCCCACTCCACTAATGAATACAGCACCCATGAAAAAATTAATACTGTGTTGATTTGGGTTTGCCACTTCACTTAATAACATCGGCAGCAAATGTCCCACAGTTTAACTGACTGTGAGACCTAAAAATGAAGCTGAGAAAAGATTACACCTACAACTCGAGCCAGGCCTACAACTCAAGCTAGGCCTACAACTCAAGCTAGGTCTACAACTCAAGCTAGGCCTCATGTGCTAATGATATAAAGTATACCAGCAGTATAAATGGCATGTATATAAATGTAAATAGACGACAGGATAATTTCAGTGGAATGATGCGGGTTTTAGATTTATGAAAACGCATATAGAAGCAAATAAAATCCAATCAAAATGCGTTGGCCTTGCCTATAACCTTTCTGTATAAAATTTGCTAAATGTGACAGTGATATAAACGCGATTAGAGAGCGGCGCATGCGCTGTATGAGGGAATACGCCAGCAGAAGGCTAGGCTTGATGTTGGGAAAGCTTGATATGGTGACACTGGGGGCTGGTGGTTGGACAGTTCGTCTTAAGTCACACGTTAAACGTTGCTGGGTCGATCATTAACCACACATTGCTCCCATATGGAACTTTGATCGGTGACTTAGTAATAACTTGCCTGGAAGCTTATTGGCCCAGGCTCAGCACTCCAGCGCATATTGAAATTTTGCATGATAACCCTGGTACACATCATTTGCCAATCACAACACTGTCATCGCTGCTCTGGTGTTACTCTCTGTGCTGTAAGTATTTTATTATATTAATTGCACTTAATATCAATTTTACGCAACAACTGTCTTAATGAAACCACCCTAGTCCAGAGGTAGATATCAAGCCCATTCATTTATGGCAGTGTGTGATAAATCTGTGATGAGACTGTCTACAAGTTACTTAAGGTAATATACTATGATCTAAGCGGTAGTCGATTGTCAGAATCATGGGTGATTACGTAAGTGATAGACAATTACCTAAATAATGGGCAATGCTCATCTTAAACCTTCAGACGTTTGCATTCAGATGATCACCAGAGGAACAGATGATTATAGAGCAATAAAATGTTTATTTATTTATTTTATGTATTCGATTGGTGTTTTATGCCCTACTCAAGAATATTTCATTCATAGGACGGCGGCCAGCATTATGGTGGGAGGAAACCGGCCAGAGCGCAGGAGAAACCTACGACCATCCGTAGGTTGTTGCCATGCCTTCCCACGTATGGCCTGAGAGGAAGCCAGCATGAGTTGGACTTGAACTCAAAGCAACCGCATTGGTGAGAGACTCCTGGGTCATTACGCTGCCCTAGCGCGCTAACCGACTGAGCCACAATAAAATGTTTAAATTCTAATGCAAATCTAAACACAAGGGCAATACAAGTACCTACCAAATATTTACATAATCCCTAAGTGTAAAAAACAAAATAGGGTAAAAAAGGCAAGACGTCGAATATAACCGGTTACATGTGATCACTTATCTTTACCCTCCATGCTATGGGCTAAACTAACCACCCAACCAGCTGTTTCAAGATTTACGGTCGTCATATTTACTTGAAAGAAATGTTTTTATCGATTGGTGATTTGCTTCTTAAACTTTACGATATGGCATGCCTAAACGTCGTACGGAAAACATCAGGTCAATGCTACATGAACGCAGATGTGATCTCGCCCCAAAGCAGTTGTCGCAGTTATTTTGAATATGCGCTTCCTTTTAAGGGCAAAGACCACTCTAGAATGGAATACATACTTGATGAAACACCATTAAAATAGTTCAATTTAATTTTTTAGAAGTTTTCTAACCGAGTAAAATTGTGTTAAATTTCTATGGTGGCCTGTTGTGACCAGAAGGTCTCAGTTACGTCTCATTCATACTTATTGCCTGAAATAGTGCGTTTAAAGGTCATTTTGGCGAATGCATTTGTAGATCTATATGTATATATATTTTGAATGATGAAATGTAGCAGTCTATTGTGTGTTAAGTAGCAAAAACCTGCGATGACTTCACTGGCAGCATTGTGGTCAGAGAGTGCCACCATAGAATAAAGCATTCAAAAGCAATCTACTAAGTTAAACAAAGTGTAAAAATATTAAACAGTTAGAATAGTTCGTATATGAGTTGTCGATACTAATATATGTATCTCCTATGCGTTCCGGTTGCAACTGTTTATATACCTAAAGTGGCGATTTAATGGATACACAGCCCTTAGCCTCATCAACGATTGTATTCGAGTAAATACAGGGATTACCATTTGTAAAATTTTCGTTGTTGTTTGAGTTGCTTGAATTTCTTACTAATAACATCGGGGAAACATATATCAACAGTGTATAGGTATTCCGATAAGTTCAAATTTTGCTCATCTTTTGGTTACCCATAGCTGTCCTTGTATGAAAAAACTATCAAGGAGTAATCCTATCCAGGTCCGATCATCATTGAATGGTATATTGATGGTATGGTAGCTTTAATGTATAGCAAATACCTTGAAAGATACATATATACCTTCCCGGGATTTAAAGCAAACCAAAGTCTATCCAGAATGTACAAATACAGGTCCAGATAAGATGTACCAATACGGTTTCCTCTCTCGCAGACTGTACGACAAGAGGGACAGTTTCAATTTTTGTCTGTTAGCTTGTCTGTTAGTCTGGGGATGGTCATTGGTTTCACCTGGGGCTCTTCCCAGTTTCCTCCCAACACAATACTGGCCGCCGTCGTATAAGTGAAATTTTCTTCAGAACGGTTTAAAGCACCACTGAAACAAAAAAATAAATCTCCTAAAATGGCAGGCCATCCTAAAAACTGGCAGGTCAACTGCAATTTGGCTTGCTGAAGACTTTTAACTATCAAAAAGTAGAAGGCCAAAGGGAGATTTTCTAATTCGAGCCCTGGATATACCCGATCGTAACTGAATATAATATTATTAGGGCTTTTGGTCCACAGGAACAAAAGGTATTTTCTCATCAAGTACCTTTAGCAAGGCAGGACCCCTTCAGAACTCGTTTGGCTGTCACTAAGACGAAAACTGTTTTCTCCTTTAAAAGACTTCCGACAAGGTACATGGGTTGAATTTTGACATTTTAAATTATCATTACTTATGCTGCACATCTTAAATTATACACCGAATGGTCGTGCATGTGGTGTGTACATATCTCGCCGTGTAGCATTTGTTAGAACCCTGTGTGTTATGTGGCGAATGCAATTAACTTTACAGGTTATTACTGTAAAGAGTTTCTTAAGTTTCACAATAATGCTCTTGTAAGTATAAATGGACAGAGCGTCCAGAATTTCTGACACTCTGCTTTATGGTTGTGTCTAATTCACCTTAAGTTTGGGCCAGCAGCCGTATCTCCATAGTGTTGAATTAGATGGCTATACTGGATATATGGACAGTTGCGATCAAAGATCAACTCAGCGACATTTTATTATCGAACATACCTTGCGTCTCTCCCTCGTTAGAAACTTACAATCTATGTTTTCTTAATTCTTCCATTTTAGTTGACGGCTGGTATACGAATATGTGTTTTGATAGATAATCGGAGAAATGCAGCCTCTTGTCAGTATAATCATGAGGCTTACAGTATTGACAGTAAAACCAGAGGAGCATGATAATATGATAGCTGACTCATGATCACGCGTAATCGGGGAAGTACAGCCTCCTGTCAATTTGCTTTATTTAGGGTTTTATTTCAACACTTCGTGTAAGTGCTTAACAGTAGCAAAGTAATCCCCCGTTAGCATCATGCTACACCAATGTTTGTTTACTGTATTTCATGTAAAGTTGGGTAGTTAAAAATTCCCTTTCGAAAGCAGAGACGTTAAAATAATGATTTTGATACTTATTTAATGTGTATCTGAGAAAAATTAATCAAACTTTAAAAAGCTAAAAACCTCTTAAAAGACACATGAAGGTTGATGAATTGTTAGAATCAAGGAAAACGTAAAACTTGAAAAATCCTAAAGTTTATGTGAAATAGATTAAAATAGTCGTTGAGATATTCTTGAATGATATGCATTTTGGAAAAGTACAATATATGGGGTATAGCATAACTATTGGGCTGCAATCCTTTTCTTGCATGTGCAGAATACAAAGATCTCAAGATTATAACTAAAAGCCGTGTAGTAAGAGAGATACGAAAATTTAGTATACCCTCATTTTAGAAGCTGGGAAAAGTATCCCTTCCTACACACTGTAAACTCTTCCGAAAGCCAAACTGAGTCCAAGTATATCGCATGTAAAGACATATTTTCTCACAGACTTTCCATAACACCAGAAAAAAAACTATTTGGTCCAGTGGCAGGGGCGGTGCTAGGTGAGGCCTGGCAACCCACGCACTATTAGTTACAGAAAATATAGTGATATTAATGGCAATTTATCAGATGCCATTGGCCTAAAATTAATTAAAATGCTTTGGTGTCCTATCGTTTGTAAATATTTTCCAACTTTTACTGCAAACATCTTACACGCATAATTTGGTCAACACAGGTCATCATAACAGACGTCCATGATGAGTTGGCGGCGGCCCCTGTTAATCTCCCTTTCCATCTTGCTTCTGTTCGAAGCATTCGGGTTTCTTCTGATGTTCGAGTCCAGTCAACGTTTAGTTCTTCAAGCCATGCGACCTTTATCCTTTCACCGGCTTAAGTTTAGTTTGTGGGAGACTTATCCGAACCCAATGGTCTTGAGGTCAAACGCAACAGGACACAATCTGCCCCTCAGCACCACTCCAGGTGGGCATCTTGCAACGGGGCATGCTACCCATGAAGTCCCGGGGCACTGGGTGTCGAAAATGGCATCAGCACGACTCCTTGTGTCTAAAGTTAACTGCCAAGCTCTTATTCGAGGAGACAAGCATGAGCAAAGTAAGACAGAGGATCTCATGAGAAATGAAAACCGAAAGCCATTGAACGGGGAGGACTATTTCAACATTTGCAAGAACTGTAGCGAGTTCATTTCCGCAAGAGGATACATAACTATTCCTCTTAGCGCGGAAGAAATGAATTTTCCAATCGCCTATAGTATTCTCATGTACAAAGATATCGGAACAGGCGGAGAGATTGCTCAGAGCCATTTACCAGCCTCAGAATTACTACTGTATCCACGTGGACAGAAAGTCGGAGGGATCGATTAAACGAGGGATGGAAGCCGTGGCGAAGTGTTTTGACAACGTATTTCTTGTGGAGAAACCAGTTGCTGTAGTGTGGGGAAAATTTACGGTCCTAGAAGCAGAACTTCTCTGTCTGAAGGAATTATGGGCGTACCAAAAGTGGAAATACTTCATCAATCTGACGGGACAGGAATTTCCTCTGAAGACCAACTTTGAGCTTGTGAAAATTCTAAAGGCTTATAATGGTTCCAACAATCTAGAAGGCACGCGGGGAAGGTAAGTGTGTCATCTCTGTTTTCTGCACTTACGTTCATGTGTAATTCAATCATTATTTGTATCTAACACTTTTGTAAAAAGCGAAAGATATTCATTTGGATATCTCCGTCCATGCATTTACCGCGCCTTGCTTTATGTGCAGGTATGTTTCAAAATGTTGTCCGACTTTGGCAAACTTTATTCTTAGGTTTCTTCTGTGTAACCTAGGAGGACGTAAACAAATAACTTATTCATTATGAATTAATTCTCTTATTCTCTATCAATAAACAACCAACGCAGCCGCCGCAAGTTCAAGCCCAGTTCATGCTAGCTTCCTCTCTGGCCATTCGTGGAAAGGTCTGACGGCAACCTGCGGATAGTTGTGGGTTTCCAGCGGTTTCTACCCGGTTTCTTTCTACCATAAAGCTGGCTGCCGTCCTATAAGGGAAATATTCTTGAATAAAAAATATTCTTGGCATAAAACACCAATCAAATAAATAAATAAATAAATTAAACATTTATTATGTTTAACGTGTTTCTAAATGTAAAGAAATCAATCTGTAAACAGATTCAAGCTAATTAGTCAACGTGTCATTCACATACCTGAATAGACTAGAGACCCATTTCCCACCCAGCACACGTGTTACCCTATGACAGTCTTTCAAATAAGATCGCCATCATAAGTAGGGAGGTGTTGTACATGCACGAAAAACAACGGCCATTGATTTCAGTACTGGTCATTTGGTTATGAATCTATGCGTCGAAACAAACATTCCAAAAACAGCCGTCAACCATTTAGGACGTTCCAGGTCAATAATCGCAAGGCCAATTCAATAAACAACAAATTGCACAAAACACCGAAGAACTAAGATAATATATAAAGTACAACAATAAGACGTTATCGTGAAAAGAGAAGCAGTCAGCAGTTACCAATGCTGTTAGAAAGAAACAATGCATATTCTAGGCGACTGACATCAGTGTTCCAATCGTGTATTATGCTAGAATATAAATTGTCGATAATAAACTGTGCATCTCATTTGCGATTTGATTGCAATTTTTAATATATCTAACGTGGCGAGCTACACGCGATGAATATACAGCCCCTAGCCTTGGGTTAAGCGGGATCAGACACAGTCATGAAGTAGAGTATCACAGATTCTGGAAGTCCTATCCCTATTTACTTACAACAAAGTTATGCTCATTGTACAGTCGTTCTGACTTTTCACCAAATTGGCGTTGTTGCACGTGCTGGACAAGCATGTCAGCAAGCATTTACTGCTGTAAAATGCACAGAAAGCGAGCGCACACTGACTTCAACAACACTGCGCACATAAGATTGTTGGTTTATGGCGTGCATCATCTATGTTTTGGCTTTGAAAACGCCAAATATTCTAATTCACTCATTCACTCACGGATTGTTGGTTCTGCTGGTAATGAATAACCTACATAACATATAGACTGATATAGCATTTGTAAGTATGGACTTTTGCATGTGCTTTATTCTATACCTAATGCTGGTCAGTGTATATAGTAACTCACAACATAGCGAGTACATAACACAGAGTATAGAACTGAATATGTCTTAACATGTATCTGCAGAGCTAATACAGACCGTTGGAAGAATGCTGGCCCCCCACCGCACGGGATCATTCCCACTAAGGGGGCTGTCCACATCACAGCCTCAAGGGGGTACGTCGACTTTCTTCTACACAATCAAACTGCCTTGGACTTTCTGGAGTGGGTGAAGAAGACGCGAGTTCCCGATGAAACGTTTTTCGCATCATTAAACCACAATCCCTTTCTGGAAGTTCCAGGTTCCTATAAAGGTAATGTGACTTAAGTGTACCACATGCAAAAATAAACTAGAATCCTCATCTGGGAGACCCTGGTCTTTTCGGAGGTAATGTGACTTAAGTGAACCACACGTGAAAATAAACAATAATCGTCACCTGGGAGATTCAGGGTATTTTTAAAGGTGATGTTAGCCAAGCCAACAAGTAAAAAATAAACCAAAATCTTCACGATGGTATTACATAATTTTATGTAGCTAATGTGAATCATTGCCATTGATACTAGTGGGTTTCCCCCGGTCTCTGGCCGTTATTAGTCTCACCATAATGCTGGCGGTGTCGTATACGTGAGATACTCTTGATTACGGCGTAAATCTCTAGTCAAAAAATAAACAAATCAGTGAAAAATAAACCGTTCTGCCAATTCCAGATTATGAAATTTTAGGGGACCACATACGCAAAATAAGCCACAAATCTGATCTTATCTTATATTGCTTTTTAATACAGGTAATATTCAATGATGAACTAAAACAAAAACAAAACATGCTCGCCATCTGTATACCTGCGTGTCTAAATGGCGCTATTCATCAGTTCTGTGTAACTATTTGCCATGTATCACACTGTCGTCGCTGCTCGGATTTTATCATACGCTGTTGTCTTTTTTGATACAGGCAATGTGATTTTCTCACACTAGATGAGACAGATAACTGTTAGTCCCTGTCGCGCAAGCCAAAGCTATACGTTTTGGTTGCTATTAATCTCTTACATCTACATGAACTCAAACGTCTAAGGCCTTCAGCTTTAACCTGTTATAAAATTTTCCCTTTCTTATTTATTTTATTATCTTTCACAGGCACTCCGGAAAGTAATTTTGAAAATTACCAGTTTCTCACACGTTTCAAGATCTGGGCAGGCACCAAGCTTTGGAAACTCTGTACTGGTAAATTTACACGAGGAATCTGTATCTTTGGAGTAAAAGATTTGCCCGTTCTGACATCACAACGGCATCTGTTTGCCAATAAATTCCACTGGGACTATCAGCCTTACGTATTGGATTGTCTGGAGGAATGGCACTTCAACAAAACAATAGACCAAGCTGTGCACAAGTCAAATTTTGATGTGTCTTTTTACAAAAACATGAGTTTTGTGAAAAACAAGGTGACCTAACGCTTTACGAGTGAAAAGCCAAATATTCGTTTCCATCATCTAATAAAGTTTAAGTAATCTAATTAAAGGGATGGAGCTAGAGGATCTAGATTGTTACTACTTAGGCATTTCAATGGAGAGTTAAAGAAACCCAATAAGGAGGGAAACGGGTCTGTGCTGGGTGTTTTATTGGTTACGTACTCTTCATGTTGTACTGTCTTATATTGTGATTGTCAGTTAATTAAGCGCGGTTTCAGCATTACAACAGTATGCTTTTTGTGCCATTTTACTTTTTCCAATCACCCCACACTAATGAGTAGCGTTGTGACAAAGCCTTTTGCGGGATGAATTCCAGAGGGTCTTATTGTACTTAATGCTTAAAATTGCTTATTGCTCAACCCCAAGGTGTGATGTGAAATTCTGCTATACTTAAGCATGTTTTATTCTAGCCCTTAGGACTGTGATTATATATGCTATCACAGCCCTGTCTTGTTCCATACGCTTGCCTTGAACACCTCTGTGCTTCCATTGCTGGCTTCAGTATGCTACTGCTTGGCGCCAAATAATTTGTCTGTCCTTGGTCACAGTCGTCTCAGCTATCAATTCCAAGTGTCAAATCTAGTAAACCCACACAAGCATGAAACTAATAGGTTAAACTTATGATTTTAAGAATGTGTAAGTTTACTAAATTTTGTTGATCATTTATATGAAATTGTACCGACAAAATATAATAATGCCTTGAAATTGTGACATTTGTGTGTAGCCTACATGGATTATCATGTACCGTTCAAGATAAGAACTGTGGTCGTGTGACATAAGATGATATTGTCTTGAAGTTTGAGGGTCAGTGTGACATTTGTGGTGAATCATCTACTGTTCAAGCATTGATAAAAATTGTGGTAGTGTTTAAAACTGCAGTCACGCTAGTATCGATCTAGTTTAATTCATACAAACTTTTCAAAAAGCGTTCAGATCGAACTAGTATCACATAGAGAGGCGGTCACATCGGAAGCACTGAACTGGTTCACTCTAGTTTAACCAGTTTCTTGTGATTGGTTGATTTGATCATATAATGCGTTCACCATTTAAGCTGCGTTTTATGTGAATTCCTTTCCAATATTTTTTGTTACTTTCGCTCCTATAAGACATTTCTTATTATGCTGGGAAAATGCGCAGGGCCAGCGGAAACGCACGACCTTGGACGGGTGACTGGTAAGCCTTCCCATATATGACCTGAGAGGAGGCCAGCCAGAGCAGGGCTTGAACTCAGAGCAACTGCATTGATTATTTTGCATAAAATGGCAAGAGAATCCAGCAACAAAGGAACCATCACCTTGTCGCCAATGCCCATGAATGCAAGAAAATTAGAAATTTCATAGCCTAATGCCATTGTTTGTTGACGGTAACAACTCTGTCACAAAAAATTTAATCAGTTGGTAGTGAAATATTTTTTCTTCTTGTACGCTGATGAAAAGATAAGAATTTAGATATGAAATTAACATGGAGAGAAATATGACAATAAATGTATCTAAAGTTTCAAACCGCTACTCCTTCTATAGATTTTCTCCGATTTTCAACTAAACTGGGTTGAAGTGTAGTCTAATCAAAATTCATTCTTCATGCACCATATGTCTGTTTATCCAGCATATGCTAATATTTCTTTCAAATTGCTGGCAGTTATTGTTCCAATATTTGTCCAGTTTGAAGAATACTTGATACAGTTAAATCAAGATACATATTTTGTAGTATTGGTTTTCAATGTTGATTGTTCATTGTCCACTATTTGTACCTGATCTTATAATCGACTCTGTGATTACTTTGTTCTAGCCAGTAGTCCTACAGTCTCATCATAAACTCTGTTGAGAAATACATGGGTTCACCCTGATTGTGCCATAAACAAAGACATAACCATTGTCATTTGTATTGCCCCACTTGGCACATTGGAGAAAGAATACAGGATCTGTTAGCCCGAGAGTGTTTGGCTAATCTCCCTTCAGCGTGATGCATTCTTGGGTGGACTTTAAGGGCATGTATATTGCCCTGCCTCAAGAAAATAAACATGGATGGAAAGACCTGTTGTCTTCTTGCTGTCAACAGATGACGTCAAAATTACCAATCATGACCAAAACTCAAGTCAATTAAATAGACCTACCCATTGTTGACAAGAAACTCTTTTACAGGGGAACAAGTCATTAATAGCCTTTATTTTAACAGAAACGTTCACATGCCGTTAAACATTGCAGCACAGTATTTTCTACAAGAGGCCAACGTCTAAACTGTAATACATTTCATGGTGTGAAAACAAATTGCAATAAAAGCAAAATGCCAAAAAATAATGAATCTTTGGAGTTGGCAGCAAATGGACTTCTGGATGATGCATATTATATAAGTGGACACATGTAAAAGTAAATACAATCCATACTCCTTTTAATCATATTTAATAACTGTTCGAAAATCCTGTTGGTATGAAAAAGTAAAATTAATTTTTTTTTAATTTTCATTAATCTCTCTTCCATTTTCCTTCACCTGCCCTCCTGTTCTTTCACTGCTTGTTGTCTTCTCTCTTCTGCTTCAAAAAAAACTTTTCTTCCATCACTTTAGTAAATTTAGAAAACATGACGTCTGTGAAGTCTTCCTGCTTTTTTCCTCGCTTGCGTTTCATCTTTAAATTAATAAAAAAATATAAATGAAGTTAAATGCATCGTATGAGGCACATAATGCTTCCCTGTAACTATATGCTACAGACATAAATAATTGAAGAAACCATAAATTCAAGATAATTTTCAGACCTATTATTTAGTAGTGTAGATTTAGTATATGTTAAGTTGAAGAAGAAGATAATTAATGTTATGTGAGCAGGCTTACCAGCTGGGGATGTGAACGAGCGATCATTGGGTTTCAAATCCACGTGTCTAACCACTAGAAAATTCCATCCAGCCTGGATGTAGAAAGCGTTTATATACCACTATGTCACAGTTACTTGACGATCTGTTAAAGCGCCAGCGGAAGATCTCTCCATTGAAGCAACAGTGGCCTGGGGTTGAATGGCTGATCTTTCCCCAATGTCCCTATCAATGGCATGATAAAAATCGAATGTTTGCCAGCTGTTGCCTGTAAGGAGGACGGCTTAAACAGTGAATACATGAAGGTATATAACTTATCTCTCAGGACAGTGTGGAAACATTTTTTTGCATTTTTTAAGCTTTCCAAAAAATCTATGACATACTATTTCTTCAAGTAAATTACTTTTCCCAGGTACGGGAAATATATATAATAAAAGTAAATACATATTTTAACGAGGTTACAAATAACGGTCTCCCTCGCTGCACGTATCACCCACACTACATACAGTCCCTCCATCACCATCACAAATCCACAGAAATCTTACCTGATTTAATGTTTAAATCCTTGCACTTACATGTTCATGTGTCCTGGTCATGCATTGTGGCCATTCCTAGTCCATGGACCAGACATGATATTGGTACCATGTGAGGTGGAAAAACCTAACTAACATGTTATAGGGTCAGTAGAAGTCAATTAAGACATGATAGCCTTCTTGCAATGGTAGCTTTATCTCAAATTTTGATAAAATAAAAAAATCACCTTATAAAGCGTTGCGTAAATTACAAAAAACAAGAGAAACGTCAATGTATCGTGGATTCTTAGTTTATAATATAATAAAACCAATTTAAAAGAGTGCTTGGATTGTTTATGAAGCAAGAAAAATTTAGCAGTCCACATGTATTGGATATTCAACAGACGTGTATATTTACATTTCACATTTACAAGGTCTTCAGGTGGGTTGAGAACAGTTTATCAACAGTTTAAATTGTAATTCGTCAACCTTATCACATGTTTGCAAGGTGTTTTTAAGTATATTCTGCAGGCAATATCCTGTGTAGACCGATAAACCTATAGAATTCCGGTGTTCCCAAGCTGTGTACTTCTTTTTTTCGCTCCCGTTATTACGAGGTACTTAAGGTAAATTAGCCCTGGTAAGTAAACGTTCGTGTCATTTCTTTACCTGTCACCAAGAAGGCTAAAAACTACAATGACAGGGCAAACCTCTTTCATCAGAAGTTTTGACTTTTCCATCAAGAATACTGGTAATTTAAAGTTCCCCCAAGTGCTAAGATTAAGGGCTAAATTATTTCTGAATACACTTCGTAGAGTGTAAATATATACTTTGAAGTTGAAGTTTGAAAAAGGAAAAAAAAACACCAAGTGTATCTCAGACAATATTTTTTTTTCAATTTTTACAACATAGTAAGTGGTCTTTTCTAACTATATTGTAAACAGTGATGTCATATAAGGAGTTTACCACTTGATTAATGCAGACTGCTAAACTACTACATAAAAATGCAGAGACATACGTGTATAGAGCCATAAATGCATTGAGCGGATCCCGAAGCAAATTATTTCTTTGTAATTGTTATATCATTCGTTTTTGAAGACACATCCATGCAGATGGAGCAGATGAGTGTCATTCATTGTTTTTGACGATAACTGTGAATCCCTGATATCGAGAGAAGACAGGATTCGTGGATCATTCTTCGACGAGCGTTGGACATCAGGTAGCAGGAGTTGAACATGAACAAGTTTCAAAAATGTAACATGACTCAGTCGCATTTTCAGCATGACAAAGACTTGACTGTACTATACAAAGACGCTTGTGATTAATCTGTAACTATCACTTCAACAAAATTTTCTAGGAACACACCAACTACTTCCAGGACGTTTCACCCGAAACGTGTTTTGATCGATCTCAACACATTAGCTCTTTAGAGATGAGGTTGAGCGCACACTACCCCAACGGTAAGGCAGACAAATATGTGTCAAGGATTATCATGCAGGTGCAGTTTTGTAATGGACGAAAACATCTCCTATCCACTTTGCTTAGGTAGGTGTAGACAGCAACATGCTTACAACAGCGACACAAACACTTGACCAAAGAATCTTTGCCCTACACAAGACGGACATCGATCCGGCAGTCGTGCATTAGAGGGAGTGAGTAAGTACTCAAGGTTTAACGTTGTACTTTACAATTTTCCACGGATGATTGCTTGGAGTTTAACGTCCTGCTGAACAATTTTTCAGTCATATGACGAGGACGGAATCCCTAGGGTGTATGAAACGCGCCTCCTTTCGGGACAAGTAAACCCCCCCCCCCCCCCCCCCACCGCCGGGCCATCATACTGATACGAGAGAACTAGTCGCTGCACTACCCCCTTAATCATTCATTTATTTCTTCAGAGATAGTGCAGGGGAGGAACAAAAGGAGACTATATAGGAGTTAATGATAACATTCAGTAAAAAGCCCTTCTAAATCAAAAAGGGCAAATTTAACATCAAGTTCAAGGATTAACCACTCTATTTTGTTTTTGGGATAAGAAGAGAAATCTTCTCCTCTCCAGACAGCTTGACTTTGCAACGGACCAATGACTGCCAACACACAGGGTTCCGTAACTGAAATCCCCATGCAATTGTTATGAGCGCAGAGGTCAACGGTTCTAATGACGAACACCAACTTCCATTTTTGAGGGTCTTCAGATGTGCCTTGTATTTCATGATCAATGGGAACACCCATTATCCCGTAAATCCTGCGAATTACACAAATTCATCATTGATTATGTTTCTGTTAAACACACCAAAGTCAAAGTATCACATGTTTGTTGTACTTATCATTAAAAAGGTTGACTGTTATATGAGGGTGTGCAAGTGTTAGCGGTCATGGCAAGACACACTTAATTGTTAACACAACTACGACAAAATGCCCTAAAATGTTACAAAACATAAACCTAATGTCTTCTGTCTTTTTCTGGCTTCAAAGAAAATGGCTTACCAATCTCCCATCCCAGAGAGCGCTAAAATGTCATCTTTAATCATCAAATCGGCCATTACGTTTGAGAAGAATAGCTTGAATTAGTAGAATTTAGAAAATATTTCTAAAGGTGAACACCCTGATCCTCAGTGGACTGGGGTTTCAAATAGCCATGTTGTTGTATGACTGTTAGCAATATATGATTTAGAACATTGAACAATAAGTACTTTTATTAAACAGGATCTAACCCATGCAAAGCTACACCTCTGTAAGGGCTATCATATCCAAACATGAACTAAAGACATATATCAACTTTAAAATAGTAAGGAGATTTGACCACCCGGGGTACTACTATTATGTGGAATGTATGGCCTTGACCCATGGGCTGCAACCTTCTCACAAACTGCCTTATTTCAGCTAACTGTATACAGTTTGCACCCGACCATCAGCCCAAATGCCAAGAAAAGCAGTGGTTTTCTCATAAAACCAATTTTACTGTCTGCGATGAACACGAAATTCAAAAAATCTCACAAATTGAACATTTTTATTCAGATGCACCAAGAAAAAAAGGCATAAGTTGGCAGTAATTCCCATGTGTCTAATATGACGTAAAATGTACGCTCTCGGTATCGAAACCGAAAGCGAGATAGTCGGATCAAGCTTTGAAGATTGAAGCTTTACAGCATGATGGAGTTCGTTGAATACAGCTCATATGCAAAATTATAGCTTTCAAGTATGTCCCATATTCGTGTAGTAAGGCTCCAAACTTTCAACTTTCGGGCCAAATTTCCCAAGGCACAGCGTGTTTGTTTACAAACGACCAGTCCCCGACCACTACCGATGATAGATTCGAATTCATACGGAAATGTAGCCTTGTGGTCATGCAGAATAGCTGCCAATCAAAGTGCCGGTAGACCAGAAAGGCGATAATTTTCCTCTGAGTTATGATGAGTGCCTAAGTTACTTTTATTTCGTCTTACTTGTATTTGAAAACTATTCGTAAACGGGTAATAAGGCAAGACTATCTCATAATCTAGCAGTGCGTTCCAGAACGTGTAAAGCAGGGCGTTGGTCGACCTTCGATCGTAATCAACTGGGTACAACTCGACGCAGACGACCAGCGCAAAGCGCTTATGTTAACAAGTTACGATCATGAGCAACTGACGGCGTCTGCTTAGATTCACTTTTGGTGCGCGTAGGTCGGCTACGACTGGCGGCCACCATCAGCAGATACTTAGCAGTGTGACCTGTTCATGTACACAGTGCTTTCTTGTCCTTTTCTTCCAACTTTTCTCTTTATCCAGTGAAAGGAAAGGCAACTTTTATAATGTGTTCTAATTGTAGCCATCTCCCTCGCTACACACCCCGTGCACATGATATCCGTTCTCTGTGACTTGTAAGAGATGTCGCACAAGCACGAGTTAAGCCCCCAAACATCGAGGAGCTTATTTTCTGCTTCATCCTGCCACTCGGTGGTCGCCATTTTTATAGTGTAACCTGTGCATGTGATGTACCACGTGGTGCATCATATGACGCATAACTGATAGCAACTTTGACCAACTGGACGCAAGCACGCGTAGATCGACGGAACTGGGTACAACTGGACGCCTCGAGTCGCACAAAAGTAAAACATGCTCAACTCAGAGCAAATGCTATGTCAGCAGTTGTCGGTGATCGCAAGAGCGCATTGGTCGACTAAAACCTGCGTCTGATCGTATGCTCTTAGTTGCTTCCAGTTGCTCTTAGTTGCTTTGGGTCGCCAAAACCCCAACTGCTCCCAGTCGCAAGGTCGATCTTCGCCCGATATCTCTCGTGAGTGACAGGTTTTAGGCTCCGCCCAGACATGGAAGTTAAGGCGATCGGGAAATTCCGTTGTCAAGACAGGTAGACATGAAGGGTCATGAAGGGTGTAGACAAACGCGTCCAGGTGTCGTTACATATGAATGGCCAGATCTCTAAACTGCGACAGTATTTGGTTGAAAAGACAACTTGAACAAATCCAAATAAACGTTTCAAAACAACTCAGGGAAATTAATATTTTTCCCAACTTATCTAACTACCTAACTTAAAACAAGTGAGCACATCTGGATTTCAGCCAAGACTGTGCAAGCTGTTTTTGATGTAAAACTTAACAGAACTCTCTCCAAAGTCTCTATTTCAACAACGATTATTCTACACGAATTTAATTCATTGTATCATTCATAGCCTCCCACAGTTAGGTCTGAACCTAATATGATAGGTTTACTTCATCGTTTAGATCAATTTAGCAACGTGCAAGCGGCTACCAAATTCCTAACGAATCAAAACGCCAAACACCTTTTCTTTATCGATCAAAAAAACATCGCCATCCAGTCCGGATGAAGTGATCGTATTCGTAGTTGATCGGAACTAATTCGGACAAGTGTAATCGCTCGTGTATGTCAAACTAGTTTAGCTTGATGTAATAGGAATACTTTATAAACATTGTATTTAGTATAAAATCGTAAAATGGCAGCCTGCTCCAGTCACATTGAATATCCTTTTTTCCCTTTAGGTCACTATGGTGTGAGGAAAATCACTACACCACAAATGCAACCGTCTGAAAACTTCTTGAGCATGCAGTTATCCATTATTTATTTAAATACAAGTCCCCTTTTATTGTTTGAATGAGTGAGTGGGAGCTTGTGGTTTAACCTTGTACAATTTTTCAGTCATATGACGACGAAGTGCCTCCTTGTTGCAGGACGGCTTCCCACCGCTCTTTTATCTAGTGCTGCTTCACTGAGACGCCTTACCGAAGGCAAGCAAGACGTCCCGCTCGAGCCTTTAAAATGATACGGGTCAACCAGCCGTTGCACTCTCCCCTTCACGCTGAACGCCAATTGAGGAAGTTCCAACTACCTCTTTTAAGGTCTTAGGTGTGACTCGACCCAGGATTGACCCTGGATCTACCGCCTTACTGTTTGAATGTGATCGTATGTTAAATGCGATGACAGTGCAACATTCTGAGTAATTCTAGACCTGTGACGTCTAATAAATTGCAAATAACATCACTGCACTCTTTTTTTGCCTTATTCTGCTTATGTTGCAAGTGGCGTGCAAATTGCTACTTGTTATTCATTTACATGAGTGAGTGAGTGCTTGGGGTTTAACGTCGTACTCAACAATTTTTCAGTTATATGACGACGAAGGAATCATCAGGGTGCATGCACGTGTAATGTGCCTCCTTGTTGCAGGACGGATTTCCACCGCTCTTTTATTTAGTGCTGCATCACTGAGATGACTTACCGAAAGCAAGTAAGCCGCCCCGCCCTGCCATTACACTGATACGGGTCAACCAGTCGTTGCACTATCCCCTTCATGCTGAACGCCAAGCGAGGAAGTTACAACTTCCTCTTTTAAAGTCTTAGGTGTGACTCGACCAAGGATTGATCCTGGATCTACCGGTCCCGAAGTGGACGCTCTACCAACTGTGCTATCCGGGCCGGTCATGAACAATTGGAATAAAACTCTGACTAAGGTAAACTGAATAGAGACCGGATGTCAGCTGTTACGTGTGGCCAATAGCCAGCTGTCATATTGATGTCGCTGTTCTGGTTTTACTTTCTATGCTGTACGTCTTTTATTATATTCAGAAGTGTAATAAAAGTTATGCTAGGCGTAATCCGATTTTTTAAAGACGTACAGCACAGAGGGATAAAAAAGACCACTGACAACAATGTGATAGCTGATCTCTCGATTTAATGTTTCTCAGCTGTCCGACAAAGGCCAGCCGTCGCCTTCTAACTTTGAACGTCTTTTTCAATTTGTAAACAGAGCTGTTTCAAAGCACTGAATACGAGCACCTGTCTTCCACGTTTATCATGCAGGACAGTTCTTATCCGACTAGTACTTGGAGAAATATTCTCAGTCAGTCCGAAAGTGCGTCATATGTGATAGCAAATTAGTTTTTTGCATTGTTTTCCTTCTACAAGCACGTGTAGTATCCCTGGATAAATGCTTGATAAAAATATTTTCTTGCGGTTTATTGATCATAGCATATGCACACCGACGTGTAAATATTAGCACCTTAACCTGCATTGCTTTAATGTCATCATATGATGGCTGTCACACTGTCGTCGCTGTTCTGGTTTTACTCTCCGTGCCGTTCGTCTTTAACTGTATTGCATGTCTTTGTATTGGAAAAAATGTCGTTAGTACATTGTAAAAGGCTACGATATAGAGGTAGTATTACTTAGCAAATTACCGTTGAAATCCGATCACTTATTACTAAATCTACTTTAAGAACTAACAACGTACGCAAATATTTGCACCACGCCTTCTGGCAGAATTAGATCAAAAAGAACACGTATTAAAGGCGATTTTAACCAAAGTGCCACTGTCAGTGCCAACACATTACATAAGCATGACAGTTTGGAGGATGGCTATGTTTATTGATTCGTGATGAATTAGGTCGCCACCTAGGATATATGAACAGCTGCAATCAAAGCCCAACAGAGATACATATATCATTATCGGAAATTCATATACTAACATGGTATAGGATTTGTATATAATTACAGTGAAAGTGTGATGGTTGGCGAATGGTCACACCTAACCGGTGAAATATGGCCTATTTTCATTTTCTTCCGTTAGGGTTGCGGATTTCACTCATTTGCCTAGATCATTTATTCCGTCCTCTCACCATCATTCAACACGGTTGACAACTACTCTATGCATGGTTTCGTCCTAGTTTCGTCCCTTTATATATCTTCTTAGTTCTTTGGTGGGTTGTGTTATACGTCGTTTTGTGTATTCAAGTTGCAACTGACATATCCATCTGGACCTCTCCGCAATTACGGGAACCAAAGTGTATAAACCATGGATCTGACATATCCATCTGGGTCCCTCCACAATTACGTGTAGCAAGGTGTAAAAACCATGGATCTGACATATCCGTCTAGATCCCTCCACGATTACGGGTAGCAAATTGTATAAACCATGGATCTGACATATCCTTCTGGATCCCTCCACAATTATGGGCAGCAAATTAATCATAATCAGGATACGGGCTTTTTATTTATTCTATTTTAATTCTTGCTTTTGGAGTTATGAACACGCGGGGCATGGACAAAGAAGTTAAACTATAACATTTTGCGGCCATATCTTGACCGCATTCAACAGGCACCAGACTGCTCATTTGGTCTTTCCCATGACTGGCCATGGCAATTTCATTATCAGTGTAAACTAAATGGTGTTTGGCAGGAATCAATATCTATTGAACATTTTTTGTGGTTAAACTCTACGTCTCCAGCTGCACAAAGGGTTCCAGGTTGTCTTAATCACACTTTGGTGCTGTCTCATAAAATGGAAGATGTGGGAATGTTTCATAAAACTATTGAAGTTAATGAAATTCCCTCAGATCACAGTTTTTCCATAAGTCCATCTTAGCACGATTCTTAACATAATTCCATACACTTCATAAGTATACCATTATACTGCTTAAAGAAAACGTTTTGCTTAAGCAAAAGAGCTTAAAACGTTTCGAGAAACTGGGTTTTAGTATTTCTCTTCTACAGAAATTTCCAGTTAAAAGTCTTGTTTTGTTTTTATCGGCCACTTGAAAAGCAAGATTTCGGACATCAGAGTGGACCATCCACACATTTTTTTCTACGACAAATACGCAGTTAACTAGATCTTGTTCTACTCAAGGCAGGAAAACGGCAACGTATGCAAAAGAAAGGAGAATGTGTCAACAAGACACAAGACCTTTCGCAAACGTGTGGTATGCACGTCTGTACACTTATGTTTAACGTCCTTTTTCAACGAACTGCCAAAAGTCGTTTGGTGTGTGTACGAATACTGTGTTTTCTTGTGGCAAGATGAGTACATGCCGCCAGTAAATGTATGCGTCCTATCACAGCCGTCAACCAGTAAGGACGTCTCAGTATTTCAATAATCCCCAAAAAGAACGTATAACACAAATCACAAAATAAAAGTGGTTCTTATGAAAGAAATAAGAATGTATATAAAGGGCGAAAAATAGGACGGAATCGTGCAAGAGAAGCAGTCAACAGTTTTCAATAATGTTGGAAATACGCAAGGTATGCTTTATTCGACTGAATGAAATCAGTATTCTAATCGTGTACCATGCTAGAATATCAGTTGTAGACAGCAAAATGTGTGTCTCAGTTGCGCTTTGATTACAATATTATGACCAACACCCCAGCAGCTTTGAAAGCAAGTGAAGAAAATCAAATGGTACTGAAAACACCTTGAAAATGAATTATTAATTATATTTTATTGGGGTTTTTGTCGATGTACTGATGAATATTTCACTTATACCACGGCGGCCAGCATTATGGTGTAGGAAACTAGGCAGAATCTATGTGTCCAAACAAACGTTCGTATTTTGGCTGTCAACCAAGATGGACGTACCAGGTCGGTCGTGGCAAGGCCAATTCAGAACACGGCGTACAAGCTACCAAAGTACTAAGAAAGACGTTGTTGGAAAGATGTTGTTGGAAAGTACTGATAAACTCATCTGTTTGAGAAGGACTTTTTTAAATAGTTTCTCCAGAGTATAGATCTTTATGGAACACGTTGATATTGCGGCAAATGTGATATCAAGCTTCTGTACAAGAGCCTGATACTAATTCTTGCAGAGAATTCTTAAGGTCATCAAGTACCTTCCGCACGGTAGGATCCTCCAGAACTTGCGCGGCTATCACATGAACATTAGTACTGATATGGTGCATAGCACACACAACCTTCTTTTTAACTAGCTCAAGCTAAGTGTCAAGGACTAAAGGTTCAAGACCCGTTTTCAAAACAAAAACTCACATAAAACATCAGTTCCTAGACAAGTATGCAAAAATACTGTACACAGTATAGATAGTAAATAAAGCTGGTGATCCAAAGGAGAAAACAGTGGTCAGTTTTTATTTACGAACGTTAGATTGTCGACTTTCCTGGCATGTAATCTAATTCAAAATTCAGAATCGTCGACTGTGGATAATTTCCTGGTAAAATACATATACGAGTATATAGGTATCGGGCTTTTAACTGTTCATAAAAGCATCAGGTTGCTCTAGTATCATTAGAAAATTTTCATAACTCGTACAACTCACTTCCCCCATATGGAAGATCCCATGCACTGTCCGATTATTAGGCACGTGTATGCACAATGATTTATTGTCAGTCCAGGTGCTTAATTAAATAACAATAAAGTACGCACCATAGTGACTTTCTTTTTGTTTAACACCTGGTGTCATATGTTCAAGAAATAAGGATTTAAAAGTACCTGCTGTTGAAAGAAATTTCAACCAAAATAGACTCAAAGTCTTCAGAGCAAGGTAAAAAATATCGTCAAAGTAATCTACCCTTAAACGATAGAACGGTTCCGTTGTCTTCCTTCCGTCGCGTGTCCTTGTAATAGTATTACCATACCAATTTACATAACTTAATTATTCTTTAACTTATTTATTTTCCTTTTATTTAAATGGTGTTTTACGTCGTATACTCACGACTATTTCACTTTGACCGTGTCGGCCAGCATTATAGTGGGAGAACACTGGGCAGAGCCCATGGGAAACCCACGACCATCCGCAGATTGCGGCATGACCTTCTCAAATACAACAGTATGGGAACACAGTTAAAGATTTACATCGACTGCATTAATTGGGGCTTCTGAGGCATTGCGTCGCGCTGGCACACTAACCACTTCGGTCCTCAACTGTTGTTTAACGCGTAGACCTGAGATATGTTTCATTCATTCCAGCTTACCTTTCAGAACTACAGATCCGTACTCCGCAAGATTCTGATTTCGAAAAAAATTAGATTAATCATTTGAACTAAACGTATAATATATGGTAATATTTGTTCTGCAAAACTCACAGATTAGCGATATTACCGTGGAATAAGAACAATTACGTGTAAACTGGTTTCAAGGAGTGGGGGGACAGGGTTGGTGGGATGATACCTCAAATTCTGCGTAGCCTCAGTGCTTAACTTTCATGAGAAACCGAGTTGACTACTACTTGAATGCAACCAGAGAATTTATCTAACCTTAGTAAGTGTCGATACACGAGTTTGTCATTTAAAATAACAAAAAATACAAATAAAACTTGGGATAGACAGCGGAAAGTCAGGTCACAGTGTGACGTCAAATATATGTGAACGGATATTCTGTCAGCTTACCTGAGTTAAGGTCCGCCTGTATAGGCCCCGACTGAGGTAAACTGACAAGTGGCGGTTGACGGGAGACCGTGTTCCACCGGTTGCGTGTGGCTGTTTGACACGCGTTTGACACGCTATCGTCGCTGCTCTGGTTTTACTTTCTATACTTTTTCTATGTACAGGCTTTAATTATTATCTACAACAGAGGCTGCAAGAATTGTGTGATCCCATCCTCGTCGCCAAGATATAAACGATAAAGCCAGGTCAACAACAGAATTTATGTCTTCCATAGGTTTATTATGTAGATCCGGGACAGCAATTTCCTGCGAGGCATAAAAGTTTTCTATAGCAGCAAAAGGCTAGTAGATTGGTACAAAAACAAAGAAAGAAAGAAAAAAAGTTACTTCCTTTTAAAAACTGCTACTTGTATGCAACCAAAATGCTGGCCCGCCGTCGTATAAGTGAAATATTTTTGAGTACGGCGTAAAACACCAATCAAATAAATAAATACATAAATAAATTACAGCATTAAAAAAACACACACAAGAAAAACAGTTGTCAGTCGAAATAACGGTCTAAACCCAATAACCTTACTGAAAACTGACGACAGCAGGAGCTCATCGTCAACATGTGAGAGTATATGAATATACAGAAATCATTAAACTTTAATGTCATCGTTGTTGTTCAAATGTCCTATTTACAACGTTAAGAAACATTCTTCGCGCAGATACAAATTTTAGCAATGTCACAATTTCATTTTCGTGTGAATTAATTTATATTATTAATCAATGTTTACTTGTAAGAACCTAATGAACAGCGATAAAAATAAAGCTCTGAAGATATGGATTTACAAAGTCACGTGACTTACCCAGACAGCATGGTCCCAAAACCAACAGCTTGTTCTCACGATCACAATGCATACCATTCTCTGACACTTACGTCTGATGATTACTGAACATGCTGGTCTGGTCCATACATCATTAGTCACACCGAAAATTTGCCTTAATCGGCGAAATATTTCCCTCTGCTGGTGTTTACACAGTATATTACACGGAAGACAATGCGCGCACTCTGCTTGACAAAGAGAAATCACTCTCACGACACAAACATCAAAAAGGACAATACTGGGAAGTGCAAGTCACTCTCCTTACACCTCTAATGTCTTATTCTAAAGACCAATGAGGTCTTATTCGTCATTTGAGATCTGTTTGAATTATATAATTATTTCAAATGGAGTTTTACGCCGTACTAAAGAATATTTCACTGATACGACCATCAGTATGTTGGGAGGAAACCAGACACAGTCCGAGGGAATCCCACGAGCATCCCCACGCTGCTGAAAGACATTCCCCTCTGTAGCACTTGTATGAAAGTTGTGCTTCGTGCAAAACGTAACACGACGAGGACTGTTCACTTAGGTTTACTAGGACAAGTCGTTCACAAACTTGTACAATGTCAGTTATATGAATAAACCACGTGTTACACTACCCTTTCGTCAGGAACATGTAACACCACAAGCTGTGTACGTGGATATGTTGGAAATTTATTTTCTTGCAAGAACAAAATGAAATCAGAACACTTTCCCAATTCATAATGTTAAACCCCATAAGCTCAGGTTCGATGGCAAGAACCCATTTCCATTGCTAGCATCACTGAACTGTTTTACCCGATTCTGATTAAGTCGTGGTGGGATGGGAGAGATGGTGAAGGAGCAACTATATTGGGGAAGTTGTTGATATTTACGTGTTGATTTCCACGTGCATTCTGACGTCATTTATTTCCCACGGTCACGTGCTTTTATTGAACTTTAACTGGTTTAAATTGAATGGGAAGATGTTCATTTAAAAAAAACTTAAATCAGACGTTTATCACTCTACTTTCTAGCACGTGTCACTGTCATTTATCAGATTTCTGGGCTGTTTCAGTCGCGATTCATACTTGTTTGAAGTATCGCTAACACAGAATACCCGTGTAGTTCAAGAGTGAAAATATAAACAACTTACTGCAGTGTATTCGGGTTTCAAATAATAGAAATATAAACAGTTCACATCACTGTTGCTGGAACGGAACATCCGGGTAATCCAATAATGAAAATATAGGCAGTTCACTACAAACTATCCAGGTATCCCTGGAATGAAAATATAGACATTTTACTGTACTATTAGTGTACCAGAATATGCCTCCTGTAATGCCGCCTGTAATTGACAGGCGTCTGAATTCCAGTTGATAAGGTGTGGCCTTCAAGTAAGCCGACACAGATACAAGGCGTCAGGTCAACAGGGTGATATGTGTACCGAACAACAACCGTAACACGTGTATGTGTGTGAGCGTACCGTTGGAACTGAATGCGCTTACATCTCCCGAAAAGAGCAGTACTTCCAGTGCATATATGACCACAGTCTGTATTTCTTCGGACAATGGTGAGAACTGGGTTACCCTGATACGACGTTATTTCGGCAGATGGATATTAGTCGTTTTGTTGTAGTTGTAGATATGGATGTTGGAGCCTCCATCAGACATCGGCCACGGGGATTGGTGCACTTACATAGTACATCTCCGACGTACTATGTAAGATGCAAGAAGTTCAACTAGCACAAGAGGGAGGAAGCAACTGACATAAGACCTGAGAATTTTGGATATTTCGCGGTGTTGGCTTTCTGAAAGTGAGCTATAATTGTTTGAAAAGCTGTATGTTTTTGTGTCCAGTTATTTGCATTTGTTTGGAGGTACATTATGATTGCTTCTGGGCGAGTCGCTTTCTGGCCATGCAGACTTACAGTGGTGTTTAATTCAGGTTGACTCAGTTTATTTTCATTTAGATCAAATTAGTGTTGTATACCATTTCCCGTAGGTTGTATGTTTCACGAGTACTGTGCCTGCAGTGGGCGCATGCGTTGCTGGTGCAATTTTACATAATCTGCGAGGTGAAAGTTCAGCTGTGTAATCAGCACCGGATTCTCCTTCTAGAGGTGAAAGTTCAGCTGTGTAATCAGCACCGGATTCTCCTACTAGAGGTGAAAGTTCAGGTGTGTAATCAGCACCGGATTCTCCTACTAGAGGTGAAAGTTCAGCTGTGTAATCAGCACGGATTCTCCTACTAGAGGTGAAAGTTCAGCTGTGTAATCAGCACCGGATTCTCCTACTAGAGGTGAAAGTTCAGCTGTGTAATCAGCACCGGATTCTCCTACTTGTACATATTGTTCACTCAAATTAGTGTATCCCCTTCTCCGCGATTGTCTATGGTAACAAACTCTCCGATTTTCAGTCGTTCCAGCATGATTTTGTCCAGAAATGCAGACAAAATCACGTAGGAAAAAAATCAACGTCTTCCGTTTGAATCTTTTGAATGGCTGATTTTTATGAATGAACTTCTGTGAGCCAATCAAGTAGATCTCTCATCAGTGTTAGCAAAAGGTGGGATACGACATTTATCCCACCCCTTTATCCATGCCCTGAGACACATTTATGGGATAAATGTATCTACTCCATTATGCAAATTACATAACTTGCTGTTATTTGTAGAAATGGATGGGGCCTCAGTGGCCTCAGTGGTTAGCGCGCTAGCGCAGCGTGATGCCCCAGCAGTCTGTCACCATGCGGTCTCTTGAGTTCAAGCCCAGCTCATCCTGGCTTCATTTCAGGGCCGTACGTGGGAAGGTATGTCAGCAACCTGCGGATGGTCGAGGGTTTCCCCCGGGCTCTGCCGGGTTTCCACCCACCATAATGCTGGCCGCCGTCGTATAAGTGAAATATTCTTGAGTACTACGTAAAACACCATCAAATAGATAAATAAATAAATGTAGAAATGAGTACCCCGTCTTAAATAATTCCTTACGCCCAGTGCCCAGTTATTGAAAATGTATTAGCTAATATTCGTATTAAGTATATTTTATATTTCAATTTTAGGCCAAACCAGCAGCCACCGTAGTTCTCCAAAGCAAAATTACAATAGCAATTTTAGATCATATTTAATATAATTCTACACATTTTTTTTAAAATTAAGTACAAAATTGAAGACTTTGGTTAAAGTTAAATCTGGTATGAAGTCTTGAACCAATTTCGAATAATCGATCCCAGAAGAGCATATATGCCAAATATGATGCTTCATTCTACTCAAAAAAATGCGATTCCATGAAAGTATAAAAGTGTACTAAGTCCGATGCCTGTGACCATAGATACAGACTTGAACTCCCTCACTTCATGCGCGATGGCTATTTTTTATGGGCTCAGTAGGTCACCAGTATAACTCAGGATCTGGAGGAGGATACCTAAAATATTATGGGAGTGCTCTGTATGAATCCGAGACAATTTACCCTTTTTCGAGACCTAGGACTTATCTATTTTAAAAGCATGGAAGGAAAAATCGTCACGTTTCTAAATGCCTCCGACAGCGTTGAATAGACATGTACAAGTGTATACTTGTATGTGCATGTATGCGCGCCTTTGCAATAGTCCTGGGGGCCTCCGTGGCTCAGTCGGTTAGCGCGCTAGCGCAGCGCAATGACCCAGGAGCCTCTCACCAATGCGGTCGCTGTGGAGTTCAAGTCCAGCTCATGCTGGCTTCCTCTCCGGTCGTAAGTGGGAAGGTCTGCCAGCAACCTGCGGATGGTCGTGGGTTTCCCCCGGGCTGTGCCCGGTTTTCCACCCACCATTAATGCTGGCTGCCGTCGTATAAGTGAAATATTCTTGAGAACGGCGTAAAACACCAATCAAATAAATAAATAAATAAAATTGCAATAGTCCTAAACACGTTTTGCCAGGTAGCTGACACAGACCTTTATGGCAGCGAAACTCCATTGGTGACTTTGTGATTTGTGGCCACCATATGTGGTCTTGAGTAGCGCATGTGTCCGCCTCACTTCCTCCATATACCCCTATCTCTGCTTTTGTGAAGTGTTAGCAAAAACACAGACCTGATAGAATACAAATCTGTAGAAAGTGAGCGTTAGGAGACGTTGAGTCCGCTATCAGGCCACAGGAAAATATTTAACTGTAAGAGCCTCTGTGTCTAATGGTTGGCATGTCAGAGCAGTGGAATGCCCAAGGGAGCTTCTCGTCATTGCGATCACGGCGAGTTCTAGTCCAGCTAATGCTAGCTTCCTTTCCGGTTCGCATGTGGGAAGATCTGCAGCAAACTGCAGATGGTCGTGGGTTCTCTCAGGCTCTGCCTGTTTCCTCTCACAATAACGCCCCGTCTCCCGTCGTATGAGAGAAATAATTTAAGCACGGCGTTAAAACAACCAATCAAATAAATAAATGCTTTGGTTGTAACTTTCCACTAAGGACGGAATCTCGGTGGTATGATCTCTGAACTAGAGTTGTGATAAACGTTGTATAGGAAAGGTATATAAATATAAAACTTATCACCCATGTTGCTTGATAAGTTCTATATTTATATACCTCTCCTATACAACGTTTATCACAACTCTAGTTCAGGGAAACGGGGACAATACGCAACGTAAAACATTTGAGAGCAGCAAAAGCACCAGTACGTAATAAGAATTACAGCACAAGGTTAAGGTCTTTAACTAGATAACTACCAGGTTGGTCTTTTTGTCGCAAGAGGTCGAGGAGCCATCGAGGGGAAAAATGACGGTCAAGACTGGGTGATCATCTCGTCTGGACACTGCAACCAAAGCCGTTAACTGGCCTACATAATGGTTTCATTGCTTGACAAGAGTCAATACACGTGCGACAGTTTACGCGTACATGGATATGCTTGTAAAACTGTTCATTAGCTATAAGAAATCGAAGAAAGTTTAGGAAGCATTTTGATAAAAGATTGAGGTATAGAGCGAATACGTGTATAACTGGATGCATTTCTTTGAAACCCCCATGGGCGGAGTGGTGAGATGCCAGCACGGCGCAAATTCTTTTCGATCGTGGGTGGGAATGTTAG